>NC_052353.1:28280950-28406479 GCF_009727055.1 Benincasa hispida | reverse complement strand
GATATCAAGAAATTTACACCCATCCCGATCTCTTCGATGATTCATCGCCCCCAAAGATGCCTCCGCGTTCACACGATGCATAGCATCAGCCCATGATAAGCATATAGGTTGTTCCTTCGGTTGCGATTTTGCGTCCTTGAGTTGGCCTGATATAGATCCACACGCGCTTATTATTCTTCCCAACGTCTAAAAGGGCCATCATTACAGATGCTTTTTACCAATAGGCCGTAGCCAGGCATGCGTTCCCTTTGATAGTGCTTTCATCTATGCGGTGTCCAACATTGATGCTTCTTTTTGCATCGAGGGTAGTACCATAGCGTTCGCGTCTGGGAGTCTAAGTTCTTTTGGAGGCTCAGCAAATCTTCTGTTCCGTCTCTAGATGTGCCACTTGCTTCCAAGCTTGTGCCTACCATACCCTTAAACGCATCTTCCCAATGACTATTAGCGTGGCTTACTTTCTTTTAAAAGATTGCAACGGATTTACCTTCCCAACTCGTCCGGATTATTATCAATGTTCGTTGATCATTTTGGGCAAGATAGCGCACTAATACCCCATCAATAAAGGCTATGTTCTTCTCCATGTCAAACTCGCTGTTGTAGAACATGCGGACGAGGTTGGGCCAAATACGTGTGTGCCCAACACAAAACTGACTCCACCCCAATGCATTTATTGTTTCTATTATGTATATAGACAATGGGTGGTGCTCGGGAAAGAAGCCCTTTTCTACAAGTATATCACTGAATTGACGTTTTCTTCCCGAGGTCTTCTTAGGTAACACGTCGGTTACCTTACATTTTCCTATTGCGTGCTCTTTGGCTTCCCTTGCCAGTTCTCTCAATTCATTCTTCAATTCCCTTTGGAGAGCCGTTTTTCTTCACCCTTGCCTTGCGGGCTGGTAGTCTTCCAAGTTCTTCTCTAGTGCATCGTGCCTTGAGCAACTCCCATGCATTGCATCCTCAGGACTGGATGCTGACTGCTCATCTTCTTCCTCCAATATTAATTTCCTTTTCCTTGTCACTCTTCTTGATTTTAAAGTCCCTTCATTCGCGTCGGTTTAGCATGATTGAGACGCATCTGGACCAATTCTCTCATCTTCTTTTTCTCTATCTTCTTCTTTTAATTCTGCCTCTAGCATCATAGCGTAGCACTCCGCTTCGTCCAACTCAAGTGATGTGTTAGGTGGGTCGGAATGCATCACTTGATTTTCCTCTTGGCCTTGATCAAGGCTTGCCAAAATGGCTCCAAATACTTCCTGTTCGTCCAGTCGATCCAATTCTGCCAACTCTTCAGGATTACGCTCTTACGCAGGACTGTCAGAGGGGGGTATGGGTGGAGTAAATGGAGGGGTGCCCACTGGGGTATGTGGTGTCCCAGGGGAGGATATGACGATGGGTGAATGCGGTGATTGGCTAGATGCGTCTGAGTCGACTGAGTAGATGGTTGCTAAGGATTGGATTGAAAGTGGAGGTGGTGGACGCACAACTGGAGATGGGGCGATGTGAAGGTAGGATGGAAGTGGATCATGCGTTGCACCCATCGGGGTTATATTAGGAATGAATGGTCGTAGGGCAGGCTTGGTGTAAGGCTTAGTGGCAGCTGTGGATGACAAACGCTGCCTCGATTTCAAAGGTGTTTTGGGCTTTGGCTTATGGGTAGTTTTAGGTTTTGGTTGAGGGGTTTTGGCCGGAAGAGTAGCGATGGCTTTAGAGGTTTTGGAAGGGAGTTTTGTAGGTGTTGTGGTGGGCTTCGACGGCCTTTGGGAGGAGGAGGGGGTTGCTCCGACGTGCGTAGGTTTGGATTAGACAGAGGATTTGGAGGTTTTTTTAGGGCTCGGGGGGAGGCGAAAGCGAAACAGACGAGGAAGAGTAGGAACTTACCAGCGAGTCGTTCCCAAAGCTCATGGTCTGGTTCTGACTATCTAAAGCAGACGACATTTTGGCTGGAGATAAGCTTAAGCAGATCGGAGGTGAGGGAAACGGAGAGGCTAGGGTTTTTTTCTTTTTTGTTTTAGAGAGCTCGAGAGTGAAATGAGGAAGAGGAAGGAAATGAACCGTTCGATCGTTTTATAGGCTGAGAGAGGGTTAGTCGGCCGCCTGACGTCTGTAATAAATGTGAAGCTAAAGGGACGTCTTAGGTTTCTAAGCACTCGAGTGCTTTTGTATTCTCGAGACGCGTCCCTTCAACTGGGCCATGCATTAGACTTGAGTCTAACGCGTCCGTTATTCCCAACTCGATTATACACAACTTTTAAAAAGAAAACAAGTAAAATTTCTAATTTATGAAGGCAGAAACAAAGAACAATCAATATTGAAAAACATAGGTAGACAAACAAACCAACAAACTCAAACGCATTATAAAATACAGAATGCAATAAGACAAGGATAAAGAAAGCGTCCCTGAAATATATGGCGATGTAAACGCAAGGGTGCTTTGATGTGGACCTCAGCTGGCTTCGCGTAGTGCGAGAGATTACTTTTGACGTTCCAGTTCATCTTCAAAGTATAGCTTTACTCTTTGGCCATTTACTTTGAATGCGTTGGTGTCATCTTCTCGTGTTAATTCCACTGCTTCATATGGAAAGATTGTCTTAATGATAAAGGGTCCTGACCACCTGGATTTTAACTTTCTTGGAAACAAATGCAGACGTGAATTGAACAATAGAACTTTTTGGTCAACAATAAGTTCTTTCTTACTGATGCATTGGTCATGCCAATGCTTTGTCTTCTCTTTGTATAGCTTGTTGTTCTTGTACGCGTTCAATCGCCATTCCTCGAGCTCATTGAGCTGAAGTTTGCGTTGAGTGCCTGCGGCGTCCAAGTTCATGTTTAGCTTCTTAACTGCCCAAAATGCCTTGTGCTCCAACTCTAAAGGTAGTGACAAGCTTTTCCAAATACAAGAGAGTATGGAGATATACCTATAGGGGTTTTGTAAGCAGTCCTGTAGGCCCAGATCGCTTCATCCAGCCTCTGCGCCCAATCCTTCCGCGTTGCATTGACAACTTTTTCCAGGATAGATTTGATTTCTCAATTGGATACTTCCGCTTAACTGTTTGTTTGTGGGTGGTAGGCAGTAGCGATCTTGTGCCTAACATTATATTTTGCAAGTAATTTAGAAATGATGCGATTAATGAAGTGCGTACCTTCGTCACTTATCAGGACTCTTGACGTTCCAAATCGCGTGAAAATTTTCCTAGTAAGAAACTTGGAAACAGTGGACGCATCATTCCTAACACAAGCTACTACTTTCACCCATTTTGACACATAGTCTACCACAAGCAAGATATACTATTGGTCGCAGGACAAGGGAAAAGGTCCCATAAAATCAATACCCCAAACATCAAACAGCTCAACTTCGAGAATATTGTTCAAGGGCATGGCGTCCTTTGAAGAAAATTCCTGGTGTGTTGGCAGGGGTCACAATTACGAACAAACTCCCTTGCGTCTTTGAAGAGGGTGGGCCAGAAGTATCCGCTTTGAAGGATCTTCACAGCGGTTCTCTGCCCACCGAAATGCCCTCCATAAGGAAAGTCATGACACTCAACTAAGATGCGTTGTGTCTTCTCCTCCGAAACGCATCGATGCATTATGGAGTCAGGGCCTTGCTTACAGAGAAACGGTTCATCCTAAAAGTAAAATTTGCTATCATGTACTAACCTCTTTTACTAAGAGTTGAAGTTCCCAAGGAATTGCTTCATACCAAGGTTCCCTGCCTTTAACTCTGAACAGGCTTTCATCAGGAAATGCGTCCTTGATTTCACTTTCTTGATCTTGCATTTCTTGATTTTCTAGCCTGGACAGGTGGTCAGCCACCTGATTCTTTGTTCCCTTTCTGTCCTGAATATCTATATCAAATTCCTGTAACAGTAGCACCCATCTTATCAATCTTGGCTTTGCGTTCTTTTTACTCATCAGGAATTTAATGGCTTAGTGATCAGTATATATGGTGGCTAACGCACCAACTAAGTAAGATCGAAACTTTTCAATGCCAAACACTACAGCCAACATTTCTTTTTCAGTGGTGGTGTAGTGTTTCTGAGAGTCATTTAGTGTTTTGGACGTGTAAGAGATGGGATGTATCAAATTACCCTTCTTCTGCCCTAACATTTTTCCTACTGCCATATCACTCGCGTCGCACATGAGAATAAAACGCTGTGTTCAGTTCGGTGCTATTAGTACCGGAGCTGTCGTCAATGCATACTTCAAAGTCTCAAACACGTTAGTGCAGTCTTCATTAAAATCGTAGGGCCAGTTCGCCTCTAGTAATGCGCTCAGAGGTCGTGCAATTTGAGAGAATCCTCTGACGAACCTTCTATAGAAGCCAGCATGCCCTAGAAAACTTCGTAAACTTTTAACATTTGTTGGTGGTGGAAGTTTTGCTATGACATCTATCTTCGCTTCATCTACTTCCAACCCAGCCTTGGATACTTTGTGGCCTCAGACAATTTCTTCAGTCACCATGAAGTGACATTTTTCCCAATTCAGTACTAGGTCTGTTTCTTCGCATCGAGCGAAGACGGCCTCCAAATTATCTAGGCATGAGTGGAATGACTCTCCAAAGACTGAGAAATCGTCCATGAAGACTTCAACGGTATTTTCTAAGAAGTCGGAGAAGATAGCCATCATACACCTTTGAAATGTCCCTGGTGCGTTACACAGCCCAAAGGGCATACGTCTGAATGCAAATGTTCCAAAGGGACAAGTAAACGTTGTCTTCTCCTAATCTTCTGGATCAATCAAAATCTGGTTATAACTAGAGTATCCATCAAGAAAGCAATAAAATTCTTTGCCCGCAAGTCTGTCAAGCATTTGATCGATGAAAGGAAGGGGGAAGTGGTCTTTCTTAGTTGCTGCATTGAGCTTCCTGTAATCCATACAGATGCGCCAGCTCGTGACAATCCTCAAAGGTATTAGTTCATTATTGCTGTTGACAATCACAGTCGTTCCCCCTTTCTTAGGAACGCATTGGACTGGACTTACCCAACTACTGTCGAATATAGGATAAATAACTCCCGCATCCAACCATTTTAAAATTTCTTTCTTGACCACTTCTTTCATTATGGGGTTCAGCCTTCTTTGAGGCTCGATTGACCCCGACTTCCCTTCTTCCAACTTAATCTTATGCATGCAATAAGATGGACTAATGCCACGGATATCCGCAAGCGTCCAGCCTCTTGCATGTTTGTGCTTTTTCAGCATCTGCAAGAGAGATTGCTCGTTAGGCTCTATAAGATTTGCGGAAATGATCACAGGTAAAGTGTTGTTGGTTCCAAGGAATGCGTATTTCAGGTGACTAGGTAACTGTTTTAACTCGAGTTCTAGTGGTTCCTCAAGTGATGGACGCGTTGGTTTTGTCTGCCATCCACTCAAACTTGGGGACTCTGATTCTTTCAGGTTCTCCAACGCGAGAACCTAACATACATTGGTCTCTTCTTCAGGCAACTCAATACTGTTGAGTTAACAATCTTCATTATCTGGGAATTTCAATGCGTTGAGCACATTGAACTTCACCTCTTGATTATCTACGCGCATAGTTAATTCTCCTTTATGCACGTCAATTAAAACTTTCCCAATAGCTAAGAAGGGGCATCCAAGGATAATTGGTACCTCTCTATCTGCTTCATAGTCAAAGATAATAAAGTTTGTTGGGAATATGAAGTTGTCAACCTTTACCAGAACGTCTTCAATCTTTCCTTCTGGGTACTTAATTGTTCTGTCAGCAAGCTGAAGAGTAACAGAAGTGGGTTGTGCTTTGCCAATTCCCAGTTTCTTAAAAATTGAGAGTGGCATGAGATTAATGCTAGCTCCCAAATCACACAACACATGACCCATATCCAATCCACCTATCGAGCAAGGAACTGTGAAGCTCCCAGGGTCCTTCTGCTTCTTTGGTAGACTGTTGCTTACTAACGCGTTGCACTCCCTTGTTAGCGCGATTACTTCCTTCTCACTGACTCTTCTTTTCTTCGTCAAAATGTCCTTAAAAAATTTGACATATGTTGGCATCTGCTCCAAGGCCTCTATAAGTGGAATGTTGATATGCAACTGCCTTAGGAGCTCAAGAAAGCGCTTGAATTGTTGTTCATCATTCTTTTTCATCAGACGCCTAGGGAATGGTGCGTTCAGCGGCACCTCAGGCTTTCTTACGTTAGACGTACTGGGTTCTGAATGGCTTGTAGTCTCAGGCGTTCTTTCTTCTTGATCCATTGAACGTGTGATGCGTTCTTTCGAAGGACTGTTGTTTCTTGGATTCATTCTTCTTTCTTCAAGAGTTTTTCCACTTCGCACGTTCACGCGTTGTGTCTGGGGTCTGGAGAGTGTTTTGTGTTGTGACATTGCTCCTTACCCATTTTCGTTCCCAGGCTTTTCAGTATTTCTAGGTAGACACCAGGTTGCCTGCACTTTCAACTTGCTCGTTATCTGCTTATGGTCTACTGGATTTCCAGGTTTTGAAAGTATGAACCGAATGCTAATAGACGACCTTTTCCATGCCACACGTCATATACTGGGTATTTATAATATTCCCTTTAAATAGGCTTCTCAAGATAGAGATCGGTTCAGAGCTCGCCTGTCCCCTCTATTAAGGGCCTGTTGATTGGTGGCTGGATGGCGTTTGTTAAGAATGTTCTCAGGTGACTTCCATCTCCTTTGCATGTATGTTCGTTCCTATGGTCGCACCTGATAGATCTTCCTCCTGTCCAAGAAAATTTGGATTGTTTTTCTCACCATCTAGGATTTATATGACTATTGAAAATGGGTTTGTTTTTAATGAAAATTTACTGATGAGGATCTGTGGGCTAATCCGACATAGGAGTGAGAATCTCCACAACCCACACGCTAACATAGGCTGCCAAACGCCTCAACCTGATTCACCTTCTGTTGATTTGATGCATTTCTAACGATATGTTCTGCAAAAGGTTGTCATCATAAGCCACTTGAGCAGAAAGTATGCTATTTGTGTTGGAATCGATAGAATTAACGTTCTGAGATCTCTTTCTTCTGTAGCTCTCTATCATACGTATCGTCTACCCATTCATGTTGTGCTTAACAATGCGGTCTAATATATCTTTAGCCTCAGTTAAGATTTGTCCATAAGTCCCAAACCGCTGCTGTGTCTGCTGCCATCTGCGATGCTCTATTTTCAATCCTCCATAAAACGTCTCCATTTGATAGTTAGCGGTAGTCCATGGTTTGAGAAATTCTTGACCAAACCCTTAAAATGCTCCCATGCGGCGCTTAAGATTTCAGCTTCTTCTTGTTCAAAGTTCATAATCTCTCGATGCCTCTCGCATTGGTGGTAGGTGGGAAGTATTTTTGCATAAATGTTCCACCAACTTCTCCCAAGTGGTGATTTCACCAAGCTCCAGTGAGCTCACCGCATCTGTTTTGCGTCATCACGCAGAGAATAGGGGAACAAAGACAGCCTGATCGCCTCTGGGGTGATTCCAGGAATCACAAATGAATCACACGTTTCCAGGAAACGCTTCATGTGGGCATGAGGATCTTCACCACGACCACCCCCAAATTGTCCACCAGTCTAGAGCATTTAAAGCATTACATATTTCATCTCGAAACCTGGTCCCGTCTGGCGTTGGGTAGATAATTCCTGGAGATAAATCATACAGTACAAGGGACGCGTACTCTCTCATAGGACACGTGCTGTTATTCGCCATTAGGATTGGATTCTGTGCAGCATGAGCTAGTTGTTGAGCTGGTTGCTGATTTGCCTGTTCTTTCGCCATTACTCGTTGCATGTTTTGTTGTCTGAGATATTGCTACCTCAACCTTAGATGACGGTTACATCGGTTCCTATGCCGGAAGGTCCTTTCAATCTCAAGGTCGTATATGAGTTCAGGAATGCTCTCCCTGCTCATAAATGTTGACAAGCTTAGGCGTAGCTTGTAATACTTCCTCGACCGAAGTGTTCCTACAATAGATATAAACGAAATTTCTGCTCTCCCTGCTCATAAACGTTCAAAAACTTGTTCGTTGCTATCGTGATTCGCTCTAGAAGTGTATTGTATAAAATAATTGGAAGAATAAGTTTTAAGTATAAGTGATGCGTTGATGCTTTGATCCGTTTAAGTATTTGTAACATGTTAGTGCGTTAGAGAGATGCAACAGAACGCACAACACTCCTTCTAATGACGTTCAAGTTTTTCTAAATCAGACCCAAGTATAAATCTAATTTAGGTTCCTGGCAAGTCCAAAGTCGAACTCATGGATTCAGTTAAAGAAATGCAGACCTTGCGTTGTATCTATTGTAGGGGTTTTCCTAAATATATGAAGAAAAATGTTTTATTTACACTAAGTATTATACCTGTGCAAGATGATACAAAAGAGTTGAGTAGTGAGTGATGGATCATGCGAAAATGGAGTTTAATGTGAGTGGATGCTTCGGTCTAAGATGAATATACACAAACCTGATTGTAATGTGGATGAGATGGGATGATTTGCTTCTTCTGTTTATGCGTTAGAATTTATTCAACACTTCTCAATGCAAATAACAAGCAAAGCCTATCTCTAGGATTCATGCGTCTAACACAGAATGCAATAGACACCAGTAAGTCTATCTCTAGCTGTACTAGGCGTCCTACTTGATGTAGCTTAGTTATTCTCTCGAATAATCTAAGTTAAAGATGCGTTTACCAATTGATCAAGTCAGCTTAAGCGTTTGAAATGATATTTTGCATAAAGTATAAATGCATTCAACATGAATAAGAAATAAACAATGGAAAAAATATGATGGATCGAATATATGAATTTTATAAAGAAGCAAATTGTCTTTACAAAAACAATATTCAATCAAATAAAACGAAAGTGATAAATGAGATGTAGGGAACTGAGTCAAGCCGCAGAGTACAATCTCTTGTATCTCTTTGGCTCAATTCTGTTGTGTACAATCACTTGTATAGGAAGAGGACGAAGTTTCTTTCTCAAGCTTGGCTTCCTCCGCTCCCTGACCGGCGGTGGTGGTGGTTCTCAACCCTTCTGATCATCTTGGCACCACAGCACAACTTAAACTATGACTACACTAATTACAGAGAGTAAGGATCCTGATAATTTCTGAACTGAATAATTTTCTCACTACGAACTCTAGAGGGACTTCATCCATTTATAGGAGTTGGTCATGTCCACTTGGTGAATGGGCAGCGTTAAAGTCCATACCCTGGTCAGCATTAAAGTCCATACCCTGGTCAGCATTAAAGTCCATACCCTGGTCAGCATTAAAGTCCATGCCCTGGTCAGCCGCCTGACTCATGGAAGCTTTTCAGACGTCACCTACTGCTTGGAAGCTTTTCAGACGCCGCCTGCTGCAGGTGCCCATACTTGCAAGTGGTGATGTGATACAATCAACCTCGATCAATGAATCTTCTCTACATTGAACTCCCTCTGACGCATGGCCCATGCGTTAGAGCTTTCCCTACGGCACCTTCTTGATTATGTGTTAGCTTTTTGTAAAGATCCTGCAATACAATGCGTTAGTGCCACGGTATTTAGTAATAAAGCTTCTTTTGCATGAGTTTGTTAATGTTTGGATAAATCCATGCGTTTCTTCTAAAAATGAGGAGAATTTATCATTAAAAACTTTAGTTGTTCCAATTTAAGAGCAAAAATAACTTGTATTTCTACAAGTTATCATATGCATCCAAACATACATCCATACATTATATTATAACTCTTACAATATAATTGATGCATGTATATGTTATTAATGCATGCATGCATATATTATAACATTTATACTATATGATGCATGAGCATACTATATTAATTAAATCATGCAATTATGTATATTATAACACTTATAATATAAATGATGCATGAAATTAAATGAATAACCTATGGTAGGATTTAATACTATGAGACATACAATATGACATATATCTATAAATAAAAATCATACATCAAATGCATAATTAATAAAGTAATTATTGGACCGGGATTGGACACTTAAACAATTAATTAAATTAATATAACATTTATATTAATTTAAATTAATCAAAATAACTAACTATTACATAAATAAATAGTCAACTGGTTAAAAACAAGCAAACCGGGCCTTGAATCGCTTTAGCGCTGTCTCTTATACACATCTAGATGTGTATAAGAGACAGGTACAGCCCGAATTGACCAAACTGTGAGTGAACCAAATGAGCCACGAACCAAACCAAATAAGAACCGGTTTGTTCTTTCCGAACAAAGCGTCGTTCTTCTTTGCAACGTTGCAACACTAGGACACAGCATTGCAACGTTGCGGTACAGTTTCCACTATACAACTGTGTTCTTCTTCGTTTCTCCACCGAATTTGGTCTCAATTTCTCTAGATCATCAACCAGAACGACCACGAACGACTAGATAACATAAAATACAGACTCGATTGCAACTATATACCCCAAAACATGAACCCTTACAAATTAAATTGTAAAACAATGTGATAAAGAAAAGAAACCAATCCTAAAAAAAATCAATAAGTTTAAACCAACACATTCTTAAGCATTTATCAAATAAAAATACATAATGCTTAAATCCACCATTAAATTGTAAAAATAATTCCAAAATTTTGAAAAAAAATTGGGCCAAAAAATCCCGCCTTGATACCAATTGAAGGAACCATTGAAAGTCCTTGAGCGGAAATGGGATTGAGTCCAAATCCCAAATTTTACAAAAGAAAAAAATATGCATTTAAGATTTAAAAATACGACATGCTTATAGAAATTGAGAAAAAGATATTAGAAACTCATCCTTGAAGATCCAATCTTCTTCGTGTATCCTCTTCTCCAAAATGTCACGAACAGCAACGTACTCGAAACCCTAATTATTCCAAATGGTCACTACCAATTGGTTGCCTCTGTATTCTCTAGGATGAGAATTCATAAGTTTTATAGGCTCTGGCTTTTTGGTGAGGGAAAGAATTAGAGATGATAGAGAGTCGAGATATTGGGAGAGATTAAATCTTACAGAACGCTACTGTAAAAACCCTAAAGAACGAAGAAGAAGAGAAGAACACTCAACCTCTCTGTTCCCATTAACATAATAGAGAGAAAAATGGGGAGGGAATTATAATTCTCTCCTTAAAATTATTTTTCAAACAATAAAAATAAAACTAATAAATAAAATTAATTTTAATAAAAAAATTAATATATATTTATATAATATCCGATTTATCATATAATATATATTAATGTTATATCAAATATACATATAACCTATTATTTAATATTGTATCCAACACAATATAACCTATTGTTTAATGCTCTCAACAACGATATTTAATATAAATCCCATTAATATTAAATTTAATTATATGAATCCAAATCACATAATTAATATATGAGTCATATTCAAATATTTATTTCCTCTCAAATAAACTTTATATTATAATGTATCAAATACATTATAGTAATTATATCATATATAGTTAAATTAAACTAATTATATCACATATAATTAATTCCCTTAATTAATTTGAACAATTCAAATTAATTTAAAATTGATTCTCATAAATTCCCATTGAGCTATAGATGAGACCTCATCGACCTGTAGTTTGAAGCTCCAATGGTACTTGAATAATTAATTAAAATCTTTAATTAATTTACTCAACATCCATTAACTGTCAGGAACTCCTTCTCTATCGTTTGAGTGTATCCCTATTTTCTTATCTAGATGTAAACGAGCAAGGTTTAGTTTGAACAAAGATTGTTTGATTTGAGTTAATAATAAGTAACTGGTAGGTATGCGTATCGGTATCCTCTTCAGGACCAGTTCGATATGAGCCCCAACACTGGAATAGTTTTAGTAAACTGTTTGGTTCCACTAAAGACCAACAGTTGCATTCTTTGCACTACAGATATATTTTTGTGTCCATTGGATATAACAAATCAACAGTGCGATGACCCTTCACAAATCACAATTAGGCCAAAATTGTCGTTTTGTCTTTGTAGTTACATCTAACTCCTTAAGTAACACTGATCTCTCTAATGAACAATAAATCATAGTTCAATTATGACTAAACCTCTCTCGGACCAGGAAAATGTGTGGCGCCACATTTTTCAAGCCTTGAAATTAGTCCTTAAGAGCACAATTTATCTACTTACCCCTACCTCGGAGATGGAGTGAATTTCATATTGTGTAGCTATGTTCCCAACTCCCTAATCAGATGAATCCCCAAAACGGTAGGCTTGTTGAGTCGGTGATATGGCCACTCTCACCCATACAAATCAAAGGACCGTCTTCATAGGAAGGAGTCCACAACTCACTCAGAATTCAGGTTCATGTCACCTATGGTCATCCTGGTGAAATGTAAGTCTCTATTATGAATGGTGTTAAATAATGAGACTAGTCATTTCGTGGTTCGGTCTTATATAAATTCCCTTGTATAGAATACTCCCACGCACATGTCTCCACGTGAATTATCAGGATCATTTCATTTGTAGCACTTTACAATTATTGTGATATCTACAAAGCGGGTCCTACTCGTAGTGTCACCAGGATAAGTATCCAGCCTTATCTATCTACTACAGATCATTTAGGTTATCAGTTAAATATGATCAATCTGTATGTCTCTATATATATATTTAAGTTACAGAAGATAACCTTGGATGACCCTAAAGATTTAGGGCACCAACCCCAACATCATCATTTACGAAATGTGCAAAAATAATGATCGTATTCTTAATGTCGAAAGTATCGACACCTGCTCGTTACTCGATTCCAAAAAGATTAACAACGATGTCAATGCCTTTGTTAGCCTCATGAGCGAGTTCTGTTGCATTCTTCATTGTGCTAAATGTACCTCCCGATTTAATCTTAACGTCAAACGTTCTGGTAGAATACCATCTAAATTACAAATTCACAGTAAATCATCGCCATGATGTAACAAAAAATTCATAATTAATCATCATTATCAGAGTAGAGAAACAAATACGAGATGAAGCATTATAGGAGAGCATTTCTTCTCATCAACATGAGCTCTAATCGTTTTTCTCGCCTTCGTAATAGCCTTTTGGTATTCCTCACTGACACTACCAACTCTATTATAACGACTCAACTCTAAAATAGTATCTTCTAACACATAAATCAAGTAAACTCCTTAGCCAAAATTGTAACAAAGACATATAATGCACAAGATTGGGGTGGACGTGGATCCAAATTTCAACACAACCCATTATTTTATCATACATAGAGATATCTGTCAACTGTTGATGAAATATTAATTTTCACAGGGAATACGAAGAGGAAAGAGAAACTGCACTGATGAAATTTTCAGGTCTTGTAACTATTATAATACAAGCATAACAACAAACAAGTTAAAAGATAAGGTATGGTTGGGTGGAACTGAAACTTACCATCTATTCTGCAAACCAATTGATCTCTTCCACATAGCAGCTTTGACGTTAAACAAAGGTTTTGGCATTTTCAATACCAAATTTCACTTCTCAATGTAGATAAGATCTCCATAACTAAATTTATTTAAATCGATGAAATTATTAATTTTGAATTTAAATTGATGCAATTCTCAAAATTTACGATTATAATTGATATAACTATTAATTTAAGGTATGAATTGATACAACTTTTAAAGTTTAAGGATATAAATTGACATTTGTCGAAAAATTTATTATAAAAATCGATACACTTCAAGTTTAGTTAAACTGATTTTTCCTCACAAATAATATAACAATCATAATATGTTTTGTAATAACTTTTTAGTTGATGTGTGCTTATTTTATATAACATATGGATTATAATTTATTATTTGTTAATTTCAAATAAAGCATTATGGTCCACTCGAGCCACACAATAGATGCAGCAATTGTGATTATGGGATCCTCATGTTCAAGTTCATCACTCCTCGTGGCTTCTATCATTTTCTCTTTTATTATTTTAAATTATAAAGCTTCAAAGAGATGTGGTTATCGATGATATAAGTTTGACTAATTACACATTTTAATGTATTAGTTCAATTATTTAGGCATTTTCTCATAACCAATTAAATCATTTTATCTTTTTAAATTGTTACCCACTTTTTACTCCAATTTTAAAAACCAAATGGAGTTTTAAAAACTTAAAAAAAAAATTAAAACACTAGTTAAAATAAATATTTTTTAACAATGGTGAAAACAATAGTTAGAAAATTGGTAGAAATTAAGCATAAATTTCAAAATTTAAAAACTAAAATGGAAATTGTTATTTGTTAGGTTCCATTTGATAATTATTTAGACCCCATTTGATAACCATTTTGTTTTTTGTTTTTGTATTTGAAAATTAAGTGTATGGACTAA
This sequence comes from Benincasa hispida, assembly GCF_009727055.1. Lineage (NCBI taxonomy): Eukaryota > Viridiplantae > Streptophyta > Magnoliopsida > Cucurbitales > Cucurbitaceae > Benincasa > Benincasa hispida. The sequence goes on along the minus strand of NC_052353.1, from coordinate 28,392,197 downwards.
TTTCTTCCTTTTTTATCTACTTTTGATCAATGGTTTAAAAAAACCAAGCCAAATTTTGAGAACTAAAAAAAGTAGGTTTCAAAAAGTTTTTTTTTTTAATTTAGTTAAAAATTCAACAATTGTACTTAACAAAGATGCAAATTATTTTAAGAAATTATGGATGAAATGGCTTTAATTTTCAAAAATAGAAATAGAAAATCAAATGATTACCAAATAGACCTTTAGTTTATGGTTTTTTGTTTTTTTAAAATTAAGCCTATTTACTCTATTTTTTTTTTACCATAGCTTTCATATTTCTTAAATATAACAGTTGAATTTTTAGCTAAGTTCTAAAAACTAAGACTAGGTTTTTCAAAAAAAAAATTGCTTGAATTTTAAAAATATTGGTAGTATGTAGATAATAAAGCAAGAAATTTAGAGGTGAAATGGGTTTTATAGGTTTAAATATCAAATACTAAAAACTAAAAACAAAATGGTTATCAAAGAGTTCCACAAATAAGTTCTTACTTTTTTGCTAGATTTAATATTATAATGATTTTGCTTTACCTGGAAATTTCTTTGTTTCATTATCCACTTTCAATCAATATTTATAAAAATTAAGTCAAAACTTAACAACTAAAAAACGTAGCTATAACTTTTTCTTTTTTTATATAGAATTTGATTGAAAATTCAAATATTTCTCTAAGAAACGTTTAAATCAATATGAAACTGAAAATTGGGAGAAAGCAAATACCAGTATTAGAAAAAGAAAACTAAAAACAAAATAAAAATAAGTGGGGCCTTCATTTCTAGACTTTGAGCTGGGAATCAATATTATTTACCAATCAATTTAAAAGCTTAGACTGATAAGCTAAGACAAATGTAATTATATCAATATTTCAACATATATTTTCAATTTTGTTCAACAAATCCTTGACTTTAAAAAGTATAAGTTTTTAAACTTTGAATTTAGCATCTAATCCAAACTTTTTATTTTGTATCTAATAAATCTTGACTTTATAAACTTATGAATCTACAAAGACACAAAATTGAACATTGGAAGATTTTTTAGACATAAATTTAGTTTTATATCTAATGCATCAATTAACTTTTAAAAATTAAAGATTAGAAATCTATTAGACATTTTTAAAATTCAAAATCTTATTAAGCATAAAATTAAAAGTTGACAAACTTATTAAACATTTTAAAAGTTTAAAGATTTTTCAGGCACAACTTTTAAAGGTAAGAGATTAAACTTTTAATTTAACCTAACGTTCTAAAAAAATTATTAAATTGTTAACACAAAAAGTTATTAAATTGTTAACACAATTCAATTTATAATGATTAGCGTTTGCACTTTAAAGGGCTCCAAATATGTTATTTAATTTTCATTTTGATTCTAATAGATTCATATGGTTAATATTGTTGTTTAAATGCTAACATAGCATGCATGATGGGTTTCACTAATAGTAAAGATTTGACATAATACGACATATGAAAGTTAATTTTTTTATTTTTTATAAATAACATGAATAATAGGTGAATTTGTAATTACTTCTCACAAGTCAAATATAATACCACACACAAGAAGTAAACAACAAGGCTAATAACAAGAGATAGGTAAGAGAGAACGAACACACAGAGGTAATAACCCAATTCCGTGTAACCACAGTTATGCCTAGGAGGTAGAGTGTCTAAATGAAAAGAATTTCACTAGTAGAGGCAAACGATTACAAAGAAACATTTATCAGATAGTTACTCTATCTTGATTCGCTAATAGTTATTCTTTTAATTAGCAGTTAGGTTCCCCTCAAACTTGATGCTCCTTCTTAATGGAACTTCCCGGTTTAGGCTCTCCCTAAACTTGATGTTCCTGTGCTTGAAGCTTTTCATCATTCTCTCATCATACAACTGAATAACCTTTCAACATAACTTGCTTACTAAGGCCCTATTTGATAACTATTTTGTTTTTGTTTTCATTTTTGAAAATTAGCTTATATGTACTATTTTCACCTCCAAATTTCTTCTTTTATTATCTATTTTTTACCAATAGTTTAAAAAACGAAGCCAAATTTTGGAAAATAAAAAAAGGTTTTAAAAAAGTTATTTTTGGAATTTGGAATTTGGTTAGGAATTCAACCATTGTACTAAAGAAAGATACAAATCTTGTAACAAATGGAGAAGAAATAGACTTAATTTCTAAAACCAAAAATGAAATAGTTTCCAAATAGAACGTAATATATTAGGCTTAATCATGCACACTCAACAATCTTCAATGTCAATCTATTACACCAGCAATCTTACAAAGATACACCTATATCTCTTTCAAAAACAAATCACTGTAATAAACACTTTGCAACTTACCCTAAAAGGATGAATGACAAGATATAATATGCTCCCAAAAGCAAAGAGAACACAATCTATTGAAAATTGTTGGTCGAACCAGTTGAGATGTTAGTTGTTGATGGCAAAATCTGGCAAGGAAAGTCATCTAACCTTCACGTGCCTTCAACGGTAAATTTATTATCTCAGAGAAGAAAGATGACCTGCAAAACAAGAAAAGAAAAACATCAATGTTGTGTCTGCCACAAAACCTCTAATGTTTAAGTCAGTATTTAACGAAAGAGGCTGAATAAATTAGAGATGGAGGAGAAGAGCTTACCTTTTGTAGTGGTGCCATGCTCTTTATAATGGAGTTGATGTTGGAATGTATGCCCTAAAGCCTAGTAGTTAATAAGTTGTCTAAAATAATGGTTGATTATTTTATATATACAATTATTCATTAAGGAAAGATCCATGGTTATTTTATGTAACTTGAATAGTATGTAATAGATATAGAGGTGGATCATGTTCAAGTAATAACCTAAATGGTCTACAATATATGGATAAGGTTTGATGTCTATCTTGGTGACACTACGGATACGACTCACTTTGTAAATGTTACAAGAGTTGTATGTGTTACAAATTTGATCCAAATCATTTATGCAGAGACATGCAAGTGAGGATATCCTATACAAAGAATTTGTATAAGTCCAGACCGCTAAATGGTTAATCTCTCTTTATAACATTGTCGATTGAAGAGATTAAAATTTCATAAGACGACCATATATAACTCGACCTCAGTCTTGATTAAGTTATAAACTCTTGTCTCTGATGGTAGTCCTTTGATTTATATGGGTGAGTTATGAATTCTTGTCTATGCCGACTTAATAAGTCTACCATTTTACTGATTTTTCCGAGTAGAGATCTAGGAGCATAGCTACATAAAGTAGAATTCGCTCATTCTCGTCTTTAGGAAGATCATAAATAGGTTGTTCATTAGAGGATCAGCGAGACCTATGGAGTAAGAGGTAACTATAGAGGTAACGGTAATTTGACCCAGTTGTAATTACGAGCAATTCGTGAAGGGTTGGCTTACTAATAATTGGTTATATCTATGGAAATAGAAATATTATACATTGTGAAGAATGCAAATATGGGTCTTTAATGGAGTGACCCACAGTTAATGAATTTTTATTAATTAAATTAAAGAGTTTAATTAATTTAATCTCGTATCATTGGACCTTCTAATTTGTAGGTTCATTAGATATCTCTACTAGCTCACTAAGGATAAAATAAGGAATATTTATTTTTTGAAGAATTTGAATTGTTCAAATTATAAGGAAATTTAAGTTGTATATGATACAATTAATATAATGTATATAGCATTATATTATAAAGTTAATTTTGAATGAGATTCAAAATTAAACTATATAATATGAGAGATTAATGTATTTGAATAAGATTCAAAACTTAACTAATATGAATAAGATTCATATTATAACTATATGTATGAATAAGATTTATATTATAATTATAGATTAAATTTAATGTGAATGAGCTTCATATTAAAATTATATGAGAGGAAATACATTTGAATATGATTCAAATATAAAATTAATTAAATATATGATAATTAATTAATTAATAGGAGTCTTTTTAAATATAAAATAATATTTAAAAATATTTACATTTTATAGCAAAAAAGTTCAAGAAGTACAAGCACTTTTGAAACTTTTTGCTATAAAGTATAAATATTTTGGGAATTTTTCTATTTATAAGAATTTCTCTAATTAATATTAATTAATTAAATCAATTAATATTTATTTGATTTCAATACATTAAATATGTTTTAATTTAATAAATTAAATAAGATAACGCCCCTATTGTTACAGAGAGTTGTCTCCCTCTCACTTAATTAACTTGCAGAAAGGGTCTTGCATTATGAAAAAAAAAAAAAAGTTTATTCTCTCTCACTCTCAATTCTCTCTCAATCTCTCACTACTCTCAAGTTATAATAGAGAAAAGGTTTCTCTATAAAAACTCTTCCCAATCTTCTAAAAGAAGTTTCCACAAACATATTCCTTGTCGGAGAATAGCGGAAAAGACTTGGTGATGGTATCTTGTTCAAGATCCAAGAAGATTGAAGAGTTCATGAATCTCAGTGAAGAATCAGAGAAATTGAAGAGTTGTATTCAAAGGTATTTGCTTTCTCCTTGAATTTCTTCACTATTTACAGCATGCTTAGTTAGAATGTCTTTATACTTCTCTGTGTTCTTTTTGCATATTTGAAACATAAATTAAAAGCACATATGTTCACACGCTTCCACACATTTTAAATATACTTCCTTTTCCTATTTGGAACTGGACACTTAGGACTTGATTTAGGCCACTAGGGATGTTTCAAAATAGAGGGTCAATCCGGATCGACCACTCGAGGGACTACTAGACTTGGCTTTGACTTGGCCTCAGCTCAGCCTCAACCTCAGCCTCAGCCCCAGTCTCGGCCTTCAAGGCTGAGGCGATCCCACTGGATTCTGACTCAATTCCCTTTTCTCCCTATTTGTTAGGAACTCTCTCGGGCATGCTCCTTGCCACTCTTAGGTCTGTTTTCTTTTGAAATTAGGTAACTTCCTAGTTTTCTTTTGTTAAAGATATGGTGCTTAGATCCCAATTTGGAAGTATACTTATTGTTGTCATAATAGTACAACATGTTTTTTTTGCCATTCGACATGTCCATTTTTGGACTTGTAAATACTTTAACCTTAAGATGTTCACCTCTTGAATTTTCGGTTGAGCATGTGACCACCGACATGGCTTAATTTAGTAAATTTTTGGGCAATCCTTGGATCATTTTTACTTTAGGAGTAGCTTATCAAGCTCGTCGGCTGATTTTAGGCTTTCCTTGTCTTAAAGGTTATGGGGTTCTTAGTCCCCGTATTTTCCATGGAATGACCCTATCAAGTCCCCCGGGACGATTTTGGGTTTTTCTTGTGTGAATTAATTGACTACAACACTTTCTATGAAGCAGGCTTTATGTAGTAATGGGATTACCTCGGCCTCAGGTCGCATAATGACTTGGGCCTTGGTCTTATGAACCTCAATCACCTTACCGGCTCAAATCAAGGTTTGAAGGACTACAAAGCAAGCTCTGAAAAGAAATGAGTCATACCTTGGCCTCGAAGTCATAGGCTGACTCGGGCCTCTACTTGGCGAGCCTTGATCATTTTTGTATCATTTTTCTATCAGGTTCACTTTTGGCCTACTTAAGTCATTTTAAAAATAGGTACAATTTATCGATCATTTTAAAATTAACATATTCAATGATAACAAAAAAACTAAGTTAGCAAGTTACTAATATTAGATTCTTAGGTTCTCCGCATTTCACAGATGGGAAAGGTGTTGAGGTTTATGCCTTAAATCTTGTGGTTTGCAATGTATAAACAAATTATTTATTTAATAAAATAATTTTTATTTAAGATTTAGACATGCAGAACACAATCCAATAAACTAAGACCTAAGATTATTTCATGTCATTTGAATAGTATGTGGTTGAGATACAGTTGGATCATGTACAAGTGATAATTTAAATGGTCTATAGCATATGAGTAAGGTTGGGTACCTTATCTTGGTAACACTATGGCTACAACCCACTTTGAAATCCTTACAAATGATTTGATCCAAATTGTTCAACTGGAGACATGCGAGTGAAGGATATCCTATACAAAGAGTTTGTATAAGACTGGGCCAAGAAATAGTTAATCACTCTTTCTAATATTGTTGACTGAAGAGATTAACATTTCATAAGATAACCATATGTAACTCGATCTCAATCCTAAGTAAGTTATCAACTTCTGCCTGTGAGGGCTTGTCCTTTGATTTGTTTGGGTGAAAGGCTCGTGTTTCCGACTCAATAAGCCTACCATTTTTAGGACAAGACCAAGTAAGGAGCTGAAACATAACTACATAAGATGGAATTCACTCCTTCCCGACTATAGGATAAAATAGAAGAGTTGTTCCCTTAAGTACTGACTCCAGGTCTTGAACAATGGGGCCCTTCCCTCTCATTAGCCCGAGAGGGATTTTGTTTATGGTAGGATCATAGAGAGGTTGTTCATTAGATGATCAAGGGACTTAAGGAGCAATATGTAATTACAGGGTAGAATGATAATTTGACCCAACTGTAATTATGAACAACTCGTGAAGGATCGACTTACTTATATGGTTATATCCATGGTTACCAAAATATTCAACAGTGCAAAGAGTGCAGTTATGGATCTTTAGTGGAGTGTCTCATGGTTAATGAATGTTGATTAGTTCAGTTAAATAGTTTAATTAGTTAATCTCGAATCATTGGAGCTTCTAATTTGTAGGCACATTAGATCCCTTGCTAACTTACTAACGAGTAAAAATAAGGATCAACGAGTTCTGGGAGAATTTAAATTGTTCAAATTAAATGAAGAGAATATGCATTAATTGTATAAGATACAATTAATATAATATATGTAGATACATTATAATATAAAGTTAATTTTGAATAAGATTGAAAATTAAACTATATAATATGAGAGAAATATTTTAATAAGATCCATATAATATGAATGAGATTCATATAAAAAGGTTAAAATTAATGTGAATGTGATTCATATTAAACTATAGGTTATGAGAGAGATATGCATATGAATATGATTGAAATGCATATTTGTTTTAATATATGATACTTAATTATATTAATTAATTAATTAATTAATATTTAATTAAGTTAAGATTCCCCTACTATTGCCGAGGGAGTGGATGAGTGAGTGGGGAGAGGGAGTTACAACTCCCTTTCACCTTAAATACAAAGTATGCATAATTGTTCGCGTTCAAAATTGATGTCGTTAATTTGACACCAAACTGAAACAAAAAAATATTTATAAATCACCGAAATCTACATCTTATACTAACAAGTAGCATAAGAGGCAAGTACAGGATCGATCCACAAGGAAGACTCATTTCTAATCTTTTCTTAAGCTAAATTCAACTATAAAAGTGATAAAAATGAGGGTTTTGATAAAACGAGAAACATACTTGAAATTAAAAGATAGAGAATAAATGTAAACAAGGATTAGTCAATCTCATTTCTAGTTCAAGTTAGACATTCTTTGCAATTTGTATTATTGATTTCTACAAATTAATTATGTAATCGAATTATGCACACAACTACTCGCTTGACTCGATTAAGCTAACCTCTACAATGGCGAAGAACTAGCAAAAATCTAATCAAGAAAGCATTCTAAATATTGATTAAAGTTGGAAGACCTAACTCTAATCAACCTATATGCTTCTGACCCTATTGGGTTCGATAGCATCCATATAAAATAGAAAACATATACATTAAGTTCGAAAATTTAATTGTGTCGATTAATCGTCAAGATAGTCGTATTCAATTAATCGAAACTATCTTTGAATCTAGTAATTAATGTATTTTAGGAATAGCCATCAAATACACAATTAACTATTTCCACTTAGTAGAACTTAGCTAGACATTCTTATATATGAATATATTCAAATTAATATATTCAAGCAAGATTGTAACAAAACTAAGAATCTTATACATGCTCAAAAGATAAAGATCCTTAAAGATGCTTTTAGAAGTTCAAATTGGTTCAAAGAAGCATATATTTAGATTGCAATTAGTAAAGGAAGAGCAGAAAACTCACGAAATGTACAAAGAGTGCTTGAATTAAAAAAGAAATTGAAGAAATTACTTCATAAATTCATTGACAAATCCATGAAGAAATTCAATGTATTGTTTAAAAATTAAAAAAAAAAAAAAAAGAAATGAAAATCTAACCTAATTGGAACAGAATTACCAAGGAGATGAATTGATCTTGAGAGAAACTTCGGATTCCATGAGAAAAATTTGGTCTCCTTCTCTAAAAATGAAAGAAAACCTTTTATATTTGTAGGTATAGCATCGTGACGCTACGGATAGCATTGCAACATTAATTCGTAAAAAAGCCAAAAAGCATTGGGTGAGGGTCGAGATGCTTGGTTGACGCTAGGTTGCACAAGGTGCACGCGGTCATTTCTATCAAATTTCAGAGCGTTGTGAAGCTTGTTGGCAGCATTGCAATGCTGCCCTATTGTGCCATAATATGATGTGTTCTGTCTTTAAGCATTGCTCAACGCTTCTTGGAGGGGCGTGGTGCTGCTTCTAATGGCATTTTGGTAAGTATTTTGACTTTCTTCAATTTTTTGATTTCTTGGTTCTTTTTTATCCTTTTTAGTATAAAATTCTTATAATAACTTCTAATTATTTCCGAGACTATTTTACCTATAAAATCAACATATTAAGCAAAGAATGGAAGTAGATTTGAGGGAATTATAATAGAAAACATAACTCTTTTAAAACCTATCAAAATACCCCCAACCAATCCTTGTTCGTCCCGAGCAAGTTAAAACTAGAAATATGTATGCAGTCAAGCAAAATATGAATATTCATTTGTGCATTCATTCAAGGAGGTTATTCAAAATGTTTATATGTTCACTTGACTTACACAAAAATTCGATCTTCATCTCTCTTTTCAACAAACAAAGAAGTAATGATACAAATAAGCATTTAGAAATTTTAAATTTTTGCTAACAAAAGAAAATGGTCTTTTTCTTGTAAAGACATAAAAGAAAGGATTACTAAGTTTTAGTTTATTTAAAGGTCAAAACTAGTAGAAAGGTGATATCAAACTCTCAATTTCTCTTCGCCCTACACTGGTTTGGTTATCGGTCTAAGATATACCTAACTTGCAAAAAATAGAGGCAATTCTAAGACAAGGGTGCCTTTTTATAAACTCACGCACACAAAATTTAATTGGTATTTTTTTTACCTAGAGGGATAGCTTTCACACTCCAACCGTAGGGAACTTATCGCTCTTTTCTCGTGGGTCTTAACTAGACACGTTAGTGAAAGTTATTTTTGTTTTGCAAGTTTGTTTAATTAACCGTTATATATATATATATGCTAACAAAAAAAATATTATTTAGAAGGCCCTATTTTATCCTCTTTGTCTAGATTTGCTTCTAAAATAAGATTGTTGTTCTTAGACTAAAGGTTGTCCTATCAAGGTAATAAATAAAATTAAGTAGATATGATATTTCTAAAAGTTTTAAGATTCTAACTAAATCTAAAATTTGAACTATTCAATTTTTTTTATGAAACTTAAAAGAAAAAGAAATTTTCTTTTGAAAAAAATGGTTTCAAATTTTTTTAGAAAAAATTGAGAGATCTAAAGTTTTGTTTATATCATTACTTGAAAGAATGCATCATCAAAGTTTCATTGATAAAAATCGAGAGATTGTGTAAATCAATTGATGCATAAAAACAAAGTGAATAGTAATTCTTAAATGTACAAACATACATTCATTCAATTATGCATATAATATAAAAGGATTAAAGAGCCAAAAAATGTCAAGAGATCATAGAATATCAAGAAATCAAAAGTTATGCCATCGAAATGTATTAGAGCCTCAGAAATATATCAAGATATATCTAATCAAGATCACAAAATCTAAATAACCCGAGCTCAGGTGCTCAAGGGTTCTAGACATGTATTTGTATCATCATAAAGCAACAATTTTTTAATAAGGCTCATCTTTTTATACAATTCTAATTAAAGAATGACATGCAAAAAACATGCAATGTTTCCTACCCCCAACTTAAAAATTAAACATTGTCCTCAATATTTTATAATATGGATATAAGTTTGAAGGCAAAAAGATAAAGGGAATAGAAAATTCCCCTAGCTTTTGTGCATTGGGTAGTGGTGGAATTATTTTCCTGTTTCAAAATGTTTTTTTTTTTTTTCATTTTGGTTGTTCCTACAAAAAGAAAAGAAAAACAAAACAAAGGAAAAGCTATACACAAAGAAGTTAGTCTCAAAATTCTATTCCTAGCAAACAAATAAATAAAAGCAATTAAAATTTTGTTTTATTTTTTATGCCTAGCTACCTCCAAGAAGGGAAAATTTTTAACGTCGATTGCTCGTCGCGGCCCGTATTTTTTTTTGTTTTCAAATTACGTAAAAATTTTCGTACTTCTCTAATCCTCTCTTAGATGAATCTATATAGTCTGGAAGGGCTATAAGAGTACCCATCTTTTAATGAAAATCAGAAAGGTCAAATTTTGTTTTTTTAATTTTTGACAAAAAAGAGAAAAAAAAATCGAAAGACTCAAGTGACCCAAAAGAGTCAAAACAAAGAAAAGACTCAACAACAGACTCTGACTCGTAAGGATAATATGAGCAGTAGTAAAAAATATAACAGGTGTCAGAGGGAAGAAGAGAATGAAGTTTGGCAACCTCAAACTCTATTACCTGAGACTCCTCGATATGAAGTTGTGATTCATACTCTACCTTACTAACTTGTTTTTTTATACGACGGGGAATAAATATCTTCTTATCAGTCAATCAGGAGAGTTTCTCAAATGTGTCGATCTCGGTGCAATAGATGATAGTAGGCTTTGAACGATTTTCCAGTATAAGCCCGGGATGTGCAAGTTGAGGAACACGCTCTACCTCAACGAGCATGGGGGTTTGAGTCTCTAAGTAAGACTCAATAGATTCCTGCACATACTGAAAAGAAGCATTAGCAAGTTCCCACATAATAGAATCCGAAGTCTTACCTTGACCTATACTCTGAGGAACCGGCTACTCAGCATTATGGTCGATGCAAGAAACTTCACTACAAGGTTCGACTTAACTAGAAGATTGTTGATCCCAAGACTCTTCTAGTCTCCCTACTCATTCAATAATCTGAGCAACGATGTTACTCAAATTACTAAATTTAGTTTTAACTTCAGTTACAAAACTAAAGTTATCTTGCTGGAAACTAGAGGATTCTTGTTAACTGAGGGATGATTCTTGCACAATCTCACAGGAATTGTTAGAAAGCTCCTTAACTAATTCTTCCAAAGAAATACCTGAATTGGAGGAAGAGGTATGTATCGACATCAGTGTTTGGCTAGGTATCTCCCAAGGAGGATATTGTTCACGTACAAGACCACGCAAAACTTGTGATTGTCTAATAGCCAAATCTTGAACAAAAGAGGTTAGTTGAAAAACTTGATTTTTAAGTTCATTTATTTCTCTTACCTCTTGTTCTTCCTTACGTTGAGTTTCTTGTCTCGAAAGAAGTGCATAAAAGATATTCATATCCGCCATATTAAAACAAGTGACTTTAAGAAAAGAAAATATTTTTGGTGTTTTTAAAGTTTACAAGTTGAATTTAACTAAGAAAGAGATGAAATGACTTAGAATTCCCCGGCAACGGCGCCATTTTGTTCGCGTCCGAAATTGATGTCGTTAATTCGACTCCAAACCGAAACAATAAATATTTATAAATCACTGAAACCTACATCTTATACTAACAAGTAGCATAAATGGCAAGTACGGGATCGATCCATAGGAAGGCTTATTTCTAATATTTTCTTAAGCTAAATTCAACTATAAAAGTGATAAAAACTGGGGTTTTGATCAAACAAGAAACATACTTGAAATTAAAAGATAAAGAACAAATGTAAACAAGGATTGGCCAATCTCATTTCTAGTTCAAATTAGACATTCTTTGCAATTTATATCATTGATTTCTAAAAATTAATTACGTAATTGAATTATGCACACTACTACTCGCTTGACTGGATTAAGCTAACCTCTACAATGACGGATAGCTAGCAAAAATCTAATCAAGAAAGCATTCTAAACATTGATTAAAGTTGAAAGACCTCACTCTAATCAACCTATATGCTTCTAATCCTATTGGGTTCGATAGCATCCATATAGAATAGAAAACATATGGATTAAGTTCAAGAATTCAATTGTGTCGATTAATTGTCAAGATAAATATATATAGTTAATCGAAATTACCTTTGAATCTAGTAATTAATGTATTCTAGGAATAGCCATCAAATACACAATTAACTATTGCCACTTAGTAGATCTTAGCTAGACATTCTTTTATATGAATACATTCAAAGCAACATATTCAAGCAAGATTGTAGTAAAACTAAGAATCTTGTCTATACATGCTCAAAAGATAAAGATTCATAAACATGCTTTTAGAAGTTCAAATTGGTTCAAAGAAGTATATATTCAGATTGCAATTAGTAAAGGAAGAGTAGAAAACTCAAGAAATGTACAAAGAATTCTTGAACTAGAAATGAAATTGAAGAAATTACTTCATAAATTCATTGACAAATATGGAGAAGAAATTCAATACGTTGTTTACAATTCAAAAAAAGAAATGAAAATATAACCTAATTGGAATAGAATTACCAAAGAGATAAATTCATCTTGAGAGAAACTCCAGACTCCATGAGAAAAATTCTGCTTTCCTTTCTAAAAATGAAAGAAAACATTTTATATTCGCAGATGTAGCATCGTGACGCTATGGATAGCGTTGCAACACTAATTCGTAAAAAAGCCAAGAAGCGTTAGGAGGGTTAAAACACTTGGTTGCGCTGGGTTAGGCAAGGTGCATGTACGCGGCCATTTCCGTCAAATTCCGGAGTGTTGTGACACTCGTTGGCAGCAATGTAATGCTACCTTGTTGTGCAGAATTGTGATGCATTCTATCTTTAAGCATTGCTCAACACTTCTTGGAGGGTCGTGACGCTACTTCTGATTACATTTTAGTAAATATTTTGACTTTTTCAATTTTGTTGATTTCTTGGTTCTTCTTGATCCTTTTTAGTCCAAACTTCTTGTAATGACTCCTAATTGTTTCCGAGACTATTTTACCTATAAAATTGTCATATTAAGCAAAGAATGGAAGTAGATTTGGGGGAATTATCAAAGAAAACATAGCTCTTTTAAGACCTATTAATAATGTTGTTTAAACAAGAAAGATGAAAAAGTTACTAGTTTCCCTCTCAAAAACTCTTTCTCTAAAAACTTATCTCATGTTTAGAGAGAAAACTCTTTGAAAAATTCTAATTCCTTCTTCCAACAAAGGTTCCCATACAGCTTGATCCTTGCTAGAGATATATCGAAAAAGACCATTTGGTGTTGTCCTACTTGTTTACTAGAGTTATTATTCGGGTAGAGGAACTTGGTGAAGAAAGGAACTTAAAGAACATCTTCAAAGGTAAATCCTTTTTCCCTCTGTATTATAGGTAAAAGGCATGCTAAGTTTATGTTTTTTCTTTCTCCATGGTCTTGAATTTTTCAATCAAAATTAATGGCATGGCAATAAATTGCTTTTGCTGAAATTTAATCCCTTTAGGAGCATCTTTCCTTCGCGATCACCAAAAGTATAGGTCCCAAACCGGACTATCTTAATAACTTGATCTTTAGTGTTTTCCATTACTTTTCTCAATACGAGATTTCCTTCTCTAAAATTTTGTTTCTTTACTATTGTGTTATAGTAATGGCAATTATATTTGTATACTCTATCATTTGAAGGTGTGTTATCTCTCAATGTTTTTCTGACGGATCTAGGTTTAACCTCATCGATTCCTCATTCTTTTAAGGATCAAACTATTTCACCCTATGCGAGGAAAGACCAATTTCTCCTGGAACGGCTACTTCTAATCCAAAGGATAGGAAAAAGGAAGTCTCACCCATGGAGGTTCAGGTTGTTGTTCAATATGCCCACAACAAATTTGGTGGCTCTTTTACCCTTAGACCTTTTAAACCTTCAAGTTTTATCTTCAAGTTATGCTTTATAATTTTGTACACTACTTCAACTTGTCCATTAGCTTTATAGATGAGCAGGTGATGAGCGGTGATGCTTAATTCTAAGATCTGAGCAAAATTTCTTAAATATTGCATTGTCGAACTATTTTCCATTATTAATGACTATTGCATTAGGAACTCAAAATCAACATATAATGTTCCTATAGATAAAATTAGTTACTTTCTTTTCAATTATAGTTGCTAGCGCCTCCACTTCCGCCCATTTTGTAAAGTAATCCACTACTGCTACTGCAAACTTCGTTTGCCCTTTACTGTGGGGAAGTTTTCCAATAAGCTCTATTCCTCACTATGCAAATGGCCAAGGACTAATACTGTTGGTCAGTGGTTTTGGCGTTTGCCTTAAGACTGGGGAAAAAGGTTGATATTGATCGCACGTCTTTGCAAATTTTTTAGGATCCTAAAGCATGGTTGGCCAGTGATAACCTTGCCTGATAATCTTGTAACATAGAGCCCTTGCCTCAGAATGGTTACCCTATACCCCTTCATAAAGTTCTCTCATTACATAATTCGCTTCGTCATTAATAAAGCATTTTAATAAGGGCATTGAGTAACTTCTCTTATAAAGCTTACCTTCTCTTAGTATGTAATGAGTTGCTCGTCTCCCTACCTTTTTTTGCCTTTACCTGCTTCGAAGGCAACTCTCATTCTCTAAAATATCTCATTATTGGGTCCATTCAGGTCGTTTTCATTCGAACTTTCTCTTCTGTTGTAGTGTCAATCCCTTGCCCGACTTCAATTCTGAATTATATATCATATGTACTGGAATCCTTCATTTTTTAACTTCCACGTCAGGGATGTTTGACTAGAACAATACTTCTACTAGAACTGTTTTGTTCAAATCTATTTCATAGGCAGCTGCTAATCGAGCCAAAGAATCAACATTAGCATTTTGAGACCTTAGAATTTGTTTGTTCTCGTACTTTGGAAATGAGGTGAGCATTTCTCTTACTTTAGATAAGTACGTTATTGTTCTTTACTTTTTGTTCAAACCCCAACTTGGTCCAAATATTGACTCTTTTTTCCTTGGATGTGAGTGTGATGGACTCCAATGCTTTTACAGGTTGCACCCTCTAGTTGATTTTGACCAAGGGATGGTCAACTTTATCTTTGTTCGCCATAGAATGATTGGCCTCGATCTTGTACCTATCCTGAACCTGACCTAGGTTCTCTTTGGCTTCGGCCTAATTTGGGTTCATCTCGGCCTCGGTCTGGCCTAGATTTATCTCAGTCTCGACCTGCCCAAGTTCACCACCTCGGCCTCAGCCTAGCTTGAGTCCACCACTTCAGCCTTGGCTTTGGCTTGGCCTAGATTCACCTTGGCTTCATCATCCAAGGTGAGTTGTGTGGTTTTTATGACCTGTACTTTTTGTTTTTGTCTTCACAATTCATCCTCACTTTGATAGCCTCTTACATGGTTTTCTTTTAGTGTAAGTATGGTGACTCTGACTAAATTCTTTATTCTCGAATATCTTTATTTATCTTCTCTACTTTATGCCACTTTTCACACTTTAGGTCCACCCAGGCCACTCACGAGGGATTATTGGCCTCGGCTCGAGCTCTTCCCTGAGGGAATGAGGTCGACCTGAGCTTACAATGTAAGGGAATTTTTTTCTATGCTTCAAAAAGTCCCATGATTTGAGCTAAGTTTTGATCTAGTTTTCTACATTTTCCTTTAATGTTGCAAATTTCACCTTCCTTTCTTCCTTGGGAGGCCGAGGGTGAAGTGGGCTTAGGTAGTGGATATTCTGTTAATTGCTTTACTACGTCTTCAGGGTGTCATTCTTGTTTTGGCTCGTTCTATTGTTTCTGTCCATCTCGTTGTAGTCACTGATCTTTCTGTAAAGCTTGCTAAAATCATAAGCTTGTTTTTCCCACTGCCGACTATTGATGCAAAATTTGAGACAAGGGAAACACACCTGACCCTCACATATTATCAACAGTTGAATTGAAAATTGTTGGTTGAACCAACTGGGATATTAGGAAATAGACATTATGATCTTCCTTTTGTATTTGGTTTATATTTTAACAGATGGTATCTAAGTGTAAATAAAATTTGGTTTAATTTAACGGTATAATATTTAAAAACAAAATAAAATAAAATCTAATTTAAAATACCTCAAAGATTTTTAAAACAAATTTTGAAAATAGGAAATAACAATTGTTCAGGCTTAATAAGCCTTTAAAAATAGTTTCTTCCATATCTCGAAAAAAGATTATAAAGTTTTTTCCTTTAAATATAATCATATATCCTCTTTAAATAAGGAAAATTGTTTTACATGGAAAATGCTGAAAATATTTACAAATATAGCAAAATGTCACAATCTATTAATAATAGACACTGATAGACATCTATTAGTGTTTATCAGTGATAAATGATAGTAGTCAATTGATCTATCACTAGGCATTGACATTTTGCTATATTTATAAATATTTTAGTTCATTTTACTATATTTAAAAACATCCATTTAAATAATGTGACAACCAAAATTTAAAAATACATAAAGGCTTTTCCTTTTTTACCTTTTTTTATTAAAGAAATTATTCTTACAAAAGAAGGCTTTATGTTTCTCCATTTTCTTCTTTATTTATTATTTCTTTTTTACAACAAATTACTCATTTAGTCATCAAATTTTAAAAGATAATTGTGTTTGGTCTACGAATGTTTCAATGCATGCATCTAATTCTCCGACAAAAAAGTTAGAGAATCAATTGCAATTCAGTCTAAAAAATAACATAAGTAGGAATCAAAAGTAGATAATGCAAGAATCAACAACAAATAATGCATTTAATACTTAAAAAATCGTTATATACTTGGATAGAGAGCTACAACTTTCGGAGTATCAAGCTTTAGACCAACGCTTACCCCCAACCCCTCGGAGGAGCACTTTCATACATTCAGCCCTATTCCTGAAGGGTCCTCACTTATGAGTATTTCAAAAGGGGATACCCGTTCAAAATATAGTTCTCAATTTTAAGAATAGGTGTGTTTGGTCTTAGGTTTTCAATATGTATTTTTTACTCCCTAAATTTTAGAAATATGTTTAAAATGTCTTTGAAGTAATTTCATTATTATTTTAAATGTCTTAGCATTCTACCGATGTTAAGTCATCTACAACTTTTAGTGCCATATCTTCCAAAACCAAGTTGTGTAGACGAATTGCATGTGTTAAGCATGAGGTTATCGATAAAAAAGATTTGTCTAAGTCACTTCTTTTCATTCAGATTGAATGGACATAGAGGGAACGGGGTCTCACCGGTCATCTAGAGTGCTCCGCCCACCACCGCATATGTAGTTGCTCTCATATTCCTAAACCGACATCTGACCCAATTTGGCAGAGGAACTTTGGGGCACTCTTGGGTGTGCATGCTACCCACATAGCTTAACATTAGGTCTTCTACGAATGTTGGAACCTCATGGGTAAGGATAAGGTAATAGAATTGAAAATGACTTAGACCATCCGGGGACCGGTAAGAATTAAAATTATACATTGTGCAAATTCAATGACCAAATCCACCTATTCTTATAAACTCAATAACTAAAAAATTCATTTTAAAAACGCATAAACCAAATATATATATATTCTTCAAAATTTAAAGACTTAAAAAGGTATTTTTCTTGTTGGACTAAAAAAAAGGTTAAATTACAAATTTCTTCCTACGATTTGTAAAAAATTAAATTTTAGTCCAATCAAAATTTAGTCTTTATAGATTGATAAAACTTCGTAAATATCATTATTCTTCGATAAAGTTGTCATAAATAATTCTTATTATAAAGAGTATTGTTTATTAAAATCAAAAGAATTAAATTATATCTTTTTTTTCCAAGTATGCGACTAAATTTATAAGTAAATAAGAAAAAGTATTTCTTTCCCCCTCAAAATAAAAGGTTTTATTGAGTGTATCAAACTTTGGTTGGCCCCACGAAGTTCAATGTTTCTTATAAAGAAACGGTGCGTTGCGTTGCGTAAGCTGCAAACTACCTTCCCATTTTGGTTTGACCTTTGATCCAAAAGCGTGTACGTTTCGCCTCACTTTCTTTCTTTTCCAACTTTTTGTTTTAGTTCATTATTTACTTGGATCCAAATTTCCAATATATTACATTTTCGTCCATCATTAATATTTAGATGCATTTCCAACCGTGTATTGAATTTTGTTAAAATATTTTTTTTATATATGTGGTAAAAATGAAATGCATAAAAATCAGAGCTATTTTAGGATGCACCCAAGTATTGTTCATTGAGTTATACGATTTTGGGTTTTTTTTTATTGTAAGAGAGCAACAATTAGAAATTATTGACATGGGCTAACCTATATATATTCTGTGCTTTTCATTGTCCAATTTTAATCTACGTACTTTTAATAAATATTAAATTTAATTCCTCAAAATTACTCTAATTAATAATAATTTTTATGCAAGAAAATATAATATGGAATATGTTTTCCAAATTTGTAGTAAAAGTGCAAGTGGGTAACAAAAAGTTTTTTTTTTTTTTATCTATATATATTAAAAAAAAAGTGATGACAATAAACTAGAGGATTAAATTTAATATTTATTGAAAATACAGAGACTAAAATTGGATAATTAAAAGTACATGGATTAAAATGGAACAAACTTCAAAGTATAGGGACATATTTTAATCTAAGAAAGATTAAGGCTTTTTGTTTTTGTTTTTTGAAAATTAAGTCTATTTCCTCTCTATTTCTTGCCATGATTTGCATTTTTCCTAAATACAATGGTTGAATTCTTAGCCAAATTTTTTTCAAAAAAAATTAAAAGCTATTTTTTTAGTTTTCAAATTTTGGCTTGATTTTTAGACAATTGGTAAAAGGTAGATAGCAAATGAAGAAATTTAAATGTGGGAGTAGTGTCTATAAATTTATATTTAAAAACAAAAAACAAAAAACAAAGTAGTTAAAAAATGGGACCTAAATTATAGTTAATATCCCTCAACCTTGTACTTTTTTAAAAATATATATATATATCTTGAAGTTTCAAAATTTTTAATGATATACTTGAACTTTAAAAAGAAAAGTTGAAAAATACACTTAGTCGTTGAATTTGAAAGAAAACAGCTAGTACTTTGTGTCAACCATGCTTATGAACTTTCAAGAATTTCATTAATACCTTTAAACCGAAAAGAAAAGAAAAGAAAGAAAGAAAAAAAAAGAAAGGAAAAAAAAAAAAAAAAGATTAAAAAATATTTTTATCATCATTATATATATAGATAGAAACTATTAATACATTGTTTAAAAAATACTTTTGAACTTTAAGGTTCCATTTGGTAATTATTTGATTTTTTTTGTTTTTGTTTTTTAAAATTAAACATATATCATCCATATTTTTTGCATGACTTGCATCTTCATTAAGTAAAATGGTTGAATTCTTAGTCAAATTCCAAAAGCAAAAACAACTTTTTAAAATATACTTTTTTTTTAGTTTTCAAAATTTAGCTCGATTTTTTAAATCATTGGTGAAAAGTAAATAACAAAAGAATAAATTTGGGGATGAAAGTAGTGTTGATAAGCTTAGTTTTTAAAAATAAAAACAAAAAATAAAATGATTACCAAACGAGACCTAAAATATTAGGTTAGTATTCTTTTAACTTTAAGAATAAAAAAAAAAATAATGAAAATGTTCTTCATCTTATCCTTAATCTCTATAGTCACTTTTTTTTCATGGTAATGTTCAATTTTTTTTGGTAAGAGATGGATAATGAGATATTAAAATGGACGTTAGTAAAATAGTTAACTGATGAAAATGCCAAGACATATAAATAATTGTTTCCAAAATATAACAATATATTTTGATGAAAATATGAATTTCTATATACAATTTAAATTATGAAGTTTTAATGCATGCATAAACATGTGTCAACAATATGTTATTAATGATTCTCAAAAGAAACAATATGTTGTTGATGAATTTAAGGCACTAAACATGTAATTTATAGTATTTCACCTAACTATATTTTCTTTAGGCATATAAATTTATTTTATAAAAAAATATTACTATGGAACCGGAATCTTATAGATATGGTAAATAAACAACAAATTAAAAAGGAAAAAAAATGGGAACTAGGTCGATTTTTCCTTTTCATGATTTAGAAATATTGAAAAATTGAGAAGATCTACCATCTAACGTTTAGGTCAAATGTTTAATGTCTTAATAATTATGCTTATCTTAACAAATATAAGAAAGTGATTTTTTTACGAAACTTATTCGACAAAACTTTCAAATTTATTTGACCAATGTGTTTGTTCAGCCGATGAAAATTATGCACGATTTAGATTGTTTGCTTCGTTCTTATTCTCAAAGAGAGACATTGCAGTGTTGGTGGGCCAAGGTTGCTTGGTCAGAGATCTATTTTCCATGTTGCAAGGGTTAATTGGATATTTGTCATATTCTTTCGTGGAATGTTGTTCTAATATATCGCAAAGCAGCTCGACCGATAGGGAGAGGGGCGAAGCAGCTCGACTGAAAGGAGAGGAACGATGTAATTGAGCTCGAACGAGGATCCCTTTGAAGAAGGAATTGAGAGTCATATTCCCCGGGAATCCTATTTTTTGAATTTTGGAAAGATCAAGCCACAACGTTCGACTTGCATGTGTTAAGCATATAGCTAGCGTTCCCGTGGCTTATCTTGATTCATTTTGGGTCTCAATAGGTCGTTTAGGTGGAGACATATATTTTTTGTGGTCAGATTATCTGGCAATTCATTCTTTTAGTTCTTTGTCTTGGTGTTGGTAGGCTATTCTTTGTGTTCGGGATAGTCTGTAGCTCTTGTGCTTTTGGGTTTTTTAACATCAAGCAATGCTCATTTGAGCGTTGCAATCCCTCCACGTCTTTTTTAGCTTATTTCTCTCTATCTTTTCACATGACATCCAAAATTAAATCTTTAGGTAATCTTTTCTTCATTATTCTTCAAAACTTTTTAAATTTTTGTCCGATTGCCCACTTCCTACAAAATCAAGATAGAAATACATCAAAGAACATATTTATTGCACAAAACTAACTAAATCCTAAGTCCAAGAAAGCACTTTTTGAGTGCTTTTCATCTTGGTTCATTTTTCTATTAGAAATGGGTATCACTATTTGTCTAGTTTGACCCTTGGATTAGAAAGGCCATTTTCTTTGGTAGTTAAGTACTGTGGTTATTTTAGATGCTAATAGTTATCATCATGCTAAGGTCGACAATTTTCTCTACCCTAATGAGACTTGGACATGGTATTCTAAATCTTGAGAGTTGGTTGATCTCTTGTAGCAAGTGCAGCCGATTTTGGCTCAGGTTGAGAGCGAGGACTGTGTGGCTAACTCTCCGTTGTAGTTTTTGAGTGTTTTTAGTCGCTAGTGCCTAAAAGTTTTTGCAACCTTAGCATCCTGTGGTACTTTGGAATAACCATATATGATTTGGAGGTAATATTTCCAAGTATTCTTTAATTGTCGGGTTTGTTGTTGGGAATCATTTACAGAGGTGTGATCGTATTGGTAGGTGGTGTTTTGATATTTCTAGTATTTGTATTCTTTATATTGGTGAAGTTGAGTCTCAGGACCATTTATTTTTTTATTGCTCTTTTAGTCATGTTATTTGGGGGATATTCTCTTATGCAAAGAGTCTTCCATAGGATTTTTTTTGGAGATGTTGAGTTTCAATAGATTACTATTTTGGTGATAGCAACTAATGACACCGTAAGATCTGGAGAGTTGTCTAGTAAGTAATTATTTGTCACATATTTGGAGAGAGTGAAATCTTTATGTCTATAGGGTTACCTTGTGACCTCATAAGTGGTTAGTCGAATTTTGTAATTTGAGGATTTCATCTGTTAATCTTAGTAGCTTGGGACTTCTACTGAAATAATTCAGTTACTCTTTTCTTTGAGACCTTTTAGTTGGGTGAGTTTTCTCTTTTGTGTGCTTCATTGTATCTTTGTCTAGTATTTTTTTAATGACCCTTTTGATTGTGTTTTTTTATACCTTGATCTCAAGTTGTCAAACCCTTTCACTTTTATATAATTCAATACCATAGAAAGTGATTTTGTTTTAAAGAAAATTGAATTACTTGTTTAATAATCTTTTATATTTAATACTTTAAAATATAGATTTTTGGCAATAATTTATTATTATCAATGCTTTCAAATTGGGAAAATATTAAAAAAATACTAATTAGACAAGAAAATAAGAACCATTTCAAAAATCAACATGTAATTTTTTTAAAAAGCTTTTTATAGTTAAAAATATAAGCTTTAGTATTCAAAAAATAAATATATATAAATTTAATAAAATAAAAAAAATATATAATAATTTTATAATAAATTGTGTCTATCTTGCCTATATCTACTGTTATCATTGTCCAAGTTTCAAATTTAGGTCAAAACTTTTGACTCAAAAGTAACCGCGTTCAAATTAACATAATACAATATTTATAATTTAAAAAGCATAATAAACTTTTTAGTTATTTCTAAATGTCCATCTACTAGAGTGGGCCCCTAATGAAATAAATTAATTGTTTTTTATTAAAAAAAAATGAATAAACCAGTTACTAAAATTAGTAAATTTCATATTAATGAAGGAACACTTTCTTTTTCCATAAAATTAAATTGGAAAAAAGAAATATAATTATTTATTTATCCCTTTTCCCGCCGTTTCGTTTGGATTCGTTTGGGGTGTGTGTCTGGCAACGTACCATTTTAAGCAATTGCATGTAAATTAAATAAATAATTAAACGACAAAAACTCATAACTGTACCGTTGGATGTGTGACACGTGTCCTCTCTCACTCATTCCCCCACATGGCATTCAAAAAGCCTCCCACGCCCACTTCTCTCTCTCTTTTACAGCCGCACATAGAAACCCTCCTTTTCC
This sequence comes from Benincasa hispida, assembly GCF_009727055.1. Classification (NCBI taxonomy): domain Eukaryota; kingdom Viridiplantae; phylum Streptophyta; class Magnoliopsida; order Cucurbitales; family Cucurbitaceae; genus Benincasa; species Benincasa hispida. Next base: position 28,369,311 of record NC_052353.1, on the reverse strand, counting down.
CACGTCTTTCTTTCTTTTTCAAAATTTCAATTTTCTTTTCAATTTTACAAAATTTATCTTTCAACTCTTAATTTTCTTTTTAATAAATGAAATATCGAACCCTCCACCTTTTAGATGGTAATATAAGTTTGGAGTTTTTTTTAGTCCCAAAGAAATTTTTAGAAAATACTTTTTTGTCCCTAATATTCTAGAATATATATTTAGTCATTGAATTTTCAAAAGGTATATTTTTAGTCCCAAGTTTTTAAGAATAGACTTAAAAGATCTATGAACTATTTTTTAATTTCACTTGGTGTGATTATATAAAATTTTTAATTACAAAAATATGTTTAAAAAAATAATTTTAGAGAGAATAAGTAATCTTAAAAAAATCAATTTTAAATTAAAATAATAATAATAATTAATGCAGATGCTTAAATCGGTTTTTAAAAAACTCAGGGATTAGAAAGGTATATTTTGAAAATTTAGGGACCAAATGAGCCTATTCTAAAAAATTAGGAACTAAAAATATATGGTTTGAAAACTCAAGGACCAAATGTACATATTCTTCAAAATTTGGAGACTAAAAAGATAATTTTCCTATTTTTTTATTCTTCCAAGTTTAATTAGTTAAGACCAAGATTTAAAATATTGATGTCTATGTAAATATCAAAGTCTTAATTTTATGAAAATTTTGATGGAAATAGCGATAACATGTCAATTTCGGTTGATATTTTAAGAAAAAAATATTAAAACAAAAATTCAAAAAATAATATTTAAATTAGTAAATAAACATTTATGATTTTTAAACAAGTTAACATGTTCATTATATTTAGATTAGTAATATTTTATTGCTAATTTTTAAGTTTGGTGAGTTTTTCTTACAATATATTGAAAATGTCGATTCATCTCTCATGTCGATATCGTACCTATAGGAATGTGTAAATGTCGATGGAAATATCGACATATCGATAAAAATTTAATATTATGAGTAAGATGTAGTTGCCAAAATGAGTATAGTTAAATTGAGATGCAGTATGTGACCAAAAGGTCTGTAGTTCAAATAATTTCACTCTTATTATATTAAATAAAATTAAGATGTCAAAATTGATTTAGGCTTCGTTTGAGATTATTTTTTGCAATTATAAAAAGTGGTTGATTCACTTACAAAAGTTCAAAACTAAAATTGATACAATTATTGGTTTAATATTTAAATTGATATTTTTTTTATGTCAATTAAATCATGTTCATTTTGGCATAATAATAAATCTAGAATTAAAATTTGAATATCTAACTTTTAAGATAAATGCATAATGCCTCATTATGCTCAACTTGACACATGTCACATTGTTTAAACAAATGATACTAGAAGGTGGAAGAATAAATATATAAAATAAAGTGACACATATAATATACTCTCTTCATAAAACTACTTTAACAATATATTTTCTTTTTGTATACATGTTGATGTCGCTTTAGTTTGGTAGATCATCCACATTTTTTTGCCATTTATTTGTATAAAACGACAATTTAAATTATAGAAATTTGGTTATTTTTTAAGGTTAAGAAACTAAGTTTCAATTTCATTTTAATCCCTAAAATTTTAAAATGATTATTTTAGTTTTAAAATTTTATTTAAAAAGTTAGCCCTTACTATTATTAGTTAACTAACATCCATTCCATTATGTCTATACGCTCACTTGTTTTATTTATATATTGAATTTGACTAAACATTAACTTTAAAAATAAAAATATATGAACTGGAATAAAATAGAACTTAAAGTACATAGACGGAAACAGATAATATATTTATTTAAACTCTAATTTGGAATGGTTATATAGATTAGAATAACCCACCCAACATTTAGGACCAATATTGAGAAAGTGGGATGTAAGAGTTAACCTCTCGTCTTAATTATAGTAGCACTTATTTATAATTTAGTGGTTAAAATAGCCAACTCTCTCTCACTCCAATGTTTTTAATGACTTTACTTGCCATAACCACTACGAAGGACTGTCATTGCCTACTTCGATGATAATCATCACCAATAACATGCTTTGACGACCAACTCCGATAATTAATTCTAGTGGCTAACTATAATGATTAACTCCAACAACCATCTACGACGATAACTTTGACAACCAACTCTAGTGAAGACCAGCTCCATTGATCAACTACAACGATCACCTTCGATGTCAAACTCTGACAACGTCTACCTATAATGACCAACTTTGATGATCACCTCTGATATGACTACCTCTATCGATCAATTCATTGATCATCTCAAACAACTAATTCAAATGACCAAATCAACCAATTTTATACAAGAAAACAATCGTTGGTAGAAGTGTTTTTAAATACAAAATTAAAATTATTAATTCATAGTATTTAATAGTTTTCTTTTATAGTAATTTGACATCAATATTAATATTCTGAGTAGGGGTGGTAATTCAAACCACAAAAATCGAACCGTTTCTAAAAACCGAACCGAACTGAACCGAAAAATCAATGAAACAGAAAAATGCGGTTCGATTCGGTTTGAAGAGATTTTGAAACCGAATTAAATTCGGTTTCGTTTGGTTTCACTTTCGAAAATTGAATTTGAAATTGAACCGAACCGTCTTTAACTAATATGTATATTTATTTATTTATATATTAAAAAAATAAACCGAATTTAAAACCGAACCGCTTTTAATTTAAAGAACAAAACCGTATTTAAAACTGAACCGAACCAAATCATTTTAAGTTAAAAAAGGATATAACATGGATTTTTAAAAATGCCAAAATCGAATTTGTGCGGTTCGGTTTGAATCAATAAATCGGTTCGATTCGATTTCAAAATTTAAAAAATTCGATTCAATTTAGTTTGACTATCAAACCGAACATTTCCATCTCTAACTCTGAGCGTATAATAAAGTAAACAAACTTGTTTGAAAAAATGTAACCAAACATATTAGTATTATTATTTTAACTTTTTAAACTAAAACACTTCGATAGACTTCTATCACCCTACATAAAAAAAATTAGAATTTTATTATTTCATGTGAATAATTTTCTTATTTTTTTATTTTTTAAAATCCATAAAAAAAATCAATAATTATTTGTCTTTTAGAATTAAAAAGAAATAAAAAACATTCCCAAATCTCCTTATTTAAATGGCGGTCACCAACTTCAATCCACACTCCCCACTTCCCCACTTCCCAATTTCACGTTCTCCATTTTTCCCTTTTCCCTTTCCCTTTCCCTTTCTCTCTTCCCCTTAGAAATGGCCACCGCCAAGCTTTTTCTCGCTCTCTTCGCTCTCCCCTTCCTGGCTGTACACTTCTCCGCCGTCTCCGCCGCACATGACGCCCCAGCGCCGGCGGTGGACTGTTCTAGTCTCATCCTCAACATGGCCGACTGTCTCTCTTTCGTCTCCAACGATAGCACCACCACCAAGCCCCAAGGATCCTGCTGCTCCGGCCTCAAGACCGTCCTCAAGGCCGACGCTGACTGCCTCTGCGAGGCCTTCAAGAACAGCGCTCAATTAGGAGTCGTCCTTAACGTCTCTAAAGCCCTCTCTCTCCCTGCCGCTTGCAAAGTCTCCGCTCCCGCTGCTTCTAACTGTAAATGTAAGCCCTAATTCCTTCAAATCGCTATAGTATTTTCTGATCTGTTTGAGTGAAATCGCTGTTTCCTTTGTTTTGCAGTGTCGATTTCTCCTGCTGGTTCTCCAGGTACTATTTCGAATTTTCGATTAGTCTTAGTTTGTTGATTCCGATCTGGAATTTGGAATGCTTGTGAGGAAATTTCTGAGCGTTTGTTCTGTTTGGATGCAGCGGTTACGCCCACAGCCTCTCCGAAATCGACGGTGGCGGAGGCGCCGGTGGTGAACGTGCCGACGGCGGCTCCGGCACCAGGAAAGTCCGCAGCGTCGGGAGCTCTGGTCTCAGTCGGAGCCGTAATCGCGGCCATCGGGGTTGCTCTGTTGTGCACTGTTTGAGGGGTCGACGATGCGGCGTCGTTTTTGTTGGGAGATAAGGAGAATTTGGAGGAAATGAAAATAAAAAGGAAAATTGTTTACTGTCCTTTTTTTTTTTTTAATTTAAATTTTTGTGGAGGGGAGAATATTTGATGGGGGTGTTTGGTTTTTGGTTCTTATTTTGTGGGTATAATTTGTGGTGTGTGACACAAAGCAGATTATAATATTCATTTTTTTAACCTAAGTCTTATATTTGATATTTCGGCTGAAATATATTTATAGTTTTATTTCAATACATAAAATAAAATAAAATTGTGACATGGTTCAACCTGGCAGTCAGGCATAATGCTTGATATAATGGTTGTAAGTTTTACATTATTTTACCCAAAAGAAAGTCTAAAAAGATTATGATTTTTTTTACGATAGATTTAAATATTATTTTAGTTTTTATATTTTGTATTTTAGTTCAAATTGGTTCTTATACTTTGAAAGTGTTTATTTTGGTCTTTATTCTTTCAATTTTTGTTCATTTTAGTCTTCATATTTTCAAAATGTTTATTTTGGTTGGAAAATGTGACCATCTTGGTTCTTTCAATTTTTGGATTCAAATGGTGAACGATTAAGTTGAAAGTACAAGAATTAAAATAAACATTTTGAAAATATAGGGACTAAAATGAACCAAAATTGAAAATATAGGAACCAAATTGAACATTTTGAAAGTATAGGGACTAAAATGAATTAAAACTAAAAGTATAAGAACCAAAGTAGTATTTAAACCTATATAATATAGTCATATTCTTTTGGTAGTTGATGTTGATATACCAAATACATAAATTGTTTGATTACAAATTTAGTTGTTGAATTTAAAATCTTTCTAAACATTTTAATCTCTTTTAATTTTCAATTTTATTACTAATATAATAAAATAGACACTCACATAAATAAAAATAATAAATAAATAAAAAATATTGATTCATTGGAAGATGAAATCAACATGATGCATAAATTGCAAGTATTTTCGTAATAAGGCAAGACAACATAGTAGAACATCACATCTCTAACAAACTTTAACAAACTCCCTCTTTGATTATTAATTTTTAAGGCAAGACAACATAATAGAAATCTACGCAAAAGAGAACAAAAACATAGAGGCTAGTCAAAACTAACACAACAACCATAAGTCATATACGATGTTAAAGCAACAGTAACAACAACAAAACCAATCTAATCTTCCCCTTGTTTGAATTTAAAACATAGCCAGAGAAAAAAAACCAATAAGCAACCAACATCAGTTTAAACACGGGAATAAGTAGCAGACAAACACATCATTTGGAACAAAGTGTTCACCTGAACCTTTCGATCATTACAACGCTGAATCTGAAGAGCTAACTTTCGAGATTCAGAGGCCAATAAAATGCATAATTCGCTTCTCAAATAGAGAGTGGACAACAAACTTGGTAGGAACATCATCAGAGTCTTGACGAATATTGTGGACAAGGTCAAGCACATGATGTCCCTGAAACAATTCAAAACTGAAGTAAAAGACAATAGAAACAAAGCTCATACACTCTTCATTAGTAACCAAATCAGGCATTTGAACAAAAAAAAAATCTCACAAATCAGACGAGGATAGTAGATAAGCAGCCTAATGGCATGAGAACCAATATGACACACAACTTCATTCAACACAAAGGCACCACAGTTGAACTAAGCTGAAGTTCCAATCTAATATAACAAACTTCTCAAATCAAGGGAAATGCTAGTAGTATGTGAGGAATAATACCAATTTACTGTTTCAATCTTGTAAAGAACATCATAATTGACACTTAGCTCCATTGACGGTAATTGGCTAGTTTTAGGCCAAACCTTTGTCACTCTACTGGACAATTTTAACACAAGACCCTTAACAATAGGGCTTTCCTTAGTAACATTTTCTGCACCATTTCTTTCAAGGAATTTATTAATAAGAGCAGTAGAGAAAACAACTGAAGGAATTGAATTCTCAGTGGAAGCCTTTGATCGCCTTTTGCTTTGAGTTATGTTTAGAAATAAAATTCAGAAAAGCATAAAACAATAAATTACATAATCATAAACATATTGTAATTTCAATGGTTAAGCAAGAAAAAGGAAAGGAGAAGAGATTAACCATTGTAGAAACTCTTTTCTCCAGTGAATTGAACTTCTCTTCCTCTATAGGAACGCCTCCAAAGGGGCTTCCTCTAGCAAGTACTAACTTGTGGAAGTCTCTTTTGAAAGGGTAAGGGAAATGAAAGGGAGAGTTTTTTTTTTTTTTTTTTTTTTTTTTTTTTTTTCAAAGAACTTTTCTCTGTGTAAAATTGAGTAGAGATATCTACGGGATGAGGGCGGGGTCGAAGATGGCTTCCCCATCCCTATATCTACTTACCAATTTCATTCCCCATCTAACAATATGTTTATGATTATGTAATTTATTGTTTTATGCTTTTCTGAATTTTATTTCTAAACATAACTCAAAGCAAAAGGCGATCAAAGGCTTCCACTGAGAATTCAATTCCTTCAGTTGTTTTCTCTACTGCTCTTATTAATAAATTCCTTGAAAGAAATGGTGCAGAAAATGTTACTAAGGAAAGCCCTATTGTTAAGGGTCTTATGTTACAATTGTCCAGTAGAGTGACAAAGGTTTGGCCTAAAACTAGCCAATTACTGTCAATGGAGCTGAGTGTCAATTACATTGTATCGTAGGTAGTAAAGATTAGTAATTTAAATCCAAATGAATTTATATTACTAATCTTTACTACCTACAATACAATGTAGTATAACTGGCAAGACCAAGTCGTTTCTACAGGGAATCATGAGATGAATTAACCAATTAATGAATTCGAGAGGTAATGGGACAGAGGGTTATTGATTTTTTTTTTTTTTTTTAATTTATTGCAATTAAATTTAAAGGCATGAATGTAAAAGAGTAAATTAAAAGTGATGTCTCAATTGGATTTAAAGTCTAGCCTAGGAAATTCGACATTTAGTCATTCGATTGGTTGTTCATTAAAACTTTAAAGATCATTGCATGCTTAATCTACTCTTGGCCCATGAATAATGACAACAAATCAAAACAAACACCCTATTGAACTGATCAATTTCTTAATTAGTCTAGATGTTTAATTAACCGGTTCCATTAGAGGCTTAATCAATTAAAACACTACATTAAGCCTAGGTAATCTAGCCAAGGTCATTAGCAATTGGGAAAGGCCTCAAATTACTAACGATGTGATTCTTGAACAATTAGTCATGCAATGGAGTAAATGGATTATCATAAATAACTTACAAATTACTCACAAACATGCTCTAATTTGTACCCTAATTGAAAGTAATACATAGACATATTTCTCTCTAGCAAAGTAAAGAAAACATCATGGGTGATCAAGCCACAATAAATTCAAACATAGATAATAAAACTCATCAAGAGTTTAGAGAATTACAACAACAAAGCATTAAATTCAAGTTCTCACAACCAAATCAAATGAATTTCAACCTAACCCTAAGTTAGAAATACTTGCCTTAGCCACTCAAGTGCCAAGATGAAGTTCCAAATGTAATTAATTGAAGAATTCAAAGAAATAAAGTATGGGAAGGGGAAAATACAGAGAGAATGAAGTTGGTGACTGGAAAATCGAGCATATAATGACCTAAATCGGAAAAAATCCTTTTATATGAAGTGTAGAGCACATTAAACTGAGGGGGCAACATAATTATGCTAGTTTTTAGTTGCCGCAGCGTAGCCCTCAAGCGTAATGACGTCGAACACAACGCTCACCCATTTGATCATGCATGTGTGCAAGGGGTTCTGTGCCCATCAAATTTCGGAGCGTAGCTATGCTCCAGGGTAGCATCGCTACGCTCTTTGAGTCATCAGCTTCAACATCTAAGAGTAAGGTAGAGTGTAAATCGTAGGGTCGCGACGCTCCTCGCAGTTTGGTCATTTCTCTTCCTTTCTTCATGGTTGATGCTACGGAGCTCCATTTTAGAACATTTTTGTCCCGTTTAAGCTCCAATGGTTCGCTCTACCTCTTAGTTGCTCAATACCTACAAAATAGCATAATAAATACGTAAAATCCAAGAACGAGTCCGAATTAAGCTAAGGAAAATAGCACTTTTATGGTGTTATCGCTATTCCCATAAAATTCTCCATGATGATCAAGGCGGTGATTCTCCATGGAGAATTGCAGGGATTAGGTTCCCCATAGAAAAGCTTTCCCTCATTTGAATTTTTTTTAAAATGATTAATTTACTTCAATCACTATTATGGAGAACAATTATTGAAATATTTAATTTCAAAAACTCACAACAAAGATATAACTAACATGTTTAATTTTCATAAATTCTAAAAATTAAAATCTAAATAGACAATATATTACAATCTCAACTTTATAAATAAATGGATAATTATAACTCATATATAAAATTGTGCTTAAAAGAAAACTCACATATAAAGCTTTATATAAAACTCACAGCGAGTGGGTTTATAAATATACTGACAATGGTTGTTTTTTTTTGTTTATACATGCATGCATGCATACATGTATGTATGTATGATATATATATGTGTATATATATATATTTGCTTATTTACTTATTTATCGAAGTGGAATGGGGACCCGCTCAACCTACGGGAAAAGGTTTTCCCCGCTCCCTCTCCCATTTTTCATTTAAGCAGAGATTCCCCACCCCATTTAGGGTGAGACTTCACGTGGACCGGACCTTGCGGGTTAAAAAGACCTCTAATATTAAGGCCAAAAAATATAGTATTGCTGATATACTCTTACAATTGGTATGAGAGCAATTTTGAAACTGTTTTGTAATAATTAGGCATTTGTTTGCTTGTTCATGTCAAAACTAAAACCATATAAGTTTTTGTTTAATTGATTATGCATGTAATGCATGTAATAATTAAATAAATCATGTATATGCATACAGTATGTCATGTAAATTTAAAACTCCACCGTAGGAAGCATGTTACATGCATTGAAAGTATGTTATAAAATGTTATAATATATAGTACGCATGTTAGGGTTTCTTTTATTTAATATAATTGTTATATTAGATATTGAATGCCTTTGTTGTATGTTGTGGATGTTTAGCATGTCTAAAATTTTGTAAGCTATTATAAAATTGGGTTAGACATTTAAAATCCATAACGAAGAACAGCTGCATGCTCAGTTCGTTTAAAATCCATAACGAAGAATAGTTGCATGCTCACTTAGGTTAACAACTAGTTTTAATCATTAAAATAGATTGTTACCTTATAAAATTTGGTTACAAACTCAAATCGGTTCATAAACCTATTTAAGGCTGAGGTACTTAAGTTGACGGTTTACGGAACACCTCCTACTTGGGGATTATGACCAAAAGATTGATCGTTTGTTAACTGATTTTATGAGCTTGCGTGAGCGATGTGAGGTTTAAAAATGGTTTAAACACTTAGACATCGTAGGATTATATCCAAATATAATTGTTATACTTGGATAAAAATGATATAGACTTAGGTTGTTTAAATTTAGCCGTTTTATACCTAAGTAAATACCCAAACATATAGAACACTTCAGTGGGAGATTAACAATATATTCGATATATAGTTATTAGCTCTCACGTCCTCAAGAGTTCACACCGTGAGATCCATGCTCGGCTTTGTGTCGCTTTTACTGCGACTACTTCATTCGAAAAGTGTTTGCATGGGTCAATAACAAGGTGAATGAGGGAAGTAGTTTATAGTAAGTGGGTGAACGAAATGTATCAACATTTTCCTATGGTCTCCTCCATTAGTTTGAATCGTGAAATTCCTATGTTGCGCCTGTTGTCATTTTTAGGTGGCACTAGCTAGTCGTTAACCACGGCGATCCCCTCGGAGGGTTGTAACATAGGATTCGGAACAACTCGGACTTTAGTAAAATGAATAGGGTTTTATAGTTTCGTCTTGAGTATTGTCTTCTATTTCGGGGGCATATTCATACCGTTCTATAAAATCTGAAAATGGCGGGTCACACTTACAAGAATTACTAATTGTTAGTAAAGATCTTGACTGAAAACGATAGCCAAAAGAACTATAGGAGTAAAGAGTTATTCTGATATAGTATTTGGTCAAGAATTGTCTTGCTTCAGTGAAGGAATTCTTGACTACCCCTTGGTAGCAATTGTTCTAAATCACTAAAGTATCATTGCAAATAGATAAAGATTTATTGAGTACTTTATTATTTTGTTATAAATTGGATTTAGGTGCATAAATATTTAATAGAATTTGTTTAAATTATTTCAGCAATGTCAAATTCAATCATACAATTGCTAGCTTTTAATAAATTTAACGGTGAAGGATATTCAAATTGGAAATCCAACATCAATACAATATTAGTTGTGGATGATTTGAGGTTTGTGTTGACAGAGGAATTTCCTCCGGTTCCTAGTACAACAACAAATAAAAATGTTTAGGACATCTATGATAGGTGGATAAGGGCTAATGAGAAAGCTCGGGCCTACATCTTAGCAAGTATATTTGATGTACTTAATAAGAAACATGAGGTTATGCCCACCGCTTGTGAGATAATGGCATCGCTTCAGGAGATGTTCGTCCAACTGTCATCCTTTGTTCGACATGAAGCCATTAGGTATCTTTACATTACTCGCATGAAAGATGGAACCAACGTTAGAGAATATGTTCTCGATATGATGGTCCATTTTAATGTTGCTGAGGCTCATGGAGCGATGATAGACAAAACGAGTCAAGTGAGTATGATATTGGAATCTCTCCCGAAGAGTTATCTACCATCCAGAACAAATACTGTTATGAACAAAATTACTTATAATCTAACCACGTTATTGAACGAGTTATAGACATATCAGTCGATGATGAAACTGAAGGAGAAAGAAATAAATGTTATTTCTAAACCTAAGAAGTTTTTTAAAGGGTCTACGTCTGGAACGAAACCCATTGATAGAAAGAAGTCTGTTCCTTCTTCTTCGAAAGATAAATCTGTACAAATGAAGAAAAAAGGAAAAGGGAAAAAGAAAACCACTGCTAAGAAAAATAAAAACAAAACTCCCAAAGGAAAATGTTTCTATTGTGGAGAAGATGGCCACTAGAAGCGGAACTGCCCAAAGTATTTGGTTGAAAAGAAAGCAAAAAAACGAAACAAGGTAAATCAGATTTACTAGTAGTTGAAAGATGTCTAGTGGAGAATACTCACCTTACCTGGATATTGGATTTAGGCGCCACTAATCATGTTTGCACTTTTCTACAGGAAACTAGTTCTTGGAGAGAACTTTCTGAATAAAAAATAACTTTCAAGGTGAGAATGAGTGAAGTCATTTTAGCTTATGCAGTGGGTGATGTCAAGCTATTTTTTGGAGACTCTTTTATCTTACTTAGGAATGTATATTATGTACCTAAGATGAAAAAAAACTTGACCTCCATTTCTTGTCTGCTAGAAAATATGTACAGAATATTTTTTGAATCTAATGGAGTGTTTGTTTATTCAAGAGGTGTTCATATTTGTTCTGCAAGACTCGAAAATAACTTATATATATTAAAACCAACTGAAGAGAAGGCCATTCTAAATATAGAGATGTTTAAAACAGCTGAGACTCAAAATAAGAAACAAAAATTTCTCCTAATGCCTATCTTTGGCACCTCAGACTTTGTGACATTAATCTTAACATGATTGAGAGATTGGTAAAAAGCGGTAATCTAAATCAGTTAGAAGATAGTTCTTTACCTCCATGTGAATCATGTTTTAAGGGAAAAATGACAAAAAGATATTTTTCTGACAAAGGTCTTCGTGCCATAGAGCCTCTCGAACTTATACATTCAGACCTATGTGGTCCGATGAATATAAAAGCTCGAAGAGGCTATCAGTATTTAGTTTATTTTATTGATGATTACTCTAGATATGACTACATTTACTTAATCAGTCATAAGTCTGAAACTCTTGAAATGTTAAAAGAATTTAAGACTGAGATAGAAAATTTGTTAAGTAAAAGTATCAAAACACTTTAATCTGATTAAGGTGGTGAGTATATGGATTTACAATTCCAAAACTATCTAGTAGATCATGAAATTCAGTCCCAGCTCACAGCACCTAGAACACCACAACAAAATGGTGTTGTAGAAAGGAGAAATTGAACCTTGTTAGACATGATTCGATCAATGATGAGTTATGCTCAGTTACCTCAATATTTTTGGGGTATGCAGTACAAACTATAGTATTTATTCTAAACGTTGTTCCTTCAAAAAGTGTTTCAAAAACACCGTATGAATTATGAAAAGGATGCAAAACTAGTTTACGTCATTTCCGTATCTGGGGTTGTCCAACACATGTGTTGGTACAAAATCCTAAGAAATTGGAAACACGTTCAAAATTATGCCTTTTTGTAGGATACCCCAAAGAAACAAAAGGAGGATTGTTTTATGAACCCAAAGAAGACAAAGTATTTGTATCAACAAACGTTACATTCTTGGAAGAAGATCATGTAAAAAATCATCTACCTTGCAGTAAACAATATTACAAGAAATGACCAAAGATGCTATAGAAACATCAATAAGAGGTATTGATCAAACTGGTCCATCAACAACTGCTGTTGTCCCGTCATATCATCCCAAGAGTTGAGGATGCCTCGACATAGTGGGAGAGTTATTCAACAACCTGAACGCTATATAGGTTTAACAGAAACTCAAAATATCATACAGGATGCTGGTTTAGAGGATCCATTAACCTTTAAAAAGGCAATAGAAGATGTTAACAGGGAACAATGGATAAAAGCTATGGACATAGAAATGGAGTTTATGTACTTCAATTCTATCTGGGAACTTGTAGATCAACCACATGGGGTTACACCTGTAGGTTGAAAATGGATCTATAAGAGGAAACGAGACCAAATTGGCAAGATGCAAACCTATAAAGCCAGAATCGTGGCAAAAAGTTTTACCCAAAGAGAAGGAGTTGATTATGAAGAAACTTTTTCTCCTGTTGCCATGATAAAGTCAATAAGAATACTTCTTTCCATTGCCACATATTATGACTATGAAATATGGCAAATGGATGTCAAGACAACTTTTGTAAACGACTATCTTAATGACAATATTTTTATGTCTCAACCAGAAGGGTTCATAAAAAAAGGACAGGAACAAAAAGTCTGTAAGCTTAAACGATCCATTTATGGATTGAAACAAGCATCAAGATCCTGGAATATAAGGTTTGACACTGCGATCAAATCTTATGGCTTTAAACAGAATGTTGACAAAACTTGTGTGTACAAGAAGATAGTTAACAAGACTGTAGCATTCTTAGTTCTTTATGTTGATGATATCTTGCTCATTGGGAATGAGACAAGTTTCCTTGCTGGCATAAAGAGATGGTTACCAACATAATTCCAAATGAAAGATTTGGGTGATGCTTAATATGTTCTAGGAATACAGATCTTTCGAAATCGAAAGAATAGAACTCTAGCACTATCTCAGGAATCTTAGATTGACAAGATGTCAAAATATAATATGAAAAATTCTAAAAAAGGTATGTTACCTCTTAGACATGGAATTCATTTGTCAAAGGAATAATGTCCTAAGACACCTCAAGATGTTGAGGAAATGACAAAAATTCCAGACGCATCTACAGTTGGGAGTTTGATGTACACAATGTTATATACATGCCCTGACATATGCTTTGCAGTTGGAATCGTCAGGAGGTTCCAATCCAATATGGGACATAATTATTGGACTGCTGTAAAAAACATCCTCAAGTATCTAAGGAGAACGAGGGACTATATGCTTGTGTATGGACCTAAGGATTTAATCCTTATAGAATACACTGATTCTGATTTCCAGACTGATGTAGATTCCAGGAAATCTACTTTAGGATTAGTTTTCACTCTCAATGGAGAAGCTATAGTTTGACAAAGCATTAAGCAAAATTGTATTGCTTATTCCACAATGGAAGCAGAATACGTGTTTGCATGTGAAGCTGCTAAAGAAGTAGTATGGTTACGCAAATTCTTGGCTTATTTAGAAGTAGTTTCAGATATGCACGTACTTATCACACTGTATTGTGATAATAGTGGTGTTGTTGCCAACTCGAAAGAACCAAGGAGTCACAAACGTGGAAAATATATTGAGAGAAAGTACCATCTCATTAGAGAGATCGTACACCGAGGAGATGTGATCGTCACAAAGATAGCCTCTGAAGACAACCTTGCTGATCCATTTACAAAATGTTGGGATTGGTTTCATAATTCTCCGGAGTCTCGTTGTTTTGTAAAGATACACATTGTTTAATGAATAAAATAAGTGTTATTTAATTCTTGCATTTACTCATATCCAATAAACAAAGCTCATTGGTTATCTTATGTGAACTTAAGCATGAATATGTGATATACAAGTGGATCATGCCTTAAGTGATAACCTAAATAGGTTTGTAGTATAAGAATTAAGGTGAGATACCTGATCCTAGTGACACATGCCCGCTTTGTAGAGGCTTGCAAGTATTGTAAACTACTACAGATGGTTAATCCTGACCATTTATGTGGAAACGTGCGAGCAGGGGTGTAGTATACAAAGAGTTTGTATAAGACCTGGACCACGAGATGACTAGACTTTGTATATAACGTCGTTGATACTAGAGACTTGCAGCTCACCTAAACGACCATAGGTGACATGACCTCATTCCTAAGTGTTTTGGGAACTCCTATCTTTGAGGGCGATCCTTTGATTAGTATGGGTGAGTGTGGCCAGATTGCCAACTCAACATGCCTACCTTTTTGAGGATTTGTCTGATCTGGGAGCTGGAAACTCAATCCACAAGATAAAATTCACTTTCCCAAAGTAGGGATAAGTAGAGAGATTGCTCCCTTAAAGGCTGATTCCGGGGCTTGAACATAGTGGCCATAGCTTCTCTTTGGAAGAGAAGACTCAATTATAGTAGGACTATGATTTATGTTCATTAGAAGGATCAGTGGTACTTAAGGAGACAGATGTAACTACAGGGGCATAACGGTTATTGGCCCAGCTGTACTTACGAGTGATCTGTGAAGGGTTGTCGTACTGCTAGTTGGTTAAGATGGACACATAATATATCTGTAGTAAGGAGAGTTCAGCTATCGGTCTTTAGTGAAGTGCCTGGCAGGTAACGGATGGTGGATCTTGTGACTAAAGAGTTTAGTTAGTTATTCACGTATCGTTAGAGCTTCGAGCTACAGGTCCATGAAGTCCCCTTGGTAGCTCAATGGATTCAGTTGAGGATCAGTTCTTGGTGTTGATTTGAAATGTTTAAATTGCAAGAGGTATTTTGATTATATATGATATAATCAGTTTGATGTATGAGATACATCTAGTGGAGGATTGATGTAAATGAGATTTACATCAAGTACCATGGAATAGAAAAAGAACTATGGTTTATATGTTTCATGAGATGAAATATTAAAACTATAGGTTATAAATATGGTATGATAAGTTGGTGATCATTTATATTTATAATAATATTAAATATTGGATAATTAAATCTTTTTCTTTAATAACCAAGTGAGTAGGTGGTTATTGAATTCATGGTAACCGTGAGTTTAAAAGAAAAGTAGTTTTCATATTTTAAAGAAGAGATTTACAAAATGATTGTAAAAGTTTTTGAGATTTCTCTCGGCGAAAAAAGGGATCTCACGGTAGTCGTCAAGTAAATACGGATTTATTAAACAACGGCTGGACGAGCTAAATAATCATGCAGTGGCGAGCTAAACGATTGTGCAATATTTACTAAACAATCACATAGTTTTGCTAGACTATCGCTTGCCCAAAGTAAACGATCATGTAGAGTCTGTAGGCGACAGACCGAGCTAAACGATCACATAGCTTTTGCTACGATTATTTAGCTTTATCTAAACAATTGAGCATCGACCTATACGATTGGTCTCTACCATCTCCCACTTGCCCAGTCGTGTATACGATCGGTGTTTCCTTCTTCGTCTGCCTCATACCAAGTTCGAACAAAGCCCACCTTCTAGATTCTCACATCGAGAATACCAAGGTAGCCTTTTTGGTGGTGTTAAACTCAACTCGACATCGTCGAGGTTTTCTGGAGGCCGTTCGTGGTACTGTGGGGGCCGTTCGTGTTGCGGAGAAGTTCGTGACTGAGGCAATTGTTGAGGACGAGTATGAAGAGTTCGTGCTGTGTTTGTTGCGGTGTTGCGGACGTGTAGATCGAGCGTTTGAGGCTGCTATTGTTCGAATGGTCGTGCACAACGGAGCATGGAGACGCTTCTTCGATTGTTCGTACAGTTTGCCCTTTGTTCATTTGTTGTTCATGCTATAATTTCTGCATTTTATTTGTATAACCGCTTGTTTGAAGTCGACTGTAAATGTATTGTTCATTTATGATTGTGATTTGGAATAATCTTATTCCACTGCTCAAAGAAATCTCAGATCCGATTTCCTTCAATTACTTAGCCCTCTCGGCTAAAGTGTTCGAGGGCCACCTGGTTGGACTAAGACTTCGAGTACTGTAATCTAAGGCAAGTCGGAGAATATCTATGGTATTAGAGATGCCCTAGTTTATTGTATTTTCCCTTTATATTTCTAAACATTATATTGTATATATTTGTTCTCACTGGAGTTTTAGTTCAAGTGGGATATTGTTGGAAATGTCCCAAAACTCGCAGTTTGTGTTAAACATTCTATTTATCAATAAAATATTATTAAGTAATTTATTCAATAAAGTTGTTGATTTTTCTAATTTATTCAATTAAGTTGTTGATTTTTCATTCTATTATGAAAATCCAATAAACATATCCATGGTTATAGTGTGAATACTTTAACTTTATGTGGTGACATAAACAGGATCAAGTTAATAGTATATAGCCTAAATAGTCTAATAAGTATATGGATGAAATTGGGTATCTCATCTGGTAACACTATTGGATGTAACCCATTTTGTAGATAATACAAATGATGTGATCCACAGATCATTCATGTAGAGACATATGAGTGGGGGCATCCTATGCAATGAGTTTTCATAAAGACTGGACCACAAAAATAGACACTTTTCTTTATAACGACCGTTTACTGTTAAAACTGACTATTTCATTATTAAGTAACCTAGGATAACTCGATCTTAATCCTGAGCTAGCTATGAACTCCTATTTGTTCGAGATTATCCTTTGATCTGCATGGGTAAGAGTAGTCCAATATCATTGCTCAATAAGCCTTCCATTTTGGGGATAAGACCGGATGAATAGCTGAGGACATAACCCTGCAAGATGGAATTCACTTCTACCCGATTTAGGGTTAGCAGATAGGTTGTTCTCTTAAGTATTGATTTTAGGTCTTGAACAATCGGGGCCCCTCCTTTTCTTGATAGAGAAAGGACTTGATTCATAGGTATTATGAATCAAAATTGTTCATTAGAGGATCAGTAGGAACTTAACAAACGAGATGTATTCACAGGGGTAAAACGACGATCTTGACCCAACTGTGATTACGAACAACCTGTGAAGGATCGACTTACTGATCATGGTTATATCAAGTAGACATAATATATCTACAGTGAGGGGAGTTCAATTATGAGCTTTAGTGGAGTGATCCATTAATTAACAAATGGGGTTAATTTGGTATAATAAGTTTAACCAATTAATCTCGGATTGTTGGAGCCCATGATCTGTAGGTCCGCGAGGTCCCCCTACTAGTTCGTAAATGGATTAACTTTATAGTAGCATGATAAGTTAATTTGAAACGTCCAAATTAGAATTAAATGGAATAGGAGAATTTATATTTAAATGGATTTAAATATATGAAGATGGATTTGTGTAAAAATTAATTTAATATTTGATATTAAATTAATTAGAATTAATTGAATTATTTATTAATTTTATTATAAAATTAATTTATGAAATTAATTTTATAAAATTAATAATATTTTCAATTTTTAAAATCAAATTGATTTTTGAATCATTTGATGAAAAATTGGAAAATTGGAAAATTTACACAAAATGGAAAGTTGAGTTTTTCCATTATCATCTTCGAATAGCTCACACAAAACCCATTTACATTTGCTTCAATACTTCCAAACATGAGCTACATCTCATGCAGCCATCTTCTTTCCATGATAGCCTGCAATAAATAAAGAAGATTGGAGTGGAGTTGAGGTATGCATTCAAAGAGTTTTTATAAAAAAATTCGGGCTGAAGAATTGTTCTTCAAGTGGGTTGTAGTTGTGAGCTTCACTCCAAGTTTCCTTTCATTCAAGCTGTTCTCTAGTCCCACAACTCATTATAAAGCTCCAAGAGGATAGTGGGGAAGATCTTGAGGTGGTTCACAACAAGTTTCGGAGAAGACAACATTTGAGAATCAAGATCTTGAAGAGTTCTACAAAGGTATAACTTCAAACCCTTTTATGTTAGATGAACATGCTTTAGTTTCTGCCAAAATTAATGAATTAGAGTGCTTGTTGATCCTTGTTACTTCCGTTGCATGCTGATATACTCTTACAAGTAGAACATTAAATCTCTAATAAACTCTAACAAACTCCCCTTTTGATTGTTATTTTTAAGGCAAGACAACATAGTAGAACATCCACCCAAGAGAGAACAGAAACACAGATGCTAGTCAAAACTAACATAACAACCATAAGTCATAAATGATGTTGAAGTAGCAACAACAACAACAAAAAAAAAAAACTAGCTCAATCTCCCCCTTGTTTGACTTTAAAACATAGTCAGAGAAAACAACACAACAAAACATCAGTTAAAACCACCGGAATAAGTAAGACAAATACATCATTTGGAACAAAGCATTCACCACAGTCTTTCGATCATTACAACGTTGATTCTGAAGAGCCGAATTCCGAGACTCAGAGGTCAATAAATGCATAATTTACTTCTCAAAAAGAGGTGGACAACAAACTAGGTAGGAACATCATCAGAGTCTTGAGGAATATTGTAGACAAGGTCAAACATATGATGTCCCTAAAACAATTCAAAACTGAAGGAAAAGACAGCAAGAGCAAAGCTCATACACTCATTAGTAGTAACCAAATCAGGCTTTTGAGCCAACAAAATCCCAAAAATCAAACGAGGATAGTAGACCAGCTATCTGATGGCATGAGAACCAATATGATACACAACTTCATTCAACACAAAGGCACCATAGTCGAACTGAGTAGAAGTTTCAATCTAATATAACAAACTTTCCAAGGCAAGGAAAATGCTAGTAGTATGTGAAGAAAAACACCAATTTGCAGCGTCAATCTTGTGAAAGATATCATAATTGACACTCAGCTCTACTGAAAGCAACCGACTAGTTTTAGGCCAAGCTTTTCTCACTTTATTTGTCAATTCTAACACAAGATCCTTGACGATGGGGATTTTCTTAATAACATTGTCTGCACCATCTCTTTCAAAGAATTTATTAATAAGGGTAGTAAAGAACACAACACAGTGCCCCTCACATGAACTTTCCTAAAATTAGGACTATCAGAAACATCAAACCCACAGGGAAAATTTACAAATAACTCTCGAACAAGTTTAAGATAGTAAAGAGCAACATTTAATCCAGTTTTTATTGAACCCATTTTGAAAATTAATTCCATGATCTCTAAACAAATTTGAGCTAGATTAGAGAGCTCCTTTTCAATAGTAATTCTTCTTTTAACTACGTATTTCCATAACTAACACTTTCCTCATTGTGAAAGAACACTCTATTAAAGGGCACAGAGGAAATAAAAGGAGAAAGTTTTTTGTACTTCCTATAGAAGGTTGTGGAGAACTATCTTCCTCGAAGCTAATCTTCTCAGAAGAAGAATTTGAAGGCATCAAATCCCAGTGGAAGCATGTGATTACCTTTTGCTTTGATTTTATTTTAGATAAAGTTTCAGAAAATTAAACGATCTAAATTATAGAATAATCTCATGCTATAGTTTACATGGTTAAGTATAAATAAGGAAAAGGAAAACAATATCTTTGTGGAATTCTTCCTGCGCTACAAAGTTCTTCCTCTAATTGGTTGAATTCTCCCATGTGAATCTCCTCCAAAAGTTCTTCCGCGCTATGACTCTTGACAAGGATTCGATTGGTGGAGTCTCTTTTTGAGAGATGAGAAATTGAGATGGGGAAGTTGAGAGAATTTCTGAGAACTTTTTTTTTGTAATGTTCTTGTGTGTGTGTGTGAGAAAGGGATTGTGATTCTTCAAGCAACACGCAACCAATATAAAATAACTCCTCTATGTATTTAACATAGGAGTGCAAAGTAAAAATCTCTACTCACTTTTCCACTTAATAATTTAATTAATTAAATTTAACATCTCATATTTAATTGAATAAAAATTCGAGTCATATTCAAAGATTAATTTCTATCTTAACTATGAATCTCATTCATATTAATTCTTAACCTATAGTTTTAATATGAATCTCATTCATATTAACTTATTATTTGAATCATATTCAAAGATATTAATTCTCGCATATTATATAGTTTTAATTTGAATCATATTCACAATTAACTATATAATAATATTTCTATATACATTACATTTTATATTAATTGTATATGATATAACAAATAAATTTTTCTTAAATTAATTTGAATATTTCAAATTATTCTTTCAATAATTTAGTCCTTACTAGTCAGTTGTGAGCTAGCAAATAGACCTTATGGATCTATAGATTATAAGCTTAATCTCTATGAGCTTGCAAAGGGATCTTATAGAACTAGCTAAGGATCTTATAGAGCTAATAAAGAGGTCTCATAGAACTCATTCTCTACAAGAATAATCTCTACAGTTACTCTGAAACTCTTTCTCTAAAAATTCTTCTTCCCTATTCCCTCTATTCTTTCAAAAAGCGGTTCTCACAAGCCAGATCCTTGCCGGAGTCAAAGCAAGGAAGATCTCATGGAATAAGAAGACTACAAGGAGAAGACTACCGGTTCAAGTAGAAATTTTTTACTGCATTTGTAGATCGACAAAGGTATGTTGCTTGGCCTTTTCTTGATTGTTTGTATTTTTAATTCGTTCAAGAAATCGAAGAACATGATCATACGCTTCTACCGGGATTCAATTCTCTTCAATCATATTCAAATAAATTAATTCTCTATATTATAAAGTTAGTTTGAATCTTATTCAAATAATCTTTATAATAAATCATGTAATTAATTGTATCAAATACAAATTAATATTTTTCCTCATAAATTTGAACATTTGAAATTTTCTTTCAACATATTTGATCCTTGTTGGTCCGTGGTGAGCTAGCAAAGTCTGTGGTGAGCTATCAAGGGAACCTTATGGACCTACAAATTATATGCTCTAATGATCCAAGATTAATTAATTAAATTCTTTAATTAAATCGAAGTGTTAATTGAATGTTGGTTATTGTTACATATACTGTCGATACACTTGAAGTGTTGATTGATATTATATATACTACTAATATACTCATATCTTACCTTAAGTATTTACTGATTGATGTCTCATACACTCGTTTGTTATATCTAACATATTGCTGATACAATTAAAATATTATGCTTATAAATGAAACATGCATGTTTTACTTCAAAATATGTTACTAACTGAATGTTGATTGCTATTAGATTTATTGTCGATACATTTGACATGTTGATTGTTGTTAGATATACTACTGTTATACCAAATTTAAAGTAAATAGAAAGATTAAAACTTGATTTAAAATAAGACAACAAATCAGTTCATCAAAACCAAAATTAGAAAAAAGAACACTAAATCGAACAAAAAAACATTAAAATAAAACACAAAAATCTCCTATAGTCGAACAAAAAAAAAAAAAAAAAAACAAAAATAAAACACAATAGATGAGAAAGATTAAAAAATTGACATGCAAATACATACATAAGATGAGATTAAAAAATTGATATTTAGGTATATTATGAGATACATCTAAAAGGATGTATATCGGTATGTGCGTCTCAAAAAACTGAAAGTTGCTTGAAAAAAAGAGAGTAAAATAATTGGTATTTAAAAAAGGTAAGTTGGTTTTATTGCCATTCTTATTTTTATCACCGGTCACAATTTCCCAAAAAATTTCATGTCTGATATCAAAATTTTTAAAAAATTGTTTGTAAATTCTGCCGTGAAAAATCAAATATGAAAATGAAATAATGGTTTTGAAAATTTCCAACCAATTTTTTCTTTTCTTTTCTCTTTTTTGAAAAAGCTTTCTTACATTCTACTTCTTTAAACTTGCCAAATTTAAAATAAAATACATAATAAAAACATCAAAAACTTCGAAATTAATAATAATAAACTAAAAATAACTAACTATGATAAGGATAATTTGATTAAAAAAATATGAAAAACTAAACGTGTTTGAGACATTTTTGAAAATATATCCTCAACTTCTCCTAATATTTGCAATAAATGGGCCATAATCCATGTTTCATTTCGCCCCGATTGGGCTTAAGAATACACGGTGAGCCATAAGGAGACAACCAAACTCACTAGTCTCATCGTCTTTCACATTATTGAATAAATTACCCTTTGGAAAGAAAAATATTAGGGTAATTATAATTGATAGTATTTTTAGGAATAATAACCAAGTGTATAACATCATTTAAAATAAATTACAAATATAGCCAAGTTTATCCTATCAATAATATGGTTTATCACTGATAGACCATTTAAATTTGACCATATTTGTAATTATTTTTACATTATATTATCTCTACTAATACTTTCGGTCTAATATATATATTTGCAACTGTCCCAAAATATTAATTAACTAACCTCTTATAATGAAAAAAGGAAATGAAGAAAACGTCTAACTTAATCGGCCAACTACTACCTACATTGCTACCTTTTGCTTCATTTTAAATATAAATATCGAGTAAGATGGACAAAATAGTAATATATATGAAATTTTTATAAATGCATTAAAATATATCAAGAAATTAATAAAAATATACAAATTGGAGAATATAAATGGCCGTAAATTTATTGATTATAAAAAAAATGTTAACGTGTAATACAACAAAGATTGCACACCATTGTAGTGGCAATGTGGTGCTTGTCACATAAACTTTAATGTTTAAGTTAAATAAGAGTGCTAATATAAGTTTCATGAGGTTATTATGTCATATGATCTTTATGTTGATGACTATGTGTACTTTAAATTTAGTAGTAGAAAATTAATCTTTCTAGTGTTAAGTGTTAATATTATTTTCTTTGCAAATAACAATATAGCCTTCATGGATTCAACATAGAGCTCTCCACCCAAACATTTTATGGAATGAAACATCTTGGAATTACTATGTCTTTTGTGCATTAGGTATCCAAATATTATGAGATCATTCTCGAGACATCCTTGGTTTATCAAGAAAGGCTATGTTGATAAAGAATTGAGTAGTTATGGCATGTTGAAACCTAAGAGAGGTAAGTTGTTTTAGTCTCGGGCAATAGTACTGTCCTACAACTTATATCTATAGCAAAAAGAGATGAAAAAGACTCATTATTCATAAGATGTTGGGAGTCTCATGTATATGCTTAAGTTTTCACTCGTTCTAATATAGCATTATATGCATAGTAGAAATTTTGGACGGATATATTTGGGCATGTTATAAAAAGAACCGAAGACAAGAAAACAAGATTGTAGGCAGTTAAATCGTTGTCGACCTCTTTCTGTTATGTTGTTGTAACCACCAGAGCTTCATCGTTGACCTTGAGCGCCTATGTGTATAAAGAAAACGAATGTGAGAAGAATGTAAGAAAAAGAGAGAGAGAGAGCAAGGCATTCATTCTGTAATAACTTTGAAGAAGAATTAATAAAAGAGACTCTCTCGATTTGCACAGTGGACTTAGGCCTTTGGTCGAACCACTTAAACTCATGTGTTATTGCTTTCTTACTCTATGATCCTTTAGCATTTACTTAAGCATCGTTTACATGATCGTGTAGTTCCTATGGCATCGTGTATACGATCGTTTTGCTTCGCATCGCATCGTCTATACGATCGTCTAGCTCTTCAGTTGTCGTTTATACGATCGTTTAACTCTAATCAACTATTGTCTACACGATCGTCTAGCGCTTCGTTTTATCGTTTATATAATTGAATTATCATTTAATTCTTGGAGCTTCGTCTATACGATTGAGCTGCCATCAGGTAAACAACATATGCGTTTTTAAGCCTCAAGCATACAACCTCTCTTGACTCTTGAAGTGTTCTTAACCATTAATTTTGAGTAATTTGTGATTGTAAACGAGAAGATCATAGTTATCTGAGACTACAAGTGGTATCAGAGCTCAGTGAACAGTTCAAGACAAATCTAAGATTTGAGTTTTTGCATACTTCAAATAAGATAAGTCAATCTTAAAGATCAAGAATGGCAACAACCAGATATGAAATTCAAGAAGTTTGATGGTAAGACAGACTTTGAACTATGGAAAGCGAAGATTAAGGCAGCCTTGGGACAACAGAAGGCACTATTAGCCAATTTAGACCCTGCAAAATACTCGAAGACACTCACTGATGCAGAGAAAGAGATAATCGAGGCAAACACTTATAGAACCATTGTCTTGAATGTCACATATAGTGTTTTGAGGCAGATTGTAGACCAACCTACTGCTTATGCCCTTTGGAACAAATTGAACGAGTTTATCTCAATAAAGACTTGCCTAACAAAGCTTTTTTAAGGGAAATATTTTTCACTTACAAGATGAATGGTACAAAGTCCCTCACGGATAATCTTAATGAGTTCAAAAGGCTTTTTTCTAAATTCAGATCAATAGGTGACAATATTAGGGAAGAAAATGAGGCTTTCATATTGCTTAACTTTTTGCCAGAATCATTCAAAGATGTCAAGACAACCATGAAGTATGGTAGAGAAAGAATAACAACAGAAGAAACCATATCAACAGTAAGAATCAGAGAATTAGAGTTACAAATGAGTAAGAAAGATCAATAAGGAGGTGAAGACTTGTTTTCAAAGGGGAAAACAAAGAACAATGGGAAGGGGAAACAAAATGGTGTTGAAAAATCCAAGATTAAGTGCCATTTTTGCCACAAAATGGGACACATAAAGAAGGATGCTATGCCTTGAAGAGAAAGTTGAACCAACAGAACAAGGGTGGAAAACAGACCGAGGCTGCTATGGGGAGAATTCCCTTGTGTACTCAGATGCATTGGCTACAACTGAAGAAAGTGGAGAGCAGAATACTATGGAGACTCAGGATTGGGTGATAGATTTTAGCTGTTCAATCCATATGACATCATCCTAAGGATGGTTTTGCACCTACAAGAAGTGGGATGGAGGGTTGATCTACATGGGAAATAACAATACCTATAGAGCTATTGGAATAAGGTCTGTATCCTTGAAAATGCAAGATGGTTCAGTGAAGTTGATTAAGAACATGAGGCATGTTCCTACATTGAAGAGAAATATCCTATCTTTGGGGATGTTTGATGCTATTGGCTATGAGTATAGAGGTGTTGGAGGTACCTTTGAAATAATTAAAGATTCTAAAGTAGTATTGGTGGCAACAAAACTAAATGACTTGTATGTCATTAAGAATGTGCAAATGACACATTCGACCTTGATGGCAACTGATGAAGAATCCATAAAAGATGAGTTATAGCACAAAAGGCTTTCTCATATCAGTGTGAGGGGGCTGCAAGTACTCTCAAAACAGGGGATTCTTCCTAGAGGAGTTAGAGACATCTTAAAATTTTGTGAACATGGTATACTAGGTAAAGCAACAAGGCAAGGCTTCCCTAAAGGACAACACATTTGCAAAGAGATCCTTGAATATGTGCATTCAGACTTATGGAGGCCAGCTCACTCTCCATCTCTAAGTGGTGCAAGGTACTTTCTTTCCTTTGTAGATGATTACTCAAGGAAGAGTAAGTTTACTTTCTAAAAACCAATGATGAAGTGTTTAGTAGATTCAAAGAATGGAAGACCTTGATTGAAAAGCAAACCTCTAAACATATTAAACACTTGAGAACTGACAATGGTTTAGAGTTTTGTGGAGAGGAGTTCAACTTGTTTTGCAGGAAGCATGGCATAGTGAGGCACAGAACAGTGAGGTACATACCTTAACAAAATGGAGTAGCTAAAAAATTGAATAGAATAGTGCTGGAAAGAGTTAGATGTCAGCTGTCCAATGCCCTTTTGCCTGAAAAAGTATTGGGCTGAAGCTATTTCCTACAAAATCTACACTCTAAATAGGTGCCCACATCAATCCATAAAGCTGAAAACTCCTGAAGAAAGGGGACAGGACAACTACCTAAGCTGAAACACTTGAAAGTGTTTGGATGTGTAGGCTATGTGCATCAAAGCCAAGGTAAGTTGAAACTTAGGGCTGTAAAATGCATGTTTTTAGTCTTTACACCGGGAGTGAAGGGTTATAGGCTGTGGCATCTAGTTGAGATGAGATGTGTAAACAATAGAGATGTGGTATTCAGAGAGAATGAGATGTTTATGATATCTGAACAACCACCTACATGTATGGCAAAGACAAGTAGCACAAGGTTTGACGTGGAGCCTCAAAATGATCATGGAGCTTCTACTTCCTCACAAAATTCAGATATTGAAGGTGATGGCATTGCTGAAACTAGTGAACATGTGTCAAGTGAACAAGTCGAGATACATGGAGACTCACAGAATTATTCATTAGCGAGAGACAACTAGAAGAACTATTGTGCCACCGGCAAGATACCAAGAATCTGACTTTGTTAGTGTAGCATTAAATGTTGCCATTTCATTAAGCAACAATGAACCCACCGGCTTTGAGGAAGCAACAAACAGTCCTGATACTAGACAGTGGACTGAGACAATGAATGATGAAATGAAGTTCCTCAACCAAAATGACACATGGAAGCTAGTACCTTTGCCTAAAGGATACAAACCTATTTCATGTAAGTGGATTTACAAGTTCAAAGAAGAAATTCCAGGGGTGCAAAAGTCTAGGTTCAAGGCAAGGCTAGTTACTCAAGGGTTCACACAAAAGGAAGGTATAGATTACACTGAGGTCTTTTCTCCAGTGGTGAAGCACACATCCATTAGGCTACTTGTCTCCTTAGTTGTTCAAAAGGACTTGGAGTTAGACCAATTGGATGTGAAGACAACCTTTTTACATGGATTGTTGAATGAGACTATTTACATGAAGCAACCTCAAGGGTATGTGAAAAGGGGAGAAGAAGACTTAGTGTGTTTGCTAAATAAGTCTATCTATGGCCTCAAGTAGTTACCAAGGTGTTGGTATGAGAGGTTTGATGAAGTGATCTCCAAAATGGGGTTCAAGAGAAGCTCATATAATTGGTGTGTGTGTACAAACTCAAGAAGCTTCAAGGAACCGATTTATGTACTTCTTTATGTAGATGATATGCTGCTGGCTGAGAATTCCAAAGAAGAGTTGAGGCAAGTTAAAATGCTTCTAAAGAAAGAGTTTGATATGAAAGATCTAGGGGAATCAAGAAGGATCCTAGGCATTGAGATTGAAAGAGACAAAAAAACAGGGTAGATTGCAAGTGAGTCAATCAGAATATTTTGCAAAAAGATTGCAGAGGTTCAAAATGGAAGGTGCTAAACAAGTTGGCACTCCTCTTGCACCTCATTTCAAGCTTTTAACTGAAAATAGTCCAAAAAGTACAAATGAAAAGCACATAAACCATATGAAGATTGTTCCCTATTCCCATGCAGTGGGATCTCTAATGTACCTAATGACTTCAACCAGACCAGATCTGTCCTACGCTACAAGTATGGTCAGTAGGTACATGGAAAAACTTGGTAAATGATATTGGGAAGCAGTCAAATGGATACTGAGGTATCTGTGTTCATCAAAGAAGCAAGGGTCTTATATAGACAGAATGAGCCTTCCAATGATGAAATGTATGGCTATGTTGATGTAGATTATGCAAGGGATTTGGACAGAAGGCGCTCTCTATCAGGCTATGTTTTCCTATGGGGAAACAATCTGATAAGCTGGAAGGCTAGTTTTCAGCCTGTTGTGGCCATTTCCACAACAGAGGCTGAGTTTATAGCACTGTCTGAGGCTGTGAAAGAAGGTTTGTGACTGAAAGGTTTACTAAACGATTTCAGCATTACACAAACAAAGGTTAGAATATATTGTGACAACCAGAACACAATCTACCTATCTAAAAACCAACAGTTTCACAGCAGAACCAAGCACATTGATATTAAATATCATTTTATCAGACAGGAGATTGAGAATGGGGAAGTTGAGGTAGTGAAGATTCATACCTCAGACAATGCAATTGATATGCTAACCAAAACAGTTCCATTAAGCAAGCTTGGTCGATGCTTGAACCTTCTCGGGTTCGAGTTACTTGAAAAAGGTTAGCTCAAGTAAGCTCAACAAGCAATGAGAGAAAGGTACTCTAGATGCTTACAAAGGTAGAGATTGTTAAAGAAAGAACCGAAAACAAGAAAACAAAATTGTAGGCAGTTGAATCGTTGTCGACTTCTTTCTGTTATGTTGTTGTAACCACTAGAGCTTTATCGTTGATCTTGAGCGCTTGTGTATATAAAGAAAACGAATATGAGAAGAACATAAGAAAAAAAAAGGGTGCAAGGCATTCATTTTGTAATAACTTTGAAGAAGAAGTAATAAAAGAGACCCTCCCGATTTGCACAGTGGACTTAGTGTAAAACCCGAATCCTAATTACTTTAAGTAAGAGTAAGTAATGAGATGTCTCCTAATGAGTTAAATGAAGCCATATTTTAAGAGGGTTAGATGATGGATGCAAGAAGAAATAAGCTCTAGTATAGCTAAGTGTAAACCCCGAATTCTAAGTTCCTAAACAAGTATGTTTAGCCAAAGGAATGATATATTAAATATTTATTAAGTGAAAATTCTTGTTATTTATAGAAGTTATGGAGAAAGGAAAATAAAAAAACATTAAATAAGGAAACTCACTTATTGGTTTGGCCTGTGGTGGTTTATCCTTGAATTCGGGAGGCAGCAGGAAGATTAAAAAGACGAGGAATTTCGAAAGCTTGGTTTTGGCAATCTACATGAGCAAATTTAGTAAAATCAGTGTCATTTGAAAGCTGAGAGAATCTAGTTTTCAAGGTTGTTTTGCTGGAGAAAGATTACAGGAGAAGAAGAACAGAAAGTGATGAAATTACAGAAGAGACAGAATCTCGGGTTAATCAGGACTCGAGGTGATGATTGGAAGCTTTAGGCCAAACTATAAGGAATTTTTGCTAAAATTTTAAGGTAAGAAAGCTAACTCAATTCTAAACATGTTTGTAGAAGGAAGTTTCTTCAAAAGAGGTCTGAATTTTGAGTTATGAATTTTTAAAGTTGTAACAAAGAATCTGTGCATAAACAGACAGCTGCTTGGGAAGAACAAGCAAACAACTCACCGTGGAGATTATAGTGAGTTTTTGTGTTGAGGATCTCGCTAATGAAGGAAATGTCACTAATTTTGTGATGAGGACCTCGCTCTAGAAGGGAATCTCGTTAGAAATTGGGATGAATCTCGCTGGAAGGTGAGTATCGCTAGGATGAATGGATCTCGCTCATGAGAAGGATCTCGCTCATGAGGATCTCACTTATGTGGAGGATCTCATTCATGAGAAGAATTCACTCATGATGAGTATCTCATTGGTAAAGCTGTCTTTGATGATGAAAGTTCTATTTGAGGTATTTTGCTAGGAATTCTAGGTAGTTTAATCGGGAATTATGTCCTTTCAGGCCAAGAAGAGCTAGGAGAGACGTATAACCCGTTAAGAGGCCAACGAGCTGTGAGTGACTATGTGATGAATTGATGTTTTAATGATTTAGAAACCATGAATTTCTTGAAGTTATTTCTCATGCTAAGCATTAGAAACTATGATTTCTTTGAAGATATTCCTCATGCTAAGTGTTTAAATGAAGTGCCAAGCAACGTATTTATGAAACTGTTTCTCATGCTAAGTAAAGCATGTTTTCCATGGAATTGATATGATGTAAATATGTTATCTTGTCCAAATACTTTCAGCATGTTTAAGTATCTTCATTTTTATGATGAACTAGTATGATGGATGAACTAGTATGATGATTTGAGCACTAAGACTTAGTGTTCAACTAAATCTTTATGACTAGTTTTACTTAAAACGCGATACCGAAGGACATTTGAGAAGGTATCCATCCAACCAGATACCGAAGGACATTTGAGAAGGTATTTGATCAACTTGGTACCGAAAGACATTCGAGAAGGTACCGAACCAACTTGATACCGAAGGATATTTGAGAAGGTATCTTAGCAGCTCGATACTGAAGGACATTTGGGAAGGTATCTGAGCAGAAGTACCCAAGGTATGATGGTACTCAGTTATAACCACGTGCACGTAGGTAATACGATGTCGAGGGATTGAGCAAAAGGGTACTCCTCGACTAAGGTTGACGTTGAGGGTTAGATCTAGTAGTTTACTTTCAACTAAGGATAAAGGCAGTCATATCTTCTCCTAGGCTAGAAGGATAGTTTGGAATTTCTAATGCTTATGAATGTTTATCAACGCATGATGTTACTAATGTATGAGTTTTCCAAGTATGTTTTCCATATCTAATGCATGCTAATAGTATTTACAAGCTAGTTCAACATTATTTAAGCCAACTAATTTTATAAAGTATGAAGCATGTGTTATGGTTAAAACTAAGCTTGATGTGCTATGTTTATATACCTAAGATTGCTAAAGTACATGCGTTGATATTCCTAAACACAATGAAGAGGAGTACTGAAGGTAAGAAAGGTAACTGAATAAATGTACCTAAGGTGTTGACGGTACATAGAAACCTCCACGTACACGTGGGTAGTTTTGAAGGAGAGGCCAAAGTATGGGTCTCCTAGGCCATAAACCACTAAAGAGAGGCCGAAGCATGGGTCTCATGGCCGATATCAGACATTAGGAGCTAGAGCGTATGCTCGTTCTCAACTAAGGAATAATGATATTTAATGGTGTTTAAGAGTAGTTATCAATGCTAATGTTTAAAGGAAGTTGCTTGAGATGCCCATCGATATATTTTTAAAGAGATCGACATAGGGGTCCCTCCTAACCATAGGTCAGTATGAAGAGATCGAAGTAGGGGTCTCAATTAAGATTCAGGTTTCAGATACAATGGTTGTAAAGGTTTTATGTACACGGTTGCTTGGTATATTTTAGTTCCAGAATTATGTTTTCGAGCTTTCAGTTTAAGCATGAGATTTATGTTTTATTAAGTCATTCACTGGGCTTCTAGCTCACATTTTCAAATGTTTTCTTTCAGGTAGCGGTCAGCTCCCAAAAGACTATTCTGCTGTTGCTCTGCCACTCAAAGAAGCAGGTTGAGGGAAGCATAATTGAAGACCTATGTTAGTTAGTACACATGTGTCTGTCTAGTGACTAGTATTCTTGATGGGGCTCACTAGGTTGCATTATCTATTATAAACAATGTTGTGAAACCCTGTAATGTAAATGTGTTAAGTTCTGAGTTATTATGTATGTATTCAGAGTTTGAGCAAGGTTTAATAGGTAAGATAGGCAGTAAGTGCCAGCAAAAGGGTTGGTAACTGCTGCAGTCACCATTCCATCCAGGTTAGGAGGGTAATCTGGTACGGGGTGTGACACTTAGGCCTTTGGCCGAACCACTTAAACTTTTGTGTTTTTTCTTTCTTACTCTACGATCATTTAGCATTTACTTAAGTAACGTTTACACAATCGTGTAGTTCCTATCACATTGTGTATACGATCATTTAGCTCCACACCGCATCATTTATACGATCGTCTAACTCTTCAGCTGTCATCTATACGATCGTTTAGCTATAATCAACTCTCGTCTACACGATCATCTAGCGCTTCTTCTATTGTTTACATAATTGAACTATCGTTTAGTTCTTTGAGCTTCGTCTACGATTGAGCTGCCATCAGGTAAATGACAAAAGAGTTTTCAAGCCTCAAGCATACAACCTCCCCTGACTCTTTCTGAGTAATTTGTGATTGTAAACGAGAAGATCATAGTTATCTGGAACAACAAGGCGATTCCAAGAAATCTCAATAGAAAGTAGCAAAATGACTTATGCGATATTTACCAACAACGAAATATTACATGCTTATTTATTAGAGATAAAAAAAAAATCTTGAAATCTTGGGGTATTTGAATTCTAATTTCTCCAGATGTCAAGATAAGAGATCATAATATTTATGCATTATGGTTAGAGAAACTATTTCTTGAAAAAGTATCAAGCAAACACTTGTAGCTTCATCCATTATGGCTGCAAAGTTCTTCTAGAGCATACGACTCATATGGATGGGTAATGGTGCAATCGTTGATGATATCTTCATTAAGTGGATGACTTTCCTATAGTATACTCATATTTTATGTTCTTGTACACATACTTACAAGTTTATATTATATGGATAATAAAGATGTAATGCAGTTTTTGTTTTTGAGCTTTGGTTATAAATATATATGACAATGTATTCATTTATTTGAGTCTCATTAAAGTTTTCCCAATTAAATATTGATGTGTAAGGTACTCATCTTTCATACTTGATCTATGTCATTAAATGTGATTAGAGAAGGTTAAGCTAAATAAATAACACAGGGAACCTTCCTTGGTCCTTAACTATTAAAAGAAATGGATGGGTTTGGCCTTAAAAAAGGAAAGTTTTTGATAAATAGGCTAATAGTTAGCACACCAAAGTATGAATAATATATTTTCTTAGAATTAATTATATTTAGCCCAAGTAGAAAGTTTGTTAGAATATTTATTTAATGTACTTTTTATACTGAAAAAACATGGACAACATGAACAATTTTAATGGATTGATTAAATTGATCCTACAATACAATTAAATGGACCATGGTCTTTTATGGAGAATGAAATTTTATCAAGTAAATACCTAGTGTAGTAACACTTTTATTGGACTTAATAAGATTCAAAGAGAAGTAATTTAAAAATAAGATGTAAGGGTGTTATAATATCTCATATACTAAATATCATATTCAATTTTCCTATATCCAAGTGATTGAGAGAATTTAAAGTTATAGTGTGCTTAGTTGAGTAGATGGCGTCTTTCTTTGATCGTTAAATTGTTGTTAAAATAGTCAATTTATTAGAACAACGTACATCGATTAAGTTTAGTTATTCTCTTATTTTTTATTCTATCTAATTCAATATAGAGTAAAATTATTTAAGTCAGGTTACATTACTTAATTTTAATAGAATTGTTAAATTATTAATTGACTCAAAAGTTTGAGAGAAAAAAAACTTCACATATAAAATAGAATATCCAACAAAGAAAATTACTAACGTTAACCTTAGGTATGAAAGAATATATCGATCACCGTTAAACCTAAAAGCTTAAACTCGACAATGGCTAAAAACTTCGAGCCTGCATTGTCGCCCCCCACGACGCCTTTGCCGACCGATCTCTCCGTAGAGCGGACCGGCGTTTGAGCTCAAGAAGCTGCCTTTGCCATACGGTTGTGTCCGCTTGAAAGCCTCTTCTCCCATTAGAAAAACCATTATTATTGAAACCCATGAGAGAGGCATCATATTGTCTTCTAAGAACAGGATCAGAGAGCGTCTTGTAAGCTGCATTGAGCTGAACAAATATTCTAGTGGATTGTTCTTTGAGCAAAGGATCACAAACAAGATCAGGATGATACTGCAAAGCCATGGCTCTATAAGCCTTCTTGATTTCTTCATTACTTGCATTGCAACCACCACTCACTGAGAGCAACTTGTAATAATCTCTCTCTTTCGGGGCGGCGGCGACAGCAGCAGCTTTACAGGAGAAGCGGCAGGCCGCCATCGCCGTGGGAGGAGCGGTGGTGATGGTCTTGGAGGGAAAGAATAAAGCAAGTGAGTTTGAAGAGGAATTTGGTGAAGCGAACATAGTTTTTAGTTTGGTTTGGTTTTAAAAGGGAAGATGGAGAAGGAAGGAGAAGGTTTAACATATATATATATGTGCGCTTTTTGTACAGAAGTGGAATATAAATTGTTTTGGTTAAAATACAATTTTAGTGGTTTGTTAAAAAAAATCTTAAATTGATATTAAAAAGTTATTATTATCATTGTTTAGTCAATTACCATATTAGATAATATGATGTTCCATTTCAAAATCAATTGACAATAAGAGAATTAACTAATTTTATTCTAGACGGAATAACTATTTAGGTATTATAGTCTCGCTTCTGGACTACTGATTTGATATCAAAGATAAATTTAATATTATATCATTTATAAGAGATTAAATTTGAAAATTATTAATAATATAAAAAAACCTCAGAATAGAGGATGGAAAATGGTATTTTTAACCCATTGTTTTTTGTATTTTGATAAGAAAATTGTGGATTTGGAAAATTGGTGGGCTGGGAAAACGACGGCTAATTCAGGGGACTATTGACGCGTTTTTGAATGCATGGTAACTATCGAGGCCATTTTAATTGTATTTGTGGTCAATAAATAGAGAGAGACAGACAGACAGACTCTAATTTTGGATTGTTTCTTTTATAAAACCAACCATATATGCAGCTGTTTTTCAATACCTTCTAGATGTTTCTTTTCCTTCTACTCTTACTACCTCTAAAAAAAAATGGTTCCATTCTCGATTAAATTACAAATTTGATCTCTATAATTTAGTTCATACGATTGAGGTTATATATGAAGATTTTATCAAATTATAGAGACTATATTTTTATTTAGAATCATAAGGATTTTCAACCTATCGAGATTGGATTTTCAATTTGTCCTAATTTTTTTATATATTTTTTTTAACAATTTGAGGGGAAGGAGAAAGTTAAACAACCTCTAATTTTAAGATTGATAGTAAATGTTTTATGGTAGTTGAACTAAATGGTTTGTTTTTATCGATTTGAGTTAATTATATTGAGGTAATTACAAATATAGTCATTAGATTCAAAGTATTTGCAGATATAACACAATATAAAAGAATTTTCAGATACAGTAAAATTTAGATTTTGCTTCTGAAATCTATTAATGATAGAGCATATCATTAGTGGAGGTCTATCAATGATAGTCATATCATTGGTAGAAGTCCATCAGCAATAGAGTTTATTACTAATAGATTTTGTTATATTTACAATGTACTATCTGGTACAATTACCCTTTTATTTAATAAATTCACCAACTTTTTTAAATAAAAAAAATCAAAGAGTAAGAACCTGTTGGAAGTTC
Source organism: Benincasa hispida (assembly GCF_009727055.1). Taxonomy (NCBI): domain Eukaryota; kingdom Viridiplantae; phylum Streptophyta; class Magnoliopsida; order Cucurbitales; family Cucurbitaceae; genus Benincasa; species Benincasa hispida. Next base: position 28,334,225 of record NC_052353.1, on the reverse strand, counting down.
AAGGACCCATTTATTATAGACACAAAATTAATGCTTTCTATTACCCTTAAAATTGAAACCTATTAAATATAAAATTAGAATTTTAAGAATTTATTACATACTTATTAAATTAGAGATCCAAATAGAAAAGTTGAAAAAACTCTAAACATGCAATTTATTTATTTGATGCATTATATGTAAAATATATTTGAAATGGACAACACCTTTAGGGCTAATAATTAAGTGTATAGCAACATTTATAAAAAATTACAAAATATAGCAAAATCTATCAATGATAGACTCTATTACTGATAGTCTCCTATCAGACTATCAGTAATAGAGTCTATCATTGATAGATTTTGCTATACCTATCAGACTATCAGTAATAGAGTCTATCATTGATAGACTCCGAGAGTTGAATCTAAAATTTGTTATATGTGCAAATTCTTTTGCATTATACTATATATGCAAAATCTTTAGTCCCGATTGCTATATTTGTAACTACCAGTTTTTTAAAGTTCATAGAGGCTAGTGGACACAAAATTGAAAACTCATGAGTACTATTAGATACTTTTGTTATAGTAAAAAAACCTATTAGACACAAATATAAAAGTTCAAGAACTAAACTTGCAATTTAACCTGCATCAATTATAAACATACATTGGTTGAGGATAAACAATTTCACGCACTAAATATATGTTCAAATTTTTTTCAAAAATATTTTGTACCCACCTTTAATAAGATGTGAAAATCTCGTTGGCATGATGTAATAGTCTTTAAATACAAATTTGAAATACTTTTGTAACCTCTTTTCATTTAAAGGAATTTTTTCTAGTACAATGGAAGGTATCATGCTCTCTCTGCTCACACTATAAATTTACCTTCATAAATATTTATAGATCCCACATTAATACCTGTGTGACTCACCTTGTGATATACAATAAGTAGGGGTAGTTTGTAAAATTATGCATAGACTATTAGGAAATTTTTCCTCCTTCAAAAGGTGCAAAATTGTCACCTTTGTTATTATGACCCTCCTTGAACAATGTGTCCAACTTTTGATTGGATTACATATGTATGATGCTAATAATGAGATTATTTAGGCACTGTTTGGTAATCATTTGATTTTTTTTATTATTTTTTTTTTAGAATTAAGTTTATTTTATCCATATCTCTTACCATGATTTGCATCTTTCTTAAGTACAAGGGTTGAATTGAACTCTTAGCCAAATTCCAAGAATCAAAACAATTTTTTGAAAGCTATTTTTTTAGCTCTCAAATTTTGGCTTGATTTTTTTTAAACCATTAGTAAAAAATAGATAACAAAGAAAGAAATTTAGAAGTGGAAGTAGTGTTCATAGACTTAATTTTCAAAAACAAAAATCAAAAGTAAAATGGTTACCAAAGAGGACCTTATTTATTTATTAATTTTTATCCAAGTTGTGGCCGAGGGAGATGCTTCTCTATTTTGGTGTTCTCATTTTCCCTCTTGCTAATTAATATTGCATAGAAAGTTTGGAGGTGTCCTCTGTATTGTAATCTTTGATGGCTTCTTGTTTCTCTTAGATAAAGAAATATTATTTTTTTTTAAAAAAAGAGAATATTATAAGGAAAGAGGGGCCAAAAGAGCCCACCAAGAATCAACAATGTTCTATGTCAGAGTTAACAACATTCAACAATCACAAAGGAAAAATAGAATTCCGAAAGACATGAGACTCTTTAAAGGAAGAGAAGCGATTTTGATTAACAAAAGCAACATCAGAATATGTTTCATGAGCAATGCATTGATTTTTGTTAGAAAACACGAAAATCAATTTTACTTTTTTTAGTACAACAATGAAATTCAAAGGGCAACTTTTGGTTTTTTTCTAACTTTTTAAAAGTTTATGCCTAATTTTATTAGTTTATTAAATTTATCATAGGTTTTTAAAATTTTAATATTGTATTTATTATTTATGCTACTTATATATAAGACCTATGATCTCGATACGACGTCGGAGATTTAAGTTTCTTGGCCTTGCCACATATTGTGGTAAGTACTAAAAAAAAAGAACAAAACCTTCAATTTTCTTTAACAAATTATTATCATTAAACTAAAAAAAGTGTGACATCTTTGGTTTCCAATTGATTTAGAATTTTTTTTTATGGCATAAAGGTTTAATTGAAAAAACATTAAGAAAATTCACGCGAAAAGGAACAAAGATCTTTATTATCGAAATTTTTTTATGTATAGAGACTAAATAACATCCCTTTAAATGTTCTTAAGGTAAGTTCAATGAACATTAGATCCCAATTCCAAATAATATAGCGTCACTAAGACAATATATTTCTATATGATTAGTGTCTCGACACGAAGGAAGTTTGCCTTTCACCTAGATTTTAATCTTTTATTTTCATATAAAAGGCATTAATTATAGATATCATGTTCACAAATTAAGAACTTTGTTTTGAGAAATATTCTAGAGACAATTCATTCTCTACCTTGTAAAAGGTTAAGCACATATATTTGAACATTTTTTTCTTTAAGTTGAAGTACATATGTAAGTGGGGATTTGTATATATATATATATGGTTATTGCGTAGAAACTGAATCATTAGAGCTAAATGAAGTTTTATCAAGAAAATAAAACCATTTGAAAAGAATTGAAGAACCGAAAGAATTGAAGAATTAATGGTAAGAGAAAAAAAAATATGTGGAAACAAAAACCTTCTTAATTGGATTATGGTTTCCTAATATAAATTGAATGGGCATTAGATTAAATCACTATAACAACAAGACATCTCATCATCGTTTCAAAAAAGAGATTAATTGGAGATTTCCAACTTGATTATGTTCAATTCAGAAGATTTCGAGAGTATTCTTGAGAACCAAAGAAGTATTCACGACTCACAGGATCGCAGAATTCACAACGAAAATGAATGTGTGACATAGATCTTATATAGTTTTTTCTTTTCCTTTTTAATTTAGTAGTTTTCTCGTTAGTTTTTAGAAGATAAATTTTTGTTTATACACTATTTTTAATATTTGATATATTGTTCTCGAATTAACTAGTAGACTATTTGAAATAACGCAACAATTCATTCATCTATTTGTATACTTAATGCTTTTAGTTCTTTATCAAAAATTAATTGTGCCAATATAAACATAACTCAATTTGTATGGCGCTCGTACTATCGAGAGGTCAAAGATTCGATTCCTTCATCCTATTTTAATACAATATCTTTAGAGAAAAAAAAAATTAATTGTGATTAAATATCCAACCTTAATTAAAGGAAATAATACTCTAATTGTAATCTTGTGATATATTATTGCATGCTTATAGAATCAGCAATGTAGCCCATGGTAAATTTGGTTTTTATTTTTTTCTTCATTGTCTATATATTGTTGTTGTTTATAATGATGGCTTTGGAGAATTTAAGATTCTTTACACCTTACAAATTGCCACAAGATAGTATCTTAAATTTAAGTTTAATCAAGTTTTAGGTTGACCCTTTTTTTCATTGTTGAATAATGACATAAATTTATGAACAAGACACCAAAGTATACTACATATTTTTAAACATGGCATACATTGAATTTGCTCTTCCACGTACGGCTCATCACTCCACGTAATAGCACCATTACAACATCCACTTGCCAACCAAAATGTCCACTTTAATTTCATAATTTACTCTCTTTTAAAATGAAGTAAATTGGAATTTAGAAGATTTCTTTTCGTATAAATAAAAGTTAAAAATGCTTCGATAATCCTAACTCAACTAACATATAGTCTGTATTATTTACTTCGAGATTAGAAATTTTTAAGATTATATTGTTAGTTTGACCATCCTTAGTTACCCTACGAATATATATATGTGTATATGTATATATAGAAAGTAGGATTGAATATTTGACTTCAAAATTGATAATATATTCTTTATATCAATTGAATTATGCTCATTTTGACAGTTATATCTACAAGATATTAAGATTTAGTTGATATGTGCTAATATACATACACTATTTATTGATATAAATAAGGTGCAAAATAGTCTAGTTACTGTGAGTTTTTTTTACTAGATAAACGAACAGAGATATCATTTAAAGCGAAAAGTCATGTCAATTATAGTTGGACATTATATTTTAAGTTAAAAGATCAATTGGTTCAAATCTTTTCCTAGAGGTTAGATCTAAAAAGAAAAAGTATCTAATCATTTTAAAATTTGGCCTTAGAACATTACACATGTTAACTTGCATGTACAAACCTATTAGCTTTAAACAAAAGTAAACCACACTTTTCTTTTTCTTTTCAAATTTCTTTTAAATAAGACAGAAAAAAGGAAATTAAGTCTTCTAGAATGTTTTTGGCTCTCTCTAGGAAATTTTTTCCCTAAGCCTCCCAATTTGGCAATATTCTTAATTTTTTCTGTTTGCTTTTCTAGTTTTATCTTTCTCAATTTTTGTTTGGATAATTATGATCGGTAGACAAATCGATTGTTATATTGGTAAATGTGTACATAAATATGTCATATGTACAAATAAATAATTTGTAAATATGATAATTTTTTAAATTTTCGAATCTATCATTTATTTACCATGTTAATAATGATCTATCATTAACAAACTGTTTTTCTATTTATCGATAGATCATTTTTATATTCTATCAATGATAGAAGTCTATCATTGATATAAAGATACGTTACTATTAATGTTTTTTTTTTTTTTTTTTTTTTGTGGTTATTTGTTATCAATATTAAGTGATTTACTGTTTAAAATATTTTCTAATTTATTCATAAAATAGATAAAAAATAGGCCGATGTGGAAATCAAATTTCAATATCACTAACCTACCATTTATACATTTATTGAGATGATATATTAGTGATAAATTTAATAACAAATGAGTATGTAAATAGTCAAATGTAGAAGGAAAAAAAAAAAAACAAAAGTTAAACATCATAGATATAATATTTTTATTCTTTTTACAGTTTGAAAAGAGATTTTTCTTTTTAAATTTTTATTTATAATGTATACCCGTAATGAACTTAAAAGAAAATGAACAAGTAATTAATAATAAATTAAATAAAATGATATCATTTTTATATATCATATTTATACTCTATCGATATGATATACTAATAAATAAAATAATAGTAAGAGAGTTATGTAAACCATCAATAATAGATGACATCTATTATAGATAGACGTCAATCATGATAGGCCTTAGTAATAGATAATTCTATATATTAGCAATAGATCACCGTTAGTAATAAGAGGTATTAATAGAAGTAAATTAAGATTACACAATATTTGCAAAATTTTTTAGATTGTGCTAGATTTGCTATTATTTCGTGTTAAGTATCATATGTATAACTGCCCCTTTTATTTTTAAAAGGAAAAAGACACACGTGATCGGTAATTGTTACTTGTTTTTCTAATTTTCCTTGTATAACTAATATAAAAATGTTAAGTAACCCATTGTTTATTTTTGCTTCTCAAATTTGAAACCAAGAAAATTAAGGCTGTTGTTTGATAATCATTTTGTTTTTTGTCTCTGTTTTAGAAAATTAAGCCTATGAATACTATTTTTATCTTCAAATTTCTTAATTTGTTATATACCTTTCACTAATATTTTAAAAAATCAAGTCAAATTTCGAGGACTAAAAAAAAGTAGCTTTCAAAAAGTTATTTTTGTTTTTGAAATTTGGATAAGAATTCAACAATTGTACTCACTAAAGATGAAAATAATTATAAGAAATATAGATGAAATAGACTTAACTTTAAAACAAAAACCAAAAAATCAAATGGTTATGAAAAGCCTAAATTTCTAAGTAAAAAATAATTTATTTAAAAAAAATTCCAAATTATAATGTTATATAACAATTTCTTACATTATCTTGCCCATATAAATTATGAATCAACAATCTTAAACAATGCCTTTATTTAAATTGTGTTCAAAACTGAGAATGGATAAACAAAACTGATATATATATATATATTTTTTTCTATTAACTTTATTCCATGTGGGTTGACACCTTGGATAGGTTAACAAAGTCCAAATAAATAGACAAAGCAAATATCAAAAGTCAATTATTTATTAAATAATTCCATGTAAAATAATTAATAGAGAAACTGATAGTTTAATGTTAAAGTTAAGGATTAAAAACAAGACATATCATAAAACTTAGTTATATTATATAATAGTAGTATAGATGAATTCCACAGCTGTGACAAATAAAATAGCAAATTAAATATTTATTCGAAGAAAAAGATAGAAATTCCCATGGCCACGATCTGCAGCAGTTATTTTTTGACTGATAAAACCAATGATATGCATGTATATATATAAACTCCAAAAAAATGAAAACATATATATATATATACATATAAATAGCCGGCCAACACATGCATGTTTAAAGCATAATTAATTAATTAATTAATTAATTAATTTAGGGTGGTTGAAAACGAATCAAAATATTTATAAATAATAGTAAAATATCACAATCTATCTGTGATAGATCGCGATAGAGTACTATCTGTGTCTATCATGACACAGATAGACACAAATAGTAGTTTGTTGTTATCTATCGAGGTCGATCATAAATAGACTGTGATATTTTGTTATTCTTTATCATTTAAAATAATTTTTTATTAATATATTAATACTAATTTTTAAAAAAGAAGGCCTACATGAAATTCCAAACAAAATTTACTACTTTTTTTTCCCTTTGTTCTTGTCTGCTTGGAATTTGGCTTTTGGAAGATTATATACACAATTGAAAAGTTATTGATGGAACTAAGTTGGTAGAAAAGTTCAGCTGAAAAGTCAAATTTGTTTCATTTTAAAATGTTTTTAAGAAAAAATATAAAGATTCTTCATTATTATTTTAAAATATTATATATAACTTTAACAAGCACAACTCATGAAAAAGAAAAGACATAAATTGGCTTATTTCAACTTTGAAAGATTTGATCCTTACTTCAAATCTATTATTGAACTATCAAGTTATTTAATGAAGTTATTTGTGAAAAGAATTAAAAAAAAAAAGAGGAAGTTATAGCATACTAAGGAAGTATATAATAATGGGTGCAATCATTGACAATACGTTTATCAAAATTATGTGACATAATAATCTAATGGTTGGGTTTTAGGAAAAATATTTGAAGAGATAAATTTCACGTATGAAAGAAATAAGAAAATCTCGAATTCCAATATTTAAAAGGATAGAAATAGGTTCCTACTTTCAACCGAGATAAAAAGGAAAAGAGTTTCAATTAGTATAAAAGGATCCTATGACTTTAAGTTTATGATTTTCATGACTTTAAATTTCATTTTGTATTCTTAGTTTGAATGAGGAAAAGGATATAATTGGTATAAAAGCTTCAAGAGAATGTTCTTGTAGTTGAGATGGAAGAGAGGATTGTAATATTTTTTCACATAAAAGTCGTGGTTTTTCTTTAGTTTTGATGTTTTTTTGCATAAATTTTTATATAGGTTTCTATTTTTATCATTCTTTTTTTAATTTTTCAATTATTTCAAGCTTATTCTACTATAGAAGTGGGAGGTATTTTTTTGCACTAATGGCAAAAGAAATTTTCCAATATAACCCATTGTGAAAAATTTTACAACATAACAATTTACTCTGAAAATATAGCATTACCATTGTGATTGAAGTTTACTATTCAAGAAGATTACAATAATTCGGATCTCTAGTTTTCTTTTTTTATTAAGGTTATAATGCCTTTTATTAACCAATTTTCGTTTAAATTAACTAAAAAGATCACTTATTATACTTTGAGTCTACCTATGTCAAAGTTAATGGACAGACTATTTAGAATTTGTTTTATAAGGGTTCATTTGATAATATTTTCAATTTTTTGTTTCCTATTTTTCATTTTTTAAAAAACTAATCTGTTTTATAACCATTTATGTTTTTTGTTCCTAAAATTTGAGAAACGTTTATAAAAATGAAGTCAAAATAAAGGAACTACAAAAAAACAATTTCTCCCCTTTGTTTCTATTTTATTTAAAGTTGGTCCCAAAGTTATCAAAGTGGAGACTTGCTTAATTAGTGAGTATGCCTATTTAACTTCATGATCCTAGAATCAAACCTCATGAGATTTTTTTTTAATTTTTTTTCCTTTCTTTCTTTTAAAATTCCTTTTTCTTTATATTTTTGTTATATTTCCTTTTTCTCTGTATTTTTTTTTTACATTTCTTTTATAATTATTAATTTTCTTCTTTCTTCCTTTTATATTTTCTTTTTCTCTATATATTTTTATTTATTTATTTCTTTTATTTTTTATTTTTTTTATATCTATATGTCAATTAAATTTTGAATTTTGAATTTTCAAATATTTAGATTTATATATTATTTTGATTTTCAAATTTCAAAATTTCAATAGGGTTCTTCTCAAATATAGAAAAATGAACCAAAAAATATATAGATACAACAAATTTAATTTTGACTTTTGCATTTTCAAATATTTAGATTTGTATATTATTTTAATTTTCAAATTTCAAATTTTCAATAAAGTTATTTTCAAATATAGAAAAATGAACCAAAATATTTATAAATAAAGCAAAATTTCACTGTCTATCAGACTATGATATTTTTCTCTTATTGCTAAATATTATTAGCAGTTTTGTTATTTAAAATAATTTTTCTTTCAATATGTATATATAAATATCTTTTGAATTTTGAATTTTAAATTTTACCATATGAATTTTTATTTATTTTTTAAATATATATATTCTATTTTTCTTAGATATGAAACCAATTATAAATTTACAGTAATATAAATTTTGTTTATTAAAATATTCATTTAGGTTTATTTTAATATTTTTACAACCACGACATTTTCATAATAATATAATTGAGTTAGATTTGAGTTTACATCATTTAAAATTTAAAACAAATGACTTGAGTGAGAAATAATATTGTAAATCAAATTTTAGCAACATATGAATGATAGAAACAATTGTACTAGTGATATTAATTTACACTGGTACTTAGGTGTATTTGATAGTTTAAATATTTGATAATTATTTTTTATATTTTAATGCATGCTATATATTATTTTATTTTATATAATTAACTTCTGTTTAAACTATCAAATATGGATAAAAATGTAAGGAAAAAAAATACAAGAAATGAGAAACAAGAAATAGTTATCAAACAAGTTTTTGTTCTTGTTTCTTTTCTTTTTTTTTTTTTTAAGAAACAAAAAATAGGAATAGTTATCAAACACATTCTTATTTCTTGTTCTAAAAAAGAGGAAACAGGAAACAGGAAACAAGAAATTGGAAATTGGAAACAGGAACGTTATCAAATGGATCCTAATATTTTTGTTTCTTGTTTCTTGTTTCTATTTCCCACTTTTAAGAAACTGATTTGTTTGATAAACATTTCCATTTCTTATTTCTAAATTTTAAGAAAATTTCCTAAAAAGAGGGTGTCAAATTTGAGAAACTACAAAAAATATTTTCTCCATATTCCATTTCTGTATTTCCTTTATGAGAAAAACTTGGTACTGCCTAGGCTACATGTATCTTTCTGCAACCAAGGTAGTTGTTCAATAAAAATGACCATGTGACAAATATTTGTTTAAAAAAATTTGTGTGTAAAGGAGAAAAAAAATCATGGATTGCACCTAATTACTGCTCTTTCTTTATATTTATATTATCAATTTTGGAAACAAGGTTGATTATAGGGGTGTTAAAAAATCAGTCCAAACCAACAACTTGAACTGAACCGAGTTGAACCATCTGTTCAGACTAATCTTTTTCCAAAACATTGAGTTTAGTGGTTCAAAGACAGAGAAAACAAAAGATTTTGGTTCTGTTCGGTTCGTAGTTCTGGTGGGAATGTCTTAAAACTCACAGTTCGTAATATATGGGACATATGCTATTTTTAATAAAAGTATTAATAAAATTGCATTCTGTTATAAAATCCAATAAACGAACCCATGACTATAGTATGAAAACTTTAACTTTATGTTGAGACATAAAAGATGATCAAGTTATAGTATATAGCCTAAAAGGTCTATAAGTATATGGATGAGATTGGGTACCTCATCTTGGGTACATCATATTGGGGACACTATGGATGCGACCCACTTTGTATATTGATACAAACAATGTGATCCCGAATCATTCATGTCGAAACATGCGAGTGGGGGCATCCTATGCAAAAGATGTTTGCATAAGACCGAAATAGTCACTTTTCTTTATAACGACCATTTACTGTTAAAACTAATTATTTCAATTCGATGACCTAGGGTAACTCGATCTTAATCCCGAGTTAACTATTAACTCCTGTTTATTTGGGATTATCCTTTGATCTGCATAGGTGAGAGTAGTTCAACAGTACTACTCAATAAGCCTCCCATTTTGGGGATAAAACTGTATAGATAGCTGGGGACATAGTCCTGCAAGAAGGAATTCACTCCTACCCATATTTAGGGTTAGCAGAAAAGTTGTTTTCTTAAGTACTGATTCCTAGTTTTAAAAAAAGGGGACCCACCCTCTCATGATAAAGAGGGACATGGTTTATTAATTGGAGTATAAATCAATTGTTCAATAACGGATCAATGGTGACTTAAGGAGCAAGATGTATTTATAGGGGTAAAATGGTAATTTTGACCTAGCTATAAATACGAGTAGCCTGTGAAGAATAAACTTACTGATCATGGTTAAAACAAGTGGATAGAAATATATCTACAATGAGGAGAGTGCAACTATTGAGCTATAGTGGTATGTCTCGGTAGTTAACGAATATTGATTGATTCGGATTAAAGAGCTAATCTCAAATCGTTAGAACTCATGATCTGTAGGTCCATAAGATCCTTCAACTAGTTAGTAAAAGATTAAACCTTGAATTAAAATATTGAGTGAAGTCAATTTTAGGGTTTGGATAACGATGTTCGATATAATTAATGTTTAAATTTATTGAAATTAAACATATTTGGAAAGTTAAATATATTTAAATAATGATTTAAATATTGATTACATGAATAGGATTCATGTTTGAATTAGGTATTTTATTAATTTAAAATTTGATATTAAATTTTAATTAATTAATTAATTAAATTCATTTCATTTTTAAAAAGAAAAAAAAAATTCAATTTTAGAAATTGAATTTCAATTAGATTTAATTTAGTTCTAAATTAAATTTGATTTTAGAATTGGAAATTAATTGTTTTAGTGGAATTATCCAAGTTTGAGGCTTAATAGTGGATTTATCCCTAAATCAACACCTAGCCCACTTCTATAACGCAATTTGAAGTACCAAGTTGCTGAAAGACGGAAGTGCTTGCATGTTTGTATTGATTAAATACTTCAATTTTCTAAAATTAGAGACATGCAATCATATTTTTTTGGAAAAATTATGCAGAAAGTTTTTTTCTCAAATCCTCTCCAATCATCTCTAATTCTCTTCCAATTCAGAGTTCCATAAGTTAAATCCAAGGCTGAGAATAGTAGAGAAGATTCTCTTTGTGATCTATTGAAGATTTGAAGGTCAAATTGTGGAGATTAGCAAGGAATTAAAGAAAATCTACAAAGGTTGTACATCTAAAACCTTTTTTTTACTTGAATCTTGTGTTTTAGCATGCTTGTAATTCAAACTAACTGTAATTATAGTGCTTAATGATTTTATTAGTTTCTGTTTTATGCATGTTTACTCTATCATGTTCAGTGTTTTGAAAACCCATAAAAAACCAAACAGAACCCATTTCTTTTTAGCATGAATGAAAAAAGCCCAAAACCTTAAACCTTACACATTTATAACTAAAATAAAAGGGATGCTTGCACAGATAGCCATTAGCCCACAAATATTAGGATTTATAGAACAAAGGAAAAGTAATTGCAAATATAGAACAAAAATAGGATTTTTCATATGAAAGAAACTATTGGAAGTTTCATATGAAAGAAACTATTAGAAGTTTGATGTTTCATATGAAAGAAACTATTAGAAGTTTGATGTCTATCTATGATAGATGTCATCTATCAGAAGTTTCATATGAAAGAAACAAAAATAGTCAACATGCTCATTGCATAACATTTCAAACTATTAGTAGAGAACTCACCTAAAGAAATAGAGATTACGCATAGAAAACTAATGTACAATGCTCTACTCCTAGGCAGTGGGAAGTCTCATGTACTTGATGATTTCAACATGACCATACATAGCTTATATAACCACTTTGGTCAATAGATACATGACCAACCCTGGTAAGAGGCACTAGGAGGCAACCAAGTGGATCCTTAGATATCTAAAGGGTTCTAAAGAAGCAAGACTTCTATAGTAACGAAGCAATGACTCATGACCAGAATTATTTGGCTTTGTTAACTCAGACTATCTAGGGGATCTCTATAAGAGAAAATCCCTATAAAAATACATTTTTCTATTTGGAAGCTGTACTAAATTGGAAAGTTTTCTTGTAATCTGTGGTAGTCCTTTCTACCACTGAAGTAGAGTTCATTGCTCTATTGGAGGCAATCAAGAAAGGCCTATGGATGAAAAGTTTATTACAAGACTATGGTATCACACAAACAACAGTAAAATTTTTTTGTGATAACTAGAGTACCATGCATCTATCTAAAAATCCACAGTATCACAATCGTACAAAGCATATAGATGTAAAGTACCACTTCATCAGAGAACAAATAGAAGATGGAAAAATTGAAGTTCTCAAAGTTCATACCTCGGACAACGATATGTTGACAAAAATAGTTCCTCAACTTAAGCTTCCAAAAAATCTTGATAACATCGAGTTTGAGCTACCCGAAATAGATTAGAAGAAGAGAGATAAAAAAGAGGAGTTGGTTATCAATCAACAAAATATTGATTTCAAGGTGGAGATTTGTAAAGCATAAGGTATTTATGTGAAATCAATAATTTATATTACAGTTAAAACCCTCCACTAACTTGTAAATCCTATATATAGAGGATATTAAGATCAAAATAGTGCATGAGTTAATCAGTGAGAAAACAACTTATCTACTTTCTTTTCATCCATTTATTTTCTCCAAAAAATCATCAGTAACAGCTCCTCTCGTGGACATAGTCTTCATTGGCAAAACTAAAGGAATTCATTTTTACAGAGAACCTATGAGTGGAAGCGAACCGTCCAAATCCCGTTTCGATTGAAAACAAACGTTTAAAGTAAAACAACAACAAAACTCGAACCAAAAAGGGAAAGGACACTATCATTTGGTTTCCTTATTATTCTCAGGGTGAGAACCTAGGAGTGGTGGGTTCTAGCTATTTTGGTTAGGCGGGAGTTTGTGAGATTGGAGGAGGAAGACGATTGGGGAAAAAATACACTATCGTATAGTGAAGCGATTCAATCGTATAAAATAAGGAGTCTATCGTATAGTATCTCTATTTCGTGTAGATTGTCTTCTGGAAAAAATAAAACCTTATTTTATTTATCCCAAATTCCCATAAAAAACACTTAACCACCCACGAAGGTGGTTAGAGAGAAAAAGGGATTCATTATCAAATAATTAATAATATCAATAAATATAATAACCAATGTATCATATTATATTTATAATCTATAGTTTTAATATTGCATGATATACAATGTAAACTATAATTCTTTTTCTCTATTTTGTGACATTTAATATAAATCATATTTATATTAAATACAACTATGAATCTCATTCATAAAAAATATATTTGAAATAAATTTAAATATTTATTCCTCCAATTTAAACTATAATGTATCAATTACGTTATGGCAATTATATAATATATAATTGAATAAATTTAATTATATCGTATATAATTAAATCCCCTCTTATTAATTTGAAGAATTCAAATTAACCCAAAAAATTATTCTCAACTAAATCCTTTTGAGCTACCAAGGGGGCCTTATGGACCTATAGCTTGAAGCTCAAATGGTTCGTAATAATTAATTAAACTCTTTAATTACATTATCCACCATCCGTTAACTGTCGAACACTCCATTAAAGACCGAAAACTGCACTCTTCGTACTACAGATATATTTCTTTGTCCATTGGATATAACTAATCAACACTACGGTGACCATTCACAAATTGCTCATAAGTACATTTGGGCCAAATTACCGTTTTGCCCCTGTAGTTACATCTAACTTCTTAAGTACCACTGATCCCTCTAATAATTAATAGAACATAGTCCTACTATGACTAAACCCCTCTAAGGCTAGGAGAGGGTGGCACACATTGTTCAAGACCTGGAATTAGCCCTTAAGGGAACAATTTATTTACTTATCCTTGCCTCGGGAAAGGAGTGAATTCCATCTTATGTAGCTGAGTTCCCAGCTCCCCAATCAGATGAATCCTCAAAATGGTAGGTTTGTTGAGTCAGCGATTTGACCGCTCTCACCCATACAAATCAAAGGACTGCTCTCATAGGTAGGAGTTCACAACTCACTCAGGATTAAGGTCATGTTATCTATGGTCATCCTAGTGAAATGAAAATCTCTATTATGAACGGCGTTATATAATGAGACTAAGCATTTTGTTGTCCGGTCTTATATAAATTTCTTTTGTATAGAATATCTTCACTCGCATGTGTAATATATCAATAATCAGGATCAGATCATTTGTAGCACTTTACAACATTTGTAACACCTACAAAACAGGCCATATTCGTAGTGTCACCAAGATAAGGTATCTAGCCTTATCCATATACTACAGACCATTTAGGTTATCATTTAACATGATCCACCTGTATGTCTCCACATACATGTTTAAGTTACAACGATAACTTTGGATGTTAGATTATTGGTTTGTGGATAATACAACTAACATATCACAAATTTTATAGATAAAGTGAATAAAATATCAAATATTGTTAATCACATACAAGTTTGTTCATACAAGGTTTACAAATTATAGGACCCTACGGGATTTAGGACATCAACCCCAACACAAACGACGTTAAAACCTTTTTGTCTTCTTTCCCTTTCTGACCTTACATGTCTCATTAACCTTCATTTTCTTATAGCTTCTTCTTCTTCATTCATTCGCCTTGCTCTCACTATGAATTGACTTCAAAAGAGGGAAAAAAAGAAGTGAAATTTCTTTCAATTGTGTTTTAATCAAAATTAATTGAAAGTTGATTAAGTTACAGGTATATCACCTTTGCGTGTCACAATAATAAACATACGTGGCCACCTTAGGTTCACTTGTTGTAGTAGCAAAGTTCAACCCTCAATTGATCTTACTACCTCATTTTTGCCTCGTTGGAAACATCCTGAGCCCAAAAACACTCTCGGACCCAGTAAAACGAGCTTCATTGCATCAAAAAATAAAAACATATAAGTTGAGGAGAGACTAGAGAAAAGTCTTCTAATTACAAAAAAAGCTTTAATTTAGAACATAAAGAGATAACCGAGTAAATGATATCCTCCCATCAATGAGCAACTATTTTATCGAGATTGCTAAATGTGCAGTTGTTCCTCTCAAACGGGGCGTTAATGAGCAACAATGTTATGTTTTATTATCTTGTTAAGGTATTAAATCCTTTTTCACATACTGATGAGATCCTCTAGGCTTCTATATCAGTTGTCCCTCAAACAATGAACTTTCACCAACCATCCATTCCACAAAGATAAAATCCTCGTGGTATTAAAAAATTTGCAATCCCTTGAAAAAGCTCTTGGTCAAGATGAGTTTGATACAAGCATGCCTTATGTCACGCCCCACAAAAATGACCCTTCAAATCACGTTGAAATTGACCAAGACTCCTTTAGTAAGGCAAGAGAGGAATCATGGAAGAGGTGTCCCAAAGTCCCAAAGCATCACACACGAGCATGCCTAAATAAGCAGACAAGCGGCAAAGTTGTAAGACAGCGCCTAAGTCTGAGATGCATGACCAAGACCCCTGTGAGCACCCCACTAAGTGCCCATGTATGCCATCGTTCATACGACCAAGTGCATGGACACGCCAAAGAGACACAAGACCCTATGCGAGGCCAAGTGGTGACTAAAATTTGGAAGACACAATATGCGATGCATGTCTTAGGTTATGCGTTGGGTCTCATGCGTCGGTGCTCATGGGTTGGAATGGAATGTATGCGTTGATCTCATATGAAATGACCATGCGTTCCTGTCATAAGTTTTCTTACGCTCTCGCAAGTATAACGAGAATGCAAGTTTCTCGGGTGATCCGAGGTCAAATTCAGGGACTTGTCGCTAAAGGGTATGCAGTGATGTGTTTACGACGGATGAATAAAAGAATGATGGGGTTGTAAGCTATAGATTACTCCTATTCCTAACCAATAGACAAAACATGAAAGTATGAATGAGAGGCAGAGACACGACAACTGTTTACGCATAGTAGACAAGCATTGTGTCCACCTATAGACAAGCGTTGCTACAGCTTCACACTAAGCAAATAAGGTTTTCTCACAACACTCACGCAACGCACATCTCCCAGTAGTTTGCTACATGCTTCATATCCTTAATCCATATGATTAAGTATGCGATACCCTAGCAATCTTACTTAATGATGCAATGAAAGTTACGGATGCTAAGTAAATGCAGATGGAGATGGAATCGAAGGAAACTATAGAAAAACATTTATCACAAAATGTATTAATTCCTTAAGCCAAAATGTAATACAATACAATATAAGGAAAGAAGAGAAATAGAGGGCCAGCTGGAAGCAATGTCTTGCTCCCAGCAGATATGTATCAAGGCTGCCGGTGGTGCCATGGATGGGTGGTGGAGCAGACTCTCTGCTGTTAACGGCGTGGTAGGTGAAATGTCAACATCATCTTTTGATACTCCCAAGGTATGCATTCATGTTGCATTCCACCAACCTTGCGATCGTCTTCTATTATGGTATCATCATGTAGCCACAATCTTCTTACGATGACTGCATTCGCTTGATGGCCGCAACATCTTTGCGATGACCGCATTTGCTTGACGATTACAACTTCTATGCGATGGACGCATGCAGTTGATGGCTGCAACATCCATGCGTTGAACGTATGCGTTTGCCTTTACGATGGAGAGATTCTCTGCATGCGGTCATCTTTGCGATATCTCGGCTTCTGCGTATGCGTTTGCTTCCTGCGTTAGGTACAAAGATAGACAATTGGACGCATAATAATGCCTAATAGTAGGTTAGCTGAGATTCTTAATGCTGATCGATGCAAACTCGTTTTCTCATGAATTCGTAACATATTCGCTGCATATTCTACTTAACAGCCCTCATAATTCTAAGTAAAAGGCCTATAACAACGTGCATTTCTGTTTGGGCTAGGCATATAATTCTAAGTAAAAGGCCTATAAGAAATTGGGCTAGGCATAGTCAAGAACCTAAAATTGCATTTAAGTAACTCGATGAACAAGATTGCATTGGTCCATTCCATTTTTCCAAGTTAGAAGGTCATAGTTAATTGAATTTCTATCTTTTAGTTTCATTGCATTTTATTTGTTTTATGCATTTCGAATTATCCAATATACACTAACCCCTCCCATTTTACCACTTTAACTAAAAATGTGCTTCAAGGAACTAATCTTCCATGCTTCTCTGAGGTTTGACCATGGACTTACTGCTTGTAGTAACAGTTAATATAAGTAGTTCGTTTAGTGATTTATAAATACGATTAGCAGTTTTTTGGAAGCGACACCAAAAAGATCTCCGTCAACACGCCTCAAGTGCACACGAGTCCCTATGCCCATGCCCATGATCGAGACCCTTCGAGACAGTTCTGGAAGACACACAACATTTCTAGACAGCTCTGGAGCTTCTAGAACGCTTAAGACATGACCAGGCTGCTCACTTATGGCCTAGACAACATCGGATGGTTCTAGAAGACACTAGACAATAGTAGTGCATACGAGAAAGGTCTGGACATGTGTAAAAGCATCCACATAGGCCTACACAACGCTTGAATTGGCTAGACAACCCCAGATAGTCCTAGAAGCCTCTAGAAAGGCCTAAACATGCCAGAACGTGTCGAATGACTCTAGATGGTTCATGGACATACTAGAATGTCCCAACTTCAGCCCATATGTAAATGTTCTGGATTTTTTTATAATGGTCTAGAATAGACTAGGAGAGTATAGAAACTTCTTGTATGTACTTGGAAGAGTGTAGAAAGGCCTAGTATAGACCAAGTGTTGGGTTTTATGACCTAAAACTCGTAGATAGTAAATGTTATCAATTGACCGTTATCAATAAAGAGTTATCGATGTTAATTCAATAAATGTTATTGACTGTGTTGTATTTTATTTGTCTTAATAACTTTAAATCCAATAAACTAACATCCAAGGCTACCTTATGAGTCTTGAACTATATGTGGTGATATATAGGGATCAATGTTCAAGAAACAACCTAAAGGATCTATAGTATAAAGATAAGGCTGGGTACCTTATCTTGGTGACACTATGGATACGACCAACTTTGTATTTGATACAAGTGCAATGATCCAAAACATTTGTGTAGGTGACAAGCGAGTGAGGGATCTTATGCAATGAGTTTGCATAAGATCCAACCGCGAAATAGCACTAGATGTAACATTGTTAACTAGTTTGGTTCCTTTTCAATTGGATGACCTAGGCAACTTAGTCTTAATCCTGAGTGTATTATGAACTTCTATTCATGAGGGATTTTCCTTTGATTTGTATGGGTGAGAATGGCCAGTTTGCTGACCTAATATGCTTACCATTTTGGGGACAAGACCGAGTGGAGAGTTGGGAACATAATAATAATACAAGATGAAATTCACTCATTCCCACCTTAAGAGTAAGTAGATGAGTGTTCCCGTATGTGGTATCTCCGAAACTTGAAAAAAGGGTCCTACCCTCTCATTGGCCCGAGAGGGCTTCTATTTATTGGTTAGATCATAAATAGGTTGTTCATTAGAGGAGTACTGGTACTTAAGAAATCAGAGTAACTGAAGGGTAAACCGATAATTTGACCCAGTTGGAGTAATGAACACTCCTGAATGACTAACTTGCTATTATTGGTCTATATCCGTGGACACAAAAATATATCCGTAGTGAGAATAGTGCACCTGTGGGAATTTATTGGAGTGTAACCCTAGTTAACGAATATTGATTAACTTAGTTAATGTGTTTAGCTAAATAATCTCATATCGTTGGAGCTTATGATCTACAGGTCTACCAGGTCCCCTTGTTAGCTCACTAAAGGATATTAAAGAGGGATGATTTGAATTGTTAAATTAATTTGAGGAAACTATATATTAATGTGATTAATATATAATTGATTATGGATATGATCTATAATTCAAATTAAATTGGAAAGAAACATCTGAATAAGATTGAAATAATTAATTCAAATGAACTAGATTCACAAAGAATTAATTAATAAAGGGGTATTGCAAATAAACATATGATATTTATGATAATTAAATATATATACGTTAAATTAGATTTAATGTAAAAATAGTTATTTAATTAATGTGCAAATTAAATTAAACAAGTGTTATTAAATTGTTCTAATTAATTAAATAAGTGTTATTTAATTAATTGGACTAATTAGTTACATAAGCACTATTTAATTAATTAATTATGGAAAAGATAAATAGGAAAAGGATTAAGAAAAGGGCTTGGCTCTTCTCTATATAAAGACCTCCCTATGACCCCTTTGGGTGATACTGATACTTACACTGACAATACAAAACATACAAACGTTATTGTGTAAAATTTTCCCTAAGTCACAAAGAGAATCCTCTCTACTCTCCAAAACCCTTTTCTCCTTTCTCTCTCCCAAGAGTTGGATACCACCTATCTCTCTATTAAAAATCTAGAGAATAACAAGGTTACTCTCGTGGTAGTGTTCGAGATTGTTTAAGAAATTGTGCGTGATCAAGATTTTGGGAGGAGCCATTTGTTGGAACTTAAAGAGGATTGTTCGTGAAGCTGGACAATCTACAAAGGTAAGAATGATTCTAATCTTTTCCCCTAAAGTATGCTATATTACATGTTTATATTCTGTTTTAGTATACTGAATTTGTTTGTCTAAAAATCAAATTGCGAGATGTAGGTCTTCACAATTCTTTCGCTATAAGATTCAATCCCTTTAAATAAGACATTTTTTTCTTTCCAAATGAATTTCTTCAAAAAATAATTTTCGATTCGAGAATCAAAATTTGGCCACCATTTTTAAAATAGGTGTTGTAGGGTGCTAACACCTTCCCCATACACAAATGTCTCCCGAACTCAACTATAGTTTTCACAGACCATTTTTATTTTTTATTAAATATTTTTTATTTTATTTCGGTGCCCAATCACACCGTAGAAAAGGTTGGTGGTGACTTCTTTTATTTTATTTTAAAAACAATCCTTTTCGAGGACGTCGGTCGTTCCGCATCGTCTCAGGTACGTGGCAATAGCTTGCAACTCTGCTGGGGACTTGAGGTTCCACCTCGAGTGTTTGACCATTTTTTTCTTTTTCTTTATCTTGAATTCATTTAATCTTTAATCTTGTTTTAATTTATTGTGTGTATTTCTTGAGTATTTTATTTTTGCACACACATTCACAAGCCTCCTACTTGGGCTTTACCTACTAGGATTAGAATTGAGGACAAAGTAATGTTGATCTTCGAGGTGCTTATGCTCTCGTGCAGGCATACGAAAAATCCTCACTCAATTTGATCATTATGTCATGCACGACTTAGACTAATTTGAGGACCTTTTTCCTATAAGACTTTAGAACAAATCACACTTTTCTTGGAGCCTTTATTTTTGTTTTATTAGTTTACTTCACATACTATCACAAGCCCCCTACGTAGGTTATACCTATCAGATTTAGATTTGAGAACGAAATAGTGTTGACTTTCGAGGAGCTTATGCTTCCATGGGTTTATTCTTGTCGCCAGAATTTAAGTTGAACAATTAGGAGATCAAGAAGATGTCAAGAATCACTAAAGGATTGCTAAAGAATGCTGGAGATGAAAAGAATGTCGATATAAGTGTTGATTTTGAAGGTTCAATTTGTAATCTTGAACAAAGTATGGAAGATGAATGCTAGGTATCACCTGAATTAATAAGGATGATAGAGCAAGAGGAGAAAAGGACTATGCCATATCAAGGGCCTTTGGAAGTTATTGATTTAGGGACACTAGAAGAGGTGAAAGAAGTAGGAATTGGTGCTTTGGCTTCGGAACAAGATCGTTTGAATCTTGTGGCTTTGCTTCATGAATATAAAGACATATTAGCCTAGTCCTACCAGGATATGCCAGGTTTGGACACAGAGATTGTGATGCATCGGTTACCACTCAAGCATGAGTGTAAGCCCATACGACAAAAAGCTTCGCAAAATGAAGCCAAAGATGTTGATCAAGATAAAAGAGGAAGTTAAGAAGCAATTTGATGCAGGATTCTTTGCAGTGGCTAAGTACCCAATGTTGTTTGCAAATATTGTCTCGATCCTAAAGAAGGATGGAAAAGTTAGAATGTGCGTCAACTATAGAGATCTAAATCGTGCAAGTCAAAAAGACAATTTATCCCTTTCTCACATTGATGCACTAATGAATAATACTGCTGGATATTCTACTTTTTCGTTTATGGATGGAATTTCAGGATACAACCAGATAAAGATGGCTCCAGAAGATCAAGACAAGATAACATTCATCACCTTATCGGAGACGTTTTGGTATAAAGTCATGCCTTTAGGATTAAAAAAATGCAGAGGAAACATACATGACAGTTATGGTTACTTTATTCCATGACTTGATGCATAAAGAAATTGAAGTCTATGTGGATAATATGATAGCCAAGTCTAGACCTTGAGAAAAACATGTGGTTACCCTTCACAAACTTTTTGAGAGACTGTGAAAGTTCGAACTGATGTTGAATGCAGCAAAGTGCATATTTGGAGTATAGTCTGAAAAGTTGTTAGGTTTTGTTGTTAGTTAAGAAGGAATCAAAGTAGACACATACAAGATTAAGGCAATAATGGATTTGAAGCCATCGAAAACCTAAAGGAGGTTAGAAGTTTCTTGGGGAGATTAATGACATTGCATGCTTTATTTCGCATTTAATTCAAACCTGTGAGCCAATACTAAGAGTTTTCCACAAGAGTGAAATACGTCATTGGAATGAAGATTGTCAAAAGGTCTTGTAACACCTCGTACATTTTTTTAGTAATAATGTAATTTCAATAACTTTATTATTTGGAATTTCAGTAATTGTTATTAGTTGGAGGACATTTTTAGAATTTTGGACTTCAAGTATAAGTGTGGGAATTTAATTATTGGCGTGAAATTATTCAAATTGGAAATTAATGGCAGGAATTAATTTTCTATTGAAACGGAAAGGAATTTAATAGTATAAAACGGAAAGGAATTAAATGTAATTATATTTATTTCCTTTTTTATTATTATTATTATTATTTTNNAAAAAGTCAAACCCCACCCCCTTTTCTTTCTCACGTTCGTAAGCCCATTCGACGCCTTCCAAAGCCGCCACGTCAGTTTCTTCTTCATGACCTCCTCCACTACTGCTCAAGTGTCGTTCGCTTTTTCCGTCACTGGATCTATCGATTTGGGTAAGAATTCTGCTGTTTGGGGCGTTTAGGTTTGTTTTCGGTTGATTCTTGAATTCTCATTTACTTTTGGCATCAATTGGTTGATACCCATTGTGTTTCAACTTTGGATTCAAGTTTATGAAGGTATTGAGGTGTTGTTCAGTGAAGTTGGAGTTTGTTTTAGCGAGTTTTGGTAAATTTTATGCTTTGATTACCCTCTTGTGAATCAATTTTGGTTGTTGAGAAATTTTTGTAAAGTCATTTAGAAGTGATTTTTTTGACGAAGCTACATATGGATAATTTATTTGAGACATTTGTAGTGAAGTATGTATTTGATTCAAGCTTTAATCATGTAAGCCTAATTTCAAATTGTGATTAGGGGGTTGATTAAAAAATTTCATTCAAAATAAAGAAGAGTTTGGTTTGCTAATTATTTGGGCTTAAAATTGGAGGTTTGGGAGGTGAATTCGAATTAGACCATACCTTAGGTAAGGTTATCTGGAAATATTTTGTAATATTTGGGTGTTTGGAATGTTGCCTTAACTATTAATTTTAAAGGTTGGTTTATGTTTAGGCTTGATTAAGGATTCAAGAATTTCACAAAGATTCAATTGCTTTTTGGTTTGACCTAATATCAAGATAAGTAATCTTACTACTGGAACTATCCACGGGCCAGACATTAAATGTATGCTGGCACGATAAATGTATGTTATGGCAGACTGTTAGCATGATAGACTGATACTATAATATGATCAAAGTATGTTCTGGTACGAGATCTGAATTATTTGTTTATGCACATAGACACTTGAATGCTAGTATGAGATGGTATGTGCTTCCATATGGCTGTATTTGATTTGATGATGTTGAGGTATGCATGTATGTTGTAGAATCATGATATTGAGGTATACATGTATGTTGTAGAATCATAATGTTGAGGTATACATGTATGTTGTAGAACCATGATGTTGAAGTATATGTGTATGTTGTAGACCCATGATGTTGAGGTTTATATGTATGTCATAGATTCGTACAGTGATGATTATGATGTTGAGACTGTGTAAATGTCTTTACTGATTAGTTAGATGCTCATTAGATTTTGTGTTTCCTTCGGGATTCACCAGTTTGTGTTTCCTTCGGGATTCACCAGTTTGTGTCTCCTTCGGGATTCACCAGAGGTAGTGGGCATATTTAACTATAGTAGGATAAGATTCAGTCTCCTTCTTATTTCATGTGCATATGTGTCCCATGAGAACTAGAGCAATTTATATGTTTCACCAGAGGTGGGTATCTAGAGGACATAGATGCCTAGCCTGACTCTAGTAGTGGGGTTACTTACTGAGTATTTTATACTCATTCTTTCTCATGTTGTTATTTAAGGTAAGGGTAGAGATGCACTGACGATGGA
The DNA here is from genome assembly GCF_009727055.1 of Benincasa hispida. Classification (NCBI taxonomy): domain Eukaryota; kingdom Viridiplantae; phylum Streptophyta; class Magnoliopsida; order Cucurbitales; family Cucurbitaceae; genus Benincasa; species Benincasa hispida. The sequence continues at coordinate 28,310,359 of NC_052353.1, read as the reverse complement.
CAAGCAAAATTCGTGATCGAGCCACTGGAACTAGTTTTGACGCTTCTGCATCATGAGATTTAGAGTTCTTTTTATGTTTCTCTTATTTTTTAGTTTTGATGTTTAAAACTTACTTTTAATAATCATTTTTCAGACTTATTTACTATCCTTTATGATTTATTGGTACCTTACTATTGATTTAGTATTCGAATTTAATATAAGCCTTTTGAACTTACCTTATTTAGTTACCATTTATTTCGCCATAACTGAGTTTCGTTTTGAGTTCCATGCATGCATGTATTTAGTAACGACCTAACTTAAGTCCTAGGGGGTCGGGTCGTTACAGATAAAATCAAAGATTATTTTCAAAGTCCTCCAATCCATGGGATGTGTGCTAGGACAACATGACTCTACAGGAAGTATATGCCTTAGCATGGACGGCTAAAAGACTAAGGCAGTATATGTTGTACTACACAACATGGCTCATCTCATAAATGGATTCTATAAAGTACATTTTAGAAAAGCCATATTTTTCTTGAATGATAGCCAAATGGCAAGTATTGCTATTAGTGAATGATATTGTCTATGTCACTAAAAGGTCATCAAAGGGAGTGCAATCGCCGATTGCCTAGCTTAATTACTAGTTGAAGACTATGTGCCAATGCAGTTTGAATTTCTAGATGAAAACATCATGACGGTATCTATATTGAATGCGACACAAGATCTTGACACCTGACAATGTTCTTTGATGGAGCCACGAACGAAGTGGGGCATAGTATATGGGCTATTTTGATATCTTCTGATGGAAAGTTGTATTCTCCAATTGCTAAGTTATACTTTGATTGCACAAACAACATGGCTGAGTATGAATCATGCAGTATAGGAGTTCAAATGGCTTATGTCATGAAGATTAAAAAGTGGCAAGTTTATGGAGACTCTCTTTTGGTAGTACATCAACTAAATAGAGAGTGGGAGATAAAAGACTCTAAGTTGATTTCCCATAATAAGTATATCCGAGAATTGGCCCAGGCTTTTGAGTCAATCACGTTCGAGCATGTCCCACGTGAAAATAACCACGTTGCAGGTGCATTGGTCACTTTATCTGCCATGTTTAATGTGGCTTATAATGAAGAAATTTAACCTATAGGTATTGAAAGTGTGAAACATCTACATACTGCATGAGTATTGAGCAGGAATCCGACGGGAAACCTTGGTATCATGACATTAAACACTACATCATATGTCGAGAATATCTACCGGAAGCATTAGAAAATAATAAGCACACCATTAGAAATTTAGCCATGAGTTTCTTCTGAATGGAGAAGTGTTGTATAAGAAAAATTACGATATGACCTTCATGAGATGTGTTGATGCTTTGGAGGCCAAGAAAATTCTAGAAGAAGTTCACGAAGGATTTTGTGGGACACACATAAATGGGCACATGATGGCAAGACAAGTTTTACGCGCTCATTATGACTAATTGATTATGGAATCAGATTGCATCAAATATGCAAGAAAATTCCACAAATTCTAGATATATGTAGATAAAGTACATACTCGAACTTCCCTCTACATGTGCTAACGGCCCCGTGGCCTTTCTCTATCTGGGGCTTGGATGTAATTGGACTAATTGAGCCAAAGGCATCAAATGGTCACCGTTTCATCTTGGTAGTCAAAGACTACTTTACTATGTGGGTGGAGGCAGCTTCGTACAAGAGTATCACTAAACAAGTTGTTGTCAAATTCATAAGGAAAGACGTCATATGTTGGTATGGTCTGCTCGAGCGTATCATCACTAATAATGGAAGGAATTTGAATGATAAGTTGATGGAAGAATTGTATTCGCAGTTCAAAATTGAACACTCTAACTTTACTCCTTACTGCCCTAAGATGAATGGGGCAGTAGAGACAACAAATAAAAATATGAAGAGAATTATTGAAAAGATGACCATCTCATATAAAGATTGACATGAAATGTTACAATTTGCATTACATGGTTAGCGAATATCAGTTCGTACATCGATCGAGGCAACACCATTTTCTCGTATGTATGGTTTGGAGCTTGTCTTGCCGATTGAGGTTTGAGGTGCCATCCTTCAGAACAATTCAAGAAGAAGGGTTAGAAAAAGAAGATTAGACTCAAGTGAGATATGAGCAGTTAAATCTCATAGAAGAAAGAAGAATGACTGCATTGCGTAGGGGACAACTATATCAGAAGAAAATGACATGCGCATATGATAGAAAGGTTCGACATCGTTACTTCCAAGGGGAAGATTTGGTGTTAAAAGGGATCCTGCCATTTCAAAAGGTTTATAAAGGAAAGTGGACTCCCAATTATGAAGGACCATATGTGGTGAAAAAGGTATTCTCTAGGGGAGCTTTAATTCCAAAAAAATATGGATGGGAATGATTTGCCCAACCTGTTAAATGCAGATTTCGTGAAAAAGTATAATGCATAGAAGGAGTAACTTCTACACACGTTCTTTATTTGTCCAGACTTTCATCTCTTTATGAGATCCTAGAGGTTTATTCATGGTTCCAACATAAAGTAAACTTGTGGTGGATCTTTTCAAAACCCAAACTAATATTACTTATAAACTCATATGAGTTGTTTCGTATACTTTACATTTTTTTGAGAATATAAGAGAAGAGAAAATAATGGTTTGGTAAGTGGGTCGATAATGTGCATGTTCATGCATACATACATAACTTTTATTCTTTTGTATTTTGCGTTTGATTAACTTAAAATTGTGTCTTGAGGAATTTGTTTATCCCTAGCCTCCAGTTCCGTTTATTGTTAGACGACACTTATTTATCCTTTGACCCCTGATACCTTTATGCTGTGGTGGTGCTTGTTTATCTCTAGCCTCCAATGTTTTATTTTGTCATGGTGGTGCTTGTTTATCCCTGGGCCCCAACGTTCCATTTTTGTTGTGGTAGTGCTTATTCATCCTTGGCCCCTAGCATTTATTTTTGTTGTTGTGGCGCTTGTTTATCCCTGGCCCTTAGCATTTCATATTTGTTGTGATGGCACTTGTTTATCCTTGACCTTCAACTCTTCTTTTTGTCAGGTAGTATTTCTTTATCCCCGACTCTTGAAGCCTTTTGCTATGAAGACTCTTGTTTATCCCTGGTCTCCAGCTTTTTTTTTATTCTATTGTGTGGTGTTTGTTTATCCCTGCCTACGATACTGTGCATTTTTTTTTTTCATTTTGAAAAGTCGTACTTTTCCTTGCTTGGGCTCATTTTGTTCTCTTGTGGATTTAGCTATCATTTTAAACCTTTAACTTAGAGGCAACCGAATAAAATAACGTCTATACCTTTGTCTACCTTATAATCCTTTAAGGATGGACAAAGGGGGGGCATGTTGTAGCCACGAATTTTGTTACTTAGTAGGTGCCTTTTTCATTATTTTATTTACTTGTTATTATCTCTCCTTTGGTTTTTCTTAGGGAACTAATGGATGAGGGAATGTTTGAAATGAGAGAAATTATTGATCCAACTATTTTTAGAGTAACAAAATCAAAACTTCCCACTTTTCATCCACATTTTTGCTTATTTACATTTGGGGAAACGTTTCAAATTCAAAATCTAGGGTAAAAGGAGTTTATACACATGATTAGCAAAATTTTTCCCTTCATAAATAATATTCTTTAAAAAGAAAAAAAAACAGAGTTATTACACTATCTCCTACAGCAAAGAAAAAATATTTTCAAAAAAAAAAAAAAAAAGAAAAAAACTACAGAGTGCAAACCCTAGAAGAATACAAAGAGAAACCAGTGAGATTGCCAAACTTAGTTGAAGATTGCATACGGTAGAGCGAACATCTGAGGATCCATTCCTTGAGAAACAAGCTTCAATCTCCTTCTTTCTAGTTAGTTCTTAAAGTTGAAGGAGCTAAGCAATCTCTAACTTATGAAAAACATACAAACTTCCCCTCTTTAACCTTTGTCTTCTTCAAATCTGTAAAAAGGGGAAGGAGGTAACAAAGATATTTTGATTTGTTTTATTTCTTTTTCATTTTCTCATTATTATTGTTATTGTTATTGTTATTTTATTTTCTCATTATACTCATGCCTTAAATCTATAATATGCTCTCATTATTGTCATTAGTTGTTTGCTATTTGCATTCTTGTTCATCTATGCAAATTCTCATTCTTATTACTGGCATTATTTCTTTATTTTTTATTTATTTTTTTCTATCAGTTTTTTTCTTTCCCATCTCTTGTTCTATTGCTACTGTCATTTTTTTAAAAAAAAAAGAGGAAAAGAAAGAAGTGGAGAAGGTGTGTGTTAATGTTGTTTAGAGAACAAAAAGAAAAAAGAAACTAACCTTAATATAGAGACTTCTCTTCTTTGTAGCTTTAGGAGGGTGAGCCATAACTATGTTTGAGTTTGGAAATCAAGAGAAGAAACCCTAGGAAGGGACACAACTAGAGAGATAAAAAAACCTTGGAAAGAAGACGAGAAAAGCACAGTGAACTTCTGAAATCCTCTTAAAAATTCGAAAATCCAAAACAAGTCTAGCTCCATTAGAGGTTGCACATGTAGAGCATTCATCTCAAGGATCTGCACCTCATAGAACGAATAGCTTCTTATCTTGGATCCCAACCTTCAACCTTGTCTTGCTCTCTTAGAGATCTTCAAAAATAGAGTGAAAGAAAGGCATACGGAAAATTTACTATTCTTTGTATTATTTTTTCTGGAATTTTTTTAAAATAATATTGTGATTAGGAAAACAATTTAGGGAAATATAGTGGTTCTTAAACTATTTAAAAATTAATGGTTGTTTTGGAGTTTTCTAGGGCGGGGATATTGTGTAAAATATTTTGTCGAGGGTTCAACCCTTAACCTGTCGAAAAATAAAGAAGAGGTCGAGGGTTGACCTTCGACCTCAAGGAAATTAAAGAAGACGACAAAATTTGAAGTCAAAAATTAAAGAAGAGAACGAGGAGTTGACCCTCGACCTATAGGAAATTAAAGAAGAGGTCGAGGGTTCAACCCTCGACCTATATAGACGACAAAATTTAAACAAGAGGTCGGGGTCGTGGAGAGCATAATGAATATTTAAATTATGAAGTGTCTGCAGATGTACCAGGGCAACGTCAAGAAGAACCAGAGCAACCTCAAGTTCGAAGTCGACGACGATAACCAGCTCGAAATCGACAATGTCCGCCTTGTGGGACACATTGATTTTTGTAATTATTTTTATATAAATGAGATATTTTAATTTATAATTCTTTATTTTTATGAGATATTATTTTTTAAAATTTGTTCTTTTTAGAGTTAAGTTAAATAAAATAATAAAATAATAAAATAATAAATTATTTTTAGAAATTATTTTTATAAAATTGAAAATTAAAAAAAAAGAGAATTTTGAAGACTCGACACATTTTGAAGACTCGACACATTTAAAAAAAAACAACCATATTTATAAAATAGAAAATTAAAGAAAAAAAAAAAGAAAAGTAAAGGTCGAATCTTCAAAATTCGACCTTGGTTGGTCAAATTTTGAAGACTCGACATATTTTTTTTAAAAAAACAACCACATTTTATATATAGTTTCAAAACAACAATATTTTTATAAATTATTTTTAAAACAACAATATTATTTTAATTTTACCTATTTTTTCTTCATATTTCTATTTTTTATGTGCACTTGCACTAGCTAATATTGTTGTTTTCCTTTTTTATTTTTATTTTATTTATTTTCATCTTCTTGTTCATTTTTCATAGCTTCTTTTACGGTTGCTTGTGTTAAAAAAAAAAAAAAGGTACTCGTGAGGTAGAAAAAAATGGAGGATTAAAAGAAAGAGAGCAACATACCTTGTAGGGAGAGAGAACACTTATCATTTGTGCTTAAAAACAATCGTTAAGGTTAGACAGTAAAAAAATCAATAGAGAGGTTAAAGAAGAAGATGAGAGAAAGTTATTAAAAAAAGTTTGAGTTGAGAAAGAAAAGACATAAGCTTAGAGAGAGAAGTAAAAAAGATTTTCTTAGAAAAATTTTGAGATAATGGAGGTTTTATTAAATGCTATTAAAATATTTATATAAATAAATAAATTAATTTTAGTTTATTGCATTTGTTGTTACCTTTTTTTAAAAATATGTAATTGTTATTATTATTATGCGTAAATAATGATGATAAGTCTTTGTTTAAAAAAGATTACAAGTCTTAATGTGACTTTGTGCATTATGCTGAATTGGGTGGTTGTTTGCCGCCCAATAGTTTGATTTTTATTTATTTATTTATTTATTTTTTAATTTTAGTGGCAATCTGCCACTGACCCTCTCTGTGCAGCCCATTTTCTGTCCCTATTTTTTTTAAATTAATTTTTTCTTCTATTTTTTATACTTTTTATCTATTTATCTTCTTCTTAATTTCTATTTATTTAAAATTAAGTTTTTACTTCTCATTACATTCTTTTTATATAAATTGATTTTAAGTCATTGGATTTTTTTAGTATGTTTCTAAAATTGATATTGCTCGCCCAAGGTTTCTAGGAAAACTTAATTCGTAGAATTTAAATTTTTGTATTTGTATTAATTTCAGTAGTAAGTACAATATCTAATATATAATTCTCTGATACGTTCAAAATAAATTTTAATATTTAAACTGGTCATCTTCTTGGATGATCGACCTTTGAACTTGTTGACTTGGTAAGATTATCGACTTTTGGGCTGACTGATTTTCTTAGATGATCAACCTTTGGGCTTGTTGGTCTTCTTGGATGATCGACCTTTGAGCTTGTTGATCTTCTTGGATGATCGACCTTTGGGCTTAATGATCTTGGATGATCGACCTTTGGGTTTAATGATCTTCTTGGATTATCGGCCTTTGGGCTTAATGATCTTCTTGGATTATCGGCCTTTGGGCTTGTTGATCTTCTTGGATGATCGACNAATGATCTTCTTGGATTATCGGCCTTTGGGCTTAATGATCTTCTTGGATTATCGGCCTTTGGGCTTGTTGATCTTCTTGGATGATCGACCTTTGGCTTGTTGATCTTCTTGAATGATCAACCTTTGGCTTGATGATCGTCTTGAAAAATTAGTGAATTTGACATAACAGGTGAGAAACCGTTCGCACGAAGATTTAAGTTGTTTCGTGGAGTTGAACTTGAGTTGGTGTTGATGTTTATTTGATGCGATGTGGTTCAATATCTAGTACTTCATTCTCAGATTCTCTCTTGATTCAATACGTACACTTGATGTATAAAAGTGATTCTCTCTTGATTCAATACGTACACTTGATGTATAGAAGTGAGCATGTGGATGTTCTTGAGCTTGGACTCTTGGAAGAATGTTTGTATCTTCAAAGGACTTCATTCTTGAAGTGTGGTCAACTTCAGGAATTAGAGCGTCTTCTGATTGTTGGAAGAATTTTCTCTAGGTTATCTGGAGTGTAAAGTTATTGACCCTCACAAATGAGGAGAGCCCCTCTATTTATAAAGTTCTTTGGGGGACCTTGTGGGCTTGGGCTTGGTTGGTCCATGGACCTAATCCTTTTGTCCGATTGATTTGATATTTGGGTCAAATTCAACCTTTTTTTGGGTTAAGTTGGACTTTAACCCACATAATAATATCAAATTGGATCAAATTAACCTTATCTAATTCAATATTTATGATGAAACTACGTGACGACATCGAAATTTGTCTTCAACTTCAATTTGGGATACACGTCAACTCCTAATTGGTCCCAAATTTGTTGTTTGGAATTTCGTCATTAACTTAGTAAATAATGTGACAATTTGGGAAGGTGGATGAATTTTGCAAAATATAAAGTTGGAATCAAAATTCAAATATATCTGTTCTTGAATTTGATCTCAATTGATGTGTCAATCAAACTATGAATTAAGTACATATGTTTAACTGATAAAATTTGGAATATGACCAAATTTTAATTTGAGATTTTACACCCAGTTTGATTTGAAAATAGGGATAAGAATCTAAATTTGGACCATTTTGATATAAAATTTGGAAGATACCCAAATTTGAATTTTACATCAATTTGAGATTTTATGCTCAATTTAATTTGACTTGATGATAAAAGTCTAAATTTGGATGAATTTGATATAAAATTTGGAAGATGCCCAAAATTTGAATTTTACATCAACTTGAGATTTTACCTTAATTTAATTTGACTTGAGGATAAAAGTCTAAATTTAGATGATTTCTATTTGGGATAAATTTTGGAATATGTCCAAATTTTAATGTGAGATTTTATATATAATTTAATCTCAAACTTGAACAATTTGAGTTTGGATAACCTTTGGAATATGACCAAATATTATTATGAAATAAATTTGAGATTTTATCCCGAATTTGATTTGGATGGAGGATAAAAACTAAATTTGATTTGAGTATGAAATAAATTTTGGAATATAGCCAAAATTTCAACTTGACATTTTATTCACAATTTAATATTAAAGTTGAACAATTTGAGTTTGGATCAAATTTGGAATATGGCCAAATTTTAATTTGAAATAAATTTGAGATTCTACTCTGAATTTGATTTGGATTGAGGATAAAAGCTAAATTTGATTTGAATATCAGATAAAATTTGAAATATAAGCAAATTTTAATTTGGGATGAATTTGAGATAAAATTTGGAATATGCCCAAATTTAAAATTGATGTAAATAGATTTTGATATCATTTGATTTAAGGCTAATCCATTCAAACCCACAAAGGCTAATCCATTCAAACCTACTCTATTATCTTCTTTCTTTTCTTCTTCTTTTATTTCCTTCCTCTTTTAAAAATTTACACTTTTCACCCACGTTATAGTTTGTTTGTTTCTTCTTTTGTTTTCGTTCTTTCTTTCTTTTTTTTTTCTTTTGATTTTTGTCTTTTCTTTTGTCTTTTTTTTTTTCAACTAACTTGCCTCTTTTTTTTTTCTTTTTTTTCTTTTCTTTTTTTTTTAGAAGTTAGAGTTACTAGCAACCTGCACTTTAAGAGGCCAAAAGGTGGGTTCTTTTTTGGTTTTTTTTTTTTCACATATATATGTAAATATATTTATATATTAGCAGAGGGAATTTGATATGTGACTACAAGCTTCGCCAATAACGATCTAACTCTTGCTAGATACAACCTTTATGTGGGCAACTATATAGCTTGTAGGCGTGGTCGCTAGCTCCGCCAAGAACGATCTGACTCCTATTAGACACAACCTCTATGTGGGTGATTATATAGCCTGTAGAGTTGATCGCTAGCTCCACTAATAACGATCTGACTCCTGCTAGACACAGCCTCTATGTGGGCGATTGTGTAGCCTGCAGGGGTGGTCACTAGCTCTGTTAACAACGATCTGACTCCTACTAGACACAACCCCTATGTGGGAAACTATGTAGCCTACAGGGGTGGTCGCTAGCTCCGCCAACAACGATCTGACTCCTACTAGACACAACCCCTATGTGGGAAACTATGTAGCCTACAGGGGTGGTCGCTAGCTCCGCCAACAACGATCTGACTCCTACTAGACACAGTCCCATATAGGTGACTGTGTAGCCTGTAGGGGTGGTCGCCAGCTCCACCAACAACTTATCCAACTCCTGTTAGAACAACCCCTTGTGGGCGGCTGTATAGCCTGCAGGGGTAGTCGACAGCTCCCAAGGATCTGATTTTAGCTAGACACATCCCCTATATGATTGACTGTGTTGTCTGCAGGGTTGGTCGCCAGCTTCACCAATAACGATCTAACTCCTACTAGATACAACCCCTATGTAGGTGACTGTATAGCCTGCAGGGGTGATCACTAGATCAACTAAACGAACCAAACTTGATCTTGAATATGATGTGGAGTCAGAAAGACCAGATGTGATCCTACAGATGAGGCAGAGCCAGGCAGACCAGACTTGATCTCACATATGAGTTGGAGTCAGGAAGACCAGACTTGATCTTGCATATGTGGCATAGCCAGGAGAACCAGACTTGAATTTTAGAGATGAGATGGAGTTATACCAACTTTTTTGTAGAGAAGGCAAAGTTGTAACAACATTTTAGAGAGGAGGTAGAGCTGCACCAACATTTTGGAAAAGGAAGGAAGTTGCACCAATATTGGAGAAGGAGCGAAGCATCCAAACCTGGCTTCAAAGAGAAAGTGGTGAAGCTTGCGAACTTGAAGATGGAAAAGCATCGACAAAGCCTCTGAACTTGAAGATGGAAGAGCATCGGTGGACCCTCTAAACTCAAAGATGGAGAAGTGTCGATTTTGAGCTTGAAGATGGAGGGGCATCGACGAAACCTTTGAACTTAAAGATGGAAAGGCACCAAAGAAACCTTTACACTTGAAGATGGAGAAATATTGACGAAATCTCTGAACTTGAAGATGAAGAAGTACCAACAAAGCCTCTAGACTTGTAGATGGAGAAGCACCAATGAAGCCTTTAAACTCGAAGATGAAGGAGCATTAACTAAGCTTTTAAACTTAAAGATGGAGGGGGTATCGATGAAGCCTTTAAAATTGAAGATGGAGAAGCACCAACGAAACCTCTAAGCTTTAAATTTGATGAAGCATTGAAAAATCCTTCAATCATGAAATTTAAGAAGCATTAGTGAAGACTCCAAACTTTAATTTAAAGAAGCATCGGCAAAACTTCTAAACTTGATCTTGAAGAACATCTGTAGCTAAAGATGAAGAGTCAAACTATAGACAAGTGATGCTTTAAACTTGAAGTGAGCAACGCCCAACACTACTTCTTTATTTAAGTGAATGAAAAGATAATTGAATTTTTTAACAATAACCTTATTGTACACATCCAACCCATGTAGTATCGTGTAGACAATATATGTCTTCAATTTGTTGCATTGCACCCAGAAGGGATGAACATATTCAATTTGTTTGCACGAGATTTTTAGAGAAACTTGTTTCGTGGAGTGTAACTTGAGTTGGTGTTGATGTAAATGTTGACTTGATGCGTTGTGGCTTGATCTCTAACACTTGATCCTCTGATTTTCTCTTGACTAAATGGATGCGCTTGACTTGAAAAAGCGAAGCACCGAACGTTTTTGAAGTAGAAGTCTTAGACGAGTATTTATATCTTCAAGAGACTTGTGTCTTGAAGGTTTGTGCAAATTCAGAAGTCTAGGAGTCCTCTGCTTGTTAGTGAATTCTCTTTGAACTCTCTGGAATGTAGAACTGTTGCCCTCAGTAGAAATGAACATCTTCATTTTGTCGTGTAGCGCCACACGTAGGGTGATTATGGTACCCTTTTTTGATGGATTGAACTTAAATTTCTATAAGTTGCCTACGTACCTTTGAAGAAAGGGGTCTAATCATGACGTAGTTCAAATATTTTTTTTGGACTGAACTTGAAGATTCTTTTAAGCTGCCTATGTGTCTTTTACAATGACAAGGGTCAACTCATGACATAGTTCAACAGAATATTTTTTTTTCATGTGGCTGAACTTAAATTTTTTTAAGTTGCCTACGTACCCTTTATAATGATTAGGATCAAGTCATGACGTATTCAAACAAAGTTTTTTTTTTTTTTTAGTGTCGTTCACCTTCTAAGCTCATGCGTGGCAAGAACAGCATGCAGTTTAGGCTCTTGCGATAAGGAGCTTCTACATTTAAATTTCAGAAGCTCTAATTTCATTATGGATTTGATCATCCTCTTCATTTGTAGGATTCGTCAGTATGATGAGTTTTTGCTTCACCACCAAGGAACCTTCTGCATTTATATTAATAGACAACTTCCTCTTCATGCGTGAAGGGACACGACTGTAAATCTTCTCACCATTGTTTTCTTCATGAAAAGATGTTTCCTTCAAAGTTTTCATCCTTCTTTTATGTTGATCACTTGTTGTCTTGAATCGATCAAAAGAAGATGTTGAAGGTCGATCTTTCTTTGATGTGAAGATACTTAGCCTATTGAAAGTTGAAGTTCGAGTTGCAATAGATGTTGGACATCGGTTTTCTTCTTCTATCATGGCCATACTCAATCATTGGAAGACTGAAGATCGAGTAGTTGATGGCTTGATACGATTGAAGATAGAAATTCTTTGCTCAATTTCTTTTGAATCATCGACTTCTTCAGTAGTTATATGATTGTTGCTGACTTCCGATATGCTCACAGCGTGACATGCAGTAACTTCCGATACTTCATTTGGATGATTATCAAAGAAGCTTTTAAGGAGAAATTTTGCCAAAGTTACCATTCACTGAAGTTTAAGGAAGTTCTTGTATTCTTCTTTAACATGCTTAGGCTTCCATGCCATCTTTTTGCCTTTTTTTTTTTTTTTTTTTTTTTTTAATGAGTCTTGTTCCTTCTCTTCTATTGCTTTGATAGGAGCACAACTCTTTTTGGGTGGAATTTGGTTGTCTTCTCTTTCGACGAGTCACGAGGATCCACCCTTTGTCATTATCTTCAACAAGCTCATATTTCTTCTGAGAGTCGGTCGTTTTAATTTCTTGTTGGAACCGAATAACTGTAGGCTCGAAGGTTCCACATTGAATCATGCTTTCTCTTTGATTATAAGACGCAGACGGTGTTGGAACACTTGAAGTCATCATTATTGTGGCGTAATTTGTTTGAGCTACTTCATCCAAATCTATCTCAATCTTCTTTTCATGGGCCAACTTCAGAATTAGCTCCTTCAACACGAAGAAATTTTCCACTGGGTGGCTAACGCCTCGATGATACTTGCAGTAGTTAGGATCATCTACTTTTCTTGCTTGTTCCAGTCGCTTGCATTCTGACAGGTGAATAAGTTTCTTCTCTAGTAGTTGCTCCAGCATGTCTGCAATATCATAATCAAAGAATGGATAAACCTTTTGCTGTCTTTCTTTAAGAGTTGGGCGACACTTCTAGCTGTCATCATGCTTTCTTTCAAACATTGTTTCTTTTCCTTTGGGAAAAAAATTGATCGGGGTCGTGTTATAACCATAGATTCTATTACGGCATTATTCACAATCTTTTTAGTGCCTTTGATTTCTTTCTTATCCTTTCTCTCTTCAGGTAGTCGGAAATATTTAGTTCCCCTGTTGGCGATGCTCAGCTTCATATCATGAGTGCGTGTTGCCAACTTCTCAAATGTACAAGGCTTTATACCTTACAGAATATAAAGAAGTTCCCAGTGCATGCCATTGGTGCATATTTCCAATGCAGATAATTCAGTGAGTCTATCTTTGCAATCTAGACTCAAAGCTCTCAATTGGTTGATGTAATCAATAATTGGCTCTCCTTTCCAATGTTTGGTGTTTGCTAGCTCCATCATGCTAGCAATGCACCTTGTGCTGTAGAAGCGGTTCAGGAATTCCCTTTCTAGTTGTTCCCAACTGTCAATCACTTCAGGCCCTAGGTTTGTGTACCAGTCAAAAGTGTTTCCTTTGAGGGTTTTGAAAAACAGCTTTGCCAGCAGATTTCCCCTGTTTCTCAAGTTCTTGCACGTTTCCACGAAGTGGGCAATGTGCTACTTTGGTTTGCCCTTTCTATCGAACTGCTGGAACTTCGGGGGTTGATATCTAACATGCATTTTCAAGTTATCGATTCTTTTGGTGTATGACTTGGAGTAAAAAAAAGAAGTTTGCAACGGTTCTCCATGCTAAGCTTTTATGGAGTTTGGATGATATCCTGCAGCTGTTGAACTGACAGGGAGGCGACAAAAGTAGATTTTGGCAGCTGACTTTCTTGCAAGACAGTCTTTCCTTTATCATTGGCTTTGACAATAAGAGTTTGACTTGTCTCTACAATTTCTCCAGCTTGCATTTGATCTCTTAAGGTGGTGATTTCTTGACCACTTTTCTCAATAACTTTCATCAGGAGATCTATTTTCTTTTCCATCTTTTCCATGGCTAACGCAGCCATTACGTCAGTCATCATGAGAAACACTACATCAAAGTTGAAGGAAATCTAAATAGATATCCTTTGAGCAGTGGAAGTGGATTGTTCCAAATCCCATTCAGAATGAACACAAACATTTATAGTCTAAACGAAAACGAATAGATTTTGCATAATTAGAAATTACAACATGCTACTTATAAAGGAAATACAAGGGATAGAGTATGCAAACCTTTGAAGAACTATTCTTCAAGTATCCGTCGATCGATTTCCAATGCGTCTAACGAAGCACTCGAGCGTAATTAACAGAACACAACCTCAATGAAGGTCTGAATAAGCCTCGAACCCAATCGAGTCCAATTCGATTCACGAACTGAACAGGAATACCACCACAATGGTTACCATGGTATTCTCGGTGTGAGAATCCAGGAGTTGTGGGCTCTATATGATCTTGGATTGAGGAAAACAGGAGGTAGACGATCGAATAAGTGGGAGATGAATACTGTCTATCGTATAGATGATATACTCGATCGTTTAGAAGATGAAGCTTATCGTATAGACTTTGCTACTCGATCGTTTAGCAACAAGTGAAGTAACTATTGTATAGTCAGCTCGATCGTGTATACTCTCAACGCTATCGCTTAGTAAAAACACTTTTTACTTGATAGCCTTTTTCCGTCAGATTTTTTTTAATGAATCAAGTACTAATTTTGGAAAACAATTTTTCTTTTTATCTCACGATTACCATAAAACTTCCAATAACCTCCCACTCAATTTGGTTATTAGAGATAAAGAATTAATTATCATATAATTAATATATTATAAATAAATATGATAACAAACTTATCATATTATATTTATAACCTATAGTTTTAATATTTCATCATATGAAACATATCAACCATAGTTCTTTTTCTATTTTATGGTATTTAATATAAATCATATTTATATTAATTCCTCCAAGTAATATATCTAATACATCATATCAATTATATCACATATAATTGAATTTCCTCTTGTTAATTTGAACACTTCAAATGAACCCAAAATCTGATTCTCAACTTGAACCCATTGAGTTACCAAGGGGACCTCATGGACCTGTAGCTTGAAGCTCCAATGGTACGTGAATAACTGACTTCTTTAGTCACGAGATCCACCATTCATTAACTGTTGGTCACTCTACTAAAGACCGCAGTTGCAACCTTCATACTACAGATATATTTCTATGTCCATATGACTAATCAACAGCGCGATGATCCTTCACAAATTGAGCGTAAGTACAGTTGGGCCAATTTATCGTTCTACCCCTTTAGTTACATCTAACTCCTTATGTACCACTGATTCCTCTAATGAACAATAAGTCATAGTCCTACTATGACTGAATCCTCTCTTCCAAAGAGAGGGTGTGACCACTTTGTTCAAGACTCGGAATCAGCCCTTAAGGGAGTAATTTATCTACTTACTCTTGCTTCGGGGAAGAAGTGAATGCTGTCTTGTGTAGCTGTGTTCTCAGCTCCCTAATTAGACAAATCCCCAAAAAGGTAGGCTTGTTGAGTTGGCAATCTGACTACTCTCACCCATACTAATCAACGGACCACCATCATGAGTAGGAGTTCCTAGCTCACTCAGGATTGAGGTCATGTCACCTATAGTCATCTTAGTGAGATGTAGGTCTCAATTATCAACGACGTTATATAAAAAGACTAATCATTTCATGATCCGGTCTGATACAAACTCTTTATATAGGATACCTCCACTTGCATGTCTCCACATGAATGGTCAGGATCAGACCATTTATAGCACTTTTCAACATTTGTAACATCTAATAAACAGACCGTATCCGTAGTGTCACTAGGATAAGGTATCCCTCCTTTATCCTTATACTACAGACCATTTAGGTTATTACCTAAGACATGATCCACTTATATGTCTCACATACATGCTTAAGTTACATGAAATAACCATGGATCTTAATTTATTGGATTTGAGTAAATGCTTATAAAATAACACTTATTTTATTAATTATATGTGTGTACATAATGGTTACAAACTACGAGACCACCAGAAGAATTAGGACACCAATCCCAACAAAAGTGTGATTCTTTCTCTTATGAATCAAAAGTAGAAGCATAGATGTCAAACAAGGGATTTTCTCTGATGACGATCCTGCCTTTAGGAGATTCCATTAGTTGTTCCCAGATTTTCTTTGTGATGACAGAGCCTATGTAAGTGTTGCTTGCAATGGTAACTTTGGATTCAACTTTCATTGGTGTCATTAATTTGTTTGGATGTTGAGTGAGAGATGAAAGGTAGATAGGTCCCACTGGGCGTGCTAATTTGTTTGCACGGGGTTTCCGGGAAAACTTAATTCGTGAAATTTGAACTTTTGTATTTGTACTAATTTCAATATAGCAAGTACAATCTCTAATATATAATTCTGTAATGCGTTCAAAATAAACATTGATATTTAAACTAGTTAACCTTCTTAGATTATCAACTTTTGGGCTTACTTATCTTCTTAAATGATCGGCCTTTAAGCTTGTTGATCTTCTTGGATGATTGGCCTTTAGACAGTTAATTTTCTTAGATGATTGACGTTTGGGCTTGATTATTTTTTTGGATGATCGTCCTTTGGGCTTGTTGATTTTCTTGGATGATCGACCTTTGGGCTTCATGATCTTCTTGGATGATCGACCTTTGGACTTGATGATTTTCTTGGAAGATTAGTGTTCGCAGGAGGCTCCTGGAGAAACTACTTTTGTGGAGTTGAACTTGAGTTGATGTTGATGTTAATGTTTATTTGATGTGATGTGGTTGAATCTCTAGTACTTGATTATCTGATTCTCTCTCGGTTCAATGCGTACGCTTGATGTATAGAAGTGGAGCATGTGGATGTTCTTGAGCTTGGACTCTTGGAAGAATGCTTGTATCTTCAAAGGACTTTAGTCTTCAAGTGTGGTCAGCTTCAGAGTTAGAGCATCCTCTGATTGTTGGGAGAATTCTCTCTACGTCCTCTGGAGTGTAAAGTTGCTGACCCTCACAAATGAGGAAAGCTCCTCTATTTATAGAGTTTTTTGGTGGGCTTTGTGGGCTTGACTTGGTTGGTCCACGGGCCTGGTCCTTGGGTTTGATTAGTTGGATTTGGGCTTTATTTGACATTTGGGTCAAATTTAGCCCATTTTTAGGCTCAGTTGGACTTTAACCCAAATAATAATATCAAATTGGGTCAAATTAATCTTACCTAATTCCACAATCATGATGAAACCACGTGCCATCATCAGAATTTGTCTTCAACCTCAATTTTGGACACACGCCTACTCTTAATTGGTCCCAAATTTGATGATTAGGAATTTCGTCATTAATTTAGTAAATTTCGTGGCAATTTGTGATTCGTCAACTCCTAATTGGTCCCAAATATATTTTATAAATTATTTATTATGTTATTATGTCACATATAAATGTTATGTTATAATTAAAATGTATTATTCTGATCTTCTTAATTGTCATTTATTTTTTTTTTAAAAAATCCAACGATGGAATCTATGGAATTCGGGAGTCCGATTTTCTAGAATTCTTGAGGTAAGGAATCGATCCTTTGGAAGTCCAAGACCGATTGTTAGGTTTGATGCCCTAAATCTCATTGGATCCTGTAGTTTGTAAATACTTGTATGAACAAACACTTTTTGATTTATAATATATGATATTTTATTCACTTCGGTTTATGAAATATTTGATATTTTAGTTGCATTAACCACAAACCAATAAACTCAATTCCATGGTTCTCGTTGTAACTTAAACATGTATGTGGAGACATACAAGTGCATCGTGTTTTAAGTGATAATCTAAATGGTATGTATTATATGGATAAGAAAGGATGCCTTATCCTAGTGACACTACGAGTATGGCTCGCTTTGCAGGTGTTACAAATGTTATAAAGTACTAGAAATGATTTGATCTTGATCATTCGTGTAATAGACATGCGAGCGGGTATATTCTATACAAAGAAGTTTGTATAAGACCAAACCATGAAATGTTTAGTCTCATTATATAATGCCGTTCATAATTGAGACTTTCATTTCACTAGGATGATCATAGGTAACATGACTTTAATCCTGAGTGAGTTGTGAACTCCTACCTATGAGGGCGGTCCTTTGATTTGCATGGGTGAGAGTGGCCAGATCGCCGACTAAATAAGCCTACCATTTTTGGGATTCGTCTGATTGGGGAGTTGGGAGCTCAGCTACAATAGATGGAATTCACTCCTTCCCTGAAGCAAAAGTAAGTAGATTAATTGCTCTCTTAAGGGTTGATTTCAGGGCTTGAACAATGTGGCATCACACCCTCTCTTGGCACGAGATGGATTTAGTCATAGTGGGGCTATGATCTATTATTCATTAGAGGAATCAGTGATATTTAAGGAATTAGATGTAACTACAAGGGTAATACGGTAATTTGGCCCATCTGTACTTGTGAGCGATTTATGAAGTGTCATCGTACTGTTGATTGGTTATATCCAATGGACACAAAAATATATATGTAGTGCGAAGAGTACAGTTGTTGGTCTTTAGTGGAGTGCCCGACAATTAAGGAATGGTGGATAATGTGATTAAAGAGTTTAATCAGTTATTCACGTATCGTTGGAGCTTCAAGCTATAGGTCCATAAGGTCCCCTTGGTAGCTCAATGAATTCAAGTTGAGAATCAGTTTTTGGGTTAGTTTGAAATGTTCAAATTAACAAGTGGGAATTTGATTATATATGATATAATTAAATTAATTAAGCTATATATGATATAATTCATATAATGTATTTGATATATTACTATTTGATTGGAGTAACTAATATTTGAATATGATTCAAATATGATTTCTATGAATAAGATTCATAGTTATTAAATTTAATATAAATATGATTTATAATAAATGCCATAAAATAGAAAAAGAACTATGGTTTATATGTTGTATATAAGACAATATTACAACTATAGATTATAAATATAATAGGATAAGTTGGTTATTATATTTATTTATAATTTATTAATTATTTGATAATTAAATTTCTTTTCACAATAACCAACCTTAGTGGTTGTTATACGGTTTTTATGGCAAAGTGGAATGAAGATGAAAAAGTTGTTTTTCTAATAATGCTATGAAACATGAATTAGATTAACTATCGAGTGACTACACGATAGTATTGAGTTTACTATATGGTAGTGCTCTCATCTAAACGATCGAGTATCCAGCCTATGTGATAGACTGCCATCTTCTACAAGATATGTTCATACGTTTACTTGATCGTCTCCTCCTCCACTCCAATCCTTCCCTCTATCTAAAATAAGCAAGAGCACACAAATCTTGGATTCTCAGACCGAGAATACGAAGGTAATCAAATGGTAGTGACCAGATCTATTCGAGGACGAGTTTCCATTTACTGATGTTCGAGGGAGATCGAGTTATTCGTTGTGTTCATGCGTAATCGAGGGATTATCTTGAAGAAGTGTTCTTCAAAGGTATTGTCTCTCTAACCATTGTTTTTAATTCAAGAAGCATGCTGTAATTTATGATTTAATGCATAATCCATTTATTTTGACTGTGAAGATATGAGTTCTTTCACAATGGAGTTTTGATGATCCGTTTCCGCTCATAGATCCTCTTTAATTAGAGTTCCTTCACCGATCTCCAATATGTTTTTTTTTTTTTACTAGAATCTTAATATGTCATTTTATGTTTACTTAACTTATTATCATGTTTTTTAAGTTATGTTTTTAATTGTGTAATGATGATATTAAATTCTATTTGACTTCTAATTTAAATTTATTTATGTTTTTAAAATATTTTCTAAAACTCTTCTTAGGTCATTGAAATTTTTTCCTTAAATTACATTCTTTGGGGTTTTTGAACGGTTAATAATTAATATATTATTTCAAAAAGGTTTTCTAATAATTTATTTTCTTTAAGACTACGTTTTTTTTTCTAAAAATCCTACGATGGAATCTAGGAAATTTGTGAGTCCTATGTCCTAGAATTCTTGAGTTAAGGGATGACATCTTTGGGAGTGCAAGATTTGATCCTAAGAAAAAATTAATTTAATTAATGTTTTTAAACAAATCCTTTATTTAAAGGCTATTCCTATGATGAATTTTGAGAAATTGTAATAATTTCTCATATTCTTGAGGTGAGAAATTTTTCCTTAATTTTGAATAGCCTAATCAATAGAATTTATCCACTTATATTAGGGATCATTATTTCAAATATTGGATTAATGAGGGGTAAAGTAAGACATTTTTTTCTCCCAAATGAATTTCTTCAAAAAATAATTTTTGATTCGAGATTTAAAATTTTGCCCTTGTTTTTTAAAACGGGTGTTATGGGGTGCTAACACGTTCCTTATACACAAACGACTCCCAAACTCAACCATAGTTTTTTCACACAATTTTTATTATTTAATTAAAAATTATTTATTTTATTTCGACGCCCAAGCACATTGTAAAAAAATGTTGGTGGCGACTTCTTTTAATTTTTTTTAAATCAATTATTTTTAGAGGACGCCGAACGCTATACATCGTCTCGGGCAGCACGTGACAACAGGTGTTATAGACACTCGTAAAGGACTAACGTGCTGTTATTGGTCTATATTTGTGGACATAGATATATATCTGCAGTGAGAAGAGCGCAACTATGGGTCTTTAGTGGAGTGTACCTATAGTTAATGAATATTGATTAATTTGGTTAATGAGTTTAACTAATTAATCTCATATTGTTAGAGTTTCTGATCTACAGGTCCACCAGGTCCCTTTGTTAGTTCACTAAAGGATATCAAAGAGGACAGCATTGAATTGTTCAAATCGATTTGAGGAAATTGTATATTAGTGTGATTAATATACAATTGATTATGGATGTAATCTATAATTTAAATTAAGTTGGAGAGAAATATTTGAATGAGATTCAATTCAAGTGAATTAGATTCATAAACAATTAGTTTATTAAATTAATAGAGAGATGATGAACATAAACATACAATGTTTATTTATGTTAATTAAATATATACGTTAAATTGGATTTAATGTATAGATGGTTATTTAATTAATATGCTAATTAAATAAATAAACGTTATTTAATTAACTAAGCACAAGGGTAGATTGGGAAAGACTTGGAGAAAGGGTATAAATTCTTCTTTATGGCACTTTTAGGGCAAGAATTGATTTTGGTGAGATTTATCCTAGCCACCAAAGCACAAATCCTCTCTTTACTCTCTAAGAGAAATCTTTCTATCTCTTCATCTTCCAATTAGTTTGATATCACCTGTCCTTCTATTGGACTCCTTGAGAATAACAAGGTTATTCTCATGCTCGTGTTCAAGTTCGATTTAGAAGAAGTTCATGCCAAGATTGAGAGGATTTTTTATTGAGCTTGGGAATCTTCAAAGGTAAGAATGGTTCTCTTTTAGTTCCCCTCTCCAAAGCATATTATTTCATATGTTTATCCTTCATATGTTCTATTATAGAATACTGTTTTTGTTTTTTCAAAAATCAATTTTCGAGATGCAAAACATTCACACGCTTCCACTCGGAATTCGATCCCTACACCAAGGACATTCAAGAGGCATTGAGAAGCCTCTATAGAGAGTCATAACCGACCCCCAAGAGTGGTTTAAGCCCCTTAGGTCGGTGGGGCAAGGCTATAAATAGCCCACTACCCCTCATTTGTAAACAATGAACAAGTTGAGCATCAATAGAGCTTTCAACCATTCTCTTAAACTCACTCACTTGCCCCTCATTCTTAAAACCTCTCTTTGTGTACCTAAGTGCCTTCAATAGGTAAAAGCTCCTCATATGGCTTACTTGGTGGTTCTTTGATACCCAAGTACCACACGTTCAGTTAGCTAAAACTCTAACCACATGACAGATGGTATCAAAGTAACAGTTTTCAGACCTAGGTACCCCTCACACACATTCATCGGCCCTTATAACCCATTGCATTCGAGGAAGGATATAGCTCACCAATTGAGCAAGTTGTTGAAGGTTCGACAAATCATGCCATAAGGAACAACACTCTCTATCCAAGCTAGGGAAATCCAAGGCCCCAGATGTGAAACAACATGTCACACTCACCTGGCTAACTTGGAGCAAAGCTTGGAGGATTACAAGTGATGATTGGCAGGTTGAGTGACGATTATGAGGGCTTACTCCAAGAGAATATCGAGATCAGTACTGTAGCTAAAGAGATAATCATGAAGCTTGGACTCACACTCGAAAGGAGGCAAGTTCCCTATCCACTGATGTAGTCAATCTACGTAAGTTTGTGAATGGTGAGCTCCATAAACTTCTTTATGAGCTCAACGACATTCAAGCTAAGTGTCGGATAACCGAAGGGTTAGTAATCAGTACGCTTCTACTAGCTCCCCATCCACTTTGCATATGCATGGCATCCGTAGCTTGAAGGTGGCAAAGCCCAACACATATGATGGCACACGCAATACCACAATGTTGGAAAACTTCTTGTTCAACCTAGAGCAATACTTCAAGGTTGTTAGTGTCGTCGACGATGGTGCTAAAATTGCCAATTCACCAAACTTCCTATGAACTACAATCCAATTGTGGTGGTATAAAAAACACCTTGAACATGAACATGGCCAATGCAACTTGCATATGTGGGAGAAATTTAAAACAAAACATAGAAAGCATTTTGTTCCCCACAATACCGACATGGAGGGAAAAGGTAAGCTTAGAATGCTTAGGTAGACCAGTAGCATTCTGGAGTACATAAAGAAGTTCAGAACCCTCATGCTCGAGATCAAAGATCTGTCCAACAAAGACGCACTATTTCATTTTAAAGGTGGCCTCAAGGATTGGGTGAGAATTTAGCTCGATTGGCGCAATGTGAAGACCCTTAATGATGCCATTACTGTCATGGAGATGCTCACAAGTTACTCATCCGAAGGGAAGTAGGCCTGCAAAGATGAAGGAGAAGTGTTAGAGTCCGACGAGGATGATAACCCTAAAGTCGAGGTAAACTCAAAGAATGATGCGAAGAAAGGAAAAGCCCCAGTTGCAAACGAAGGGAAGTCCTTCAAACCTAAGTAGCCTTTTAAACCTTGCTTTATATACAATGGACCACATTGGACAAGAGACTGTCCAGAGAAAAAGAAATGGAATGTCGTAGCTTCTGAATCCCGCAAGAGGTTGCAAAGAGACAGAATGAGAAGAAAAAATGGGCTTCATGTACTGACTAAGTGCCCTAGTTCATGATGTCTCTTTTATTAAAAAAATGAAGAGAAAGAAGCCAAAAAGGGCGAGTCAAAACCCAAAGACAAAATGGGTACGAGACCAAGGTTAGTCTCCTTTCAATCCAACGAGGGAAACACAAAGGAAATGGGACGCTCGAAGAAGCCACTCGCAACAAGGACGTTGCGAAATCAAGTGGGGGAGGGTTCACGTCCCACAAAAGTTATCCTTCAAATCGCGTTGAAATGGGCCAAGACTTCTTTAGCAAGGCCAAGGAAAAATCAAGGAAGAGGCACCCTAAAGCTCCCAAGCATCGCATAAGAGCACGTCGAAGTGAGAAGGACAGTGCCCAAGTCTCAAGCCCACGACCAAGGCCCTTACGAGTGCCCCGCCAAGTGCCATGTACACCATCGTGCGCGTGGCCAAGTGCGCATGCATGCCCAAGAGAGCACGACCCCGTACGAGGCCAAGCAAGCCAATGGTCGCGTGAGCAAGCGTGCTCCCTTACCCCGGATGCACGAGTCTAGATGCGCAGGATCAATCACGCCCACCCCTCAGGCAAAAGGCCTCGAACATAAGCAATGGGCACCGAAACATCCCCCCGCGCGCCCCACGGAAGTGGATGCCAAGGTATGCACACAATGCGACACATGCACATCGGACTCGCACACTCACCACGAGACCCTTCCAAATTGTCCTGGAAGACATACAACAACTTTAGATAGCTCCAAAAGCGTCTAAAATGCTTGAGACACAGCTAGGCTACCTGCCGATTGTGAAACTCGGATTTCCATTTTCCTTACTTAAGCAGGCGATTAAGGGAATTAACTAAGTGAAAGTTAAATCCTATGTTGAAGAAAAGGAAATGTCTAAGTGTTGAATAGATTTTCCTTGAGTAGTTTTGAGTTAAGCCTTAATTGGTGAAATTTGGCTAAGTGTAAGTTCAAAAAGGACCCATGCATGGAGTGTTAGGAGAAATTAACACATAAAATGAGAAAGCAAGCATGCGTTTTTAAGGTTGGACACGTGATTGGCCAAAGTATTGGCAAGAGGCGTTGCCAACAGTTGCTCATGCGTTGGGTATGCATGAGCAAAAGAAGAGAAAGCGAAATGTTGAGCCCAAGGCGCTGGAAAAACGATCGTGTAGCAACTGAGAAGTGCTAAACAATGAGGTAGACGATCGTCTAGTCAGTGAACGGTGCTACACGATGAGGTAGGCGATCGTGCAAGCGGGAGCTAAATGATGAGGTAGGCGATCGCATATAGCAGATGCGCAGAGCTAAGCGATGTGCTAGACGATCGTGTAGATGCGCGTGGAATTAAACGATGAGGAGTGATGCGCTAGACAATCGGGCTATACGATAGGAAAAGTACTGCATGATCATTGTAAGCGCTAGACGATAAGCGTAGAAGCTAGATGATAGCGCTAGATGATAGCATTATACGGTAGCATTAAACGTTAAACGATAGACTACACATGGCATTATGCGATGGACGTGAGCACTAGACGATAGCCGTGCTACACTAGATGATGAGCAGACGTGCTACATGATAGACGGAATACTAAGTGATGGGCATTGGGCGATAGACGCAGGCGCTGGGCAATGACGCTAAGCGATAAACGGATGCGTTAGACGATAAGGCGTTAATTCTAAACGATGGAGGTAAATGATGGGCGCAGTAGTTAAACGATAAGCTATGCGCGAGATCGTTTACTAAACGATTGAGCTACACGATGGGCCATTGGAGCTAAGCAATAGATGTAAGAGCTAAGCGATGGGGCGGTGCTAAGGCTTGCGTTATGCAAGATTGATGAACTCATTTGGAGAAATGGCTACGCCGAGAGAAAGTTGTAGCTTAAGTTAATAGAAGCTCGATGAGTTATGTTTCATGGAAAGGAAGTCTTATGCATGAGAAGGAAAACACAAGTAGGTGTATGGCATGAGAGTAGGTGAATGTCAAGGGAGTAGATGGTGGCAAAACATGGTGCAAACACCCAAAAGAAGGAGGTGTCATTCGTTGGAAGCTTGGTAAAGATGATAAACATCGTTTCCTTTGGCCTATAAATACCACCATAGGATGTCTCTTCAATTCATAAGCTAAATCCTTTTCAAAGAATGTAAAGAAGAGTGTTAGAAGGTAAATTTGAAGGAGACCATGCGTTAGGCGAAGATCATGCGTCGGTCATGAAGTTCCAAGAGGAGGAGATGCTGTCAGGCAATGAAGTCTAGAACTAACATCAACTTGGGACGAGGATATCTCCAAGAATACTCTTGCGTTTGGAGTGATTTCAAAGCCACTTGAAAGATCTGAGAGTTTGATTTTCAAGGTAGGGCTGCCTAAGAAAAAGCTCCAAGGAATCGGGCTGGATAGTGAGGAAAAGATAGAAGGGTCAAGTTGTCGGGTATGCTTGGGCCAGTATTGATAATTTGATGATTTCGGCCAAACCACTAGGAGTTCTGAGTTAATATTTTGAGGTAAGCTTTCTGAGACATTTGAGAGCATGTTTATAGAAGAAAGTATCTCGATATAAGGCTTAGAATTATGAGTATCTAAGCTTTAAATTGAATCTGGATCTTAGGGTTCAAAAGGGAGCCAGAGGTGATCAAGGAACTTCTAGAGAGAAAGGTTCCTAAACGACCAAGGTGAGTGACTAAATATTTGAATAAATATTTACAATGTTTTAAGAAACCATGTTCTAAAGAAAGATCTTTCAGATAAAGACATATTTTCTATGTTTTTTTTTTTAAAGAAAATCATTGTATGACTAGTTTTACTTGAAACTCGATACCAAAGGACAGTTGGGAAGGTATCCGAGCAGCTTGATATTGAAGGACACATTTTGAGAAGGTATCTGAGAAAAAGTACCTAAGGCATGATGGTACTTCTTTTACATAAGAATTAGTTTTCTTGTCACTCACTGGGCTAGTAAGCTCACCCCATTATCAAATGTTTTCCTTTTCCCCAGGTAGCGAAAGGTGAGGAGTTCCAGGGTGCTGCTAAGGTCAAGGTTTGCCACAAGCCACAGTCACACTTCTAGAGGGTTTTAAAGAGTGGTTGTTGTAAACCTTGTTTTTAAGTCTTGGAGTTGTATAAACATTACTTTGTTGTAATAAAATGGGCCTACTTAATCTGTTGTTGTTATCTCTTTGACTTAATGTTTACTGAGTGTAGTATAGAGGTTCAGATGGGCAGTAGATATCACAAAAGGGTGGTATCTGCGGTCCCTCATGCCTCTCACCAGGCTCAGGAGTGCGGACTCGAGGCGGGGTCTGACATTGATGGCCTAGGCACCTCGGATGATCCCAAAAGACACTAGATAGTGCTAGTTCATTCGTAAAAGGTCTGGACACAACTGGAAGCATCCAAACTCCACCCGACATGTAAATGTTCTAGATTTCTCTGTAATGATCTAGAATAGTCTAGCAGAGTCTAGAAACTCCTTGTATGTACTTGGAAGAGTGTAGAAAGGCCTAGTATGGTCCAAGAACATCCAAGAGATATTGAGAAGCCTCTAGAGAGTCATAACCGACCCTCAAGGGTAGTTTAAACACCCTTAGGTCGGTGGGGCAAGGCTATAAGAGCCCACTACCCTTCGTTTGTACACAATGAACAAGTTCGACATCAATAAAGTTATCAACCACTCTCTCAAACTCACTCACTTGCCCCCTCACTCTTAAAACCTCTCTTCGTGTACCTAAGTGCCCTCAATAGGCAAAAGCTCCTCATAAGGCGTACTTAATGCTTCTTTGATAGCAAGGCAACCCAAGTACTGCACGCTCGGTTAGCTCAAACTCTAAGCATGTGACACTTAGCTACCTAAGTAAAGGGACCTTACAAACAAGTTTCAACGCCATGTCTATTGTTTTAATTCCAGAAAGCGAGAACTATTTTTGAGCTATCAGCTTATATCAATTTTTTTTATAAAATTATTGCGAAGGATTTAAACCATTCTTGACCAACTTATTTCTCTAAAGTCAAAGTTCTTTTCTTCCGAGTCGGTTCAGTAGCTAATAACATAGTTATTACTTATGAAAACCTACCATATAAATACTTATTTTACCAAACAAAAGGTAATGATTATTTCTTTAAAATTGCATATGATGCAAAAGACATATGACAAGATGGAATGGAGTCAATACTCAGTAGGATGGACTTTAGTGTTAGGTGGATGAATCTGCATATATTCAATATGTGTGTTTAGTATGCTTCCTTTCAAATTCTCACAAAAACGAATTGCATGAAAACCTTTAGACCAAAATAGAAGAACTATAAGAAAATTGAGCTATTTCGACAATCTTTAAGAAAGGTTAGGATCATGAAGATGCGTTAGACGATCGTGAAGACGTGTGCGACGTTAAACGATGAGGAGTGACACGCTAGACGATCGGGCTATACGATAGGCAAAGTTCTGCACGATCAGTGAAAGCACTAGCGATAAGCGTTAGACGATCATGAAGATGCGTGCGACGTTAAATGATGAAGAGTGACACGCTAAACGATCGGGCTATACGATAGGCAAACTTCTGCACCAAAGGTTTCTTCTTCTTTTGCAGGAACAATTGGCTACATTGCACCAGGTATCATTCTACACATATATTAAGAATTAGCTCTTCATTCTCATGTTTTTTTTTGAAGTATCAAATTATGTGGTGATTCTGATCGAAGGGAGCAGATTAAAAATGTGGTTTTGGTGGCTTTGAGATGCACAGAAAAGGATCCTAACAAGAGACCTACGATGAGAGATGTTGTGCTTTCTTTCCCTTACTGTGAGTATTGTGCAGAGTCAATTTTATAGATCTTTTTTCTCCTTTTGAGTTCATCACTCACTAATATACATAACCAAATTATGTATTTAGATCAACTGATTACACTCATCATATCGTTATTGATTAATATTTTGTTTCCTTCAATTTGTCTTATTGAATTCCTTTTGAGAGACACCTAATTGCTGTCATGAACATGAATAAATTAGTTATAGAATTAACTCGATTCTTGAAATTTGACAGTCATTGTGTACCATGTTTACTTTAGCAATAGAATCATATTTGTTGGACTTTGTTAGTTAATGCTAATGTTCAGCTAAGTACACATCTTCTGCAATCTGCAAAACTTTGGTTCCTTAGGTA
The DNA here is from genome assembly GCF_009727055.1 of Benincasa hispida. Taxonomy (NCBI): domain Eukaryota; kingdom Viridiplantae; phylum Streptophyta; class Magnoliopsida; order Cucurbitales; family Cucurbitaceae; genus Benincasa; species Benincasa hispida. The sequence continues at coordinate 28,282,246 of NC_052353.1, read as the reverse complement.
TAGTTGGAAGCTTTGCTGGCCTTTTAATAACCAAAAAAGCTTTGCTCTACATAAAGCTTTGGCCAAAAATGAGGATTACAACAATATCACATCGAGTCAGTTACCGGTTGTATCTGATGTTCTTGTAATTTCAAGCAGTTTTTGATACTCAAGATAGACCCAACTGAAACCATGAAAAATGACAATGAAAGCTTATGGTTTGTAATCTCTCTTTATAGTTCCATAACTTAGGGACTCAGTTCCATAATCTGCTTTAAGTAGAAGAAGAAGCTTGATTTCTTTTGATTGAGCAATGTATTATTAGAGTAGCTTAGCTTGTGCTTTTGATTGGGGATGAATATGTATATATATATAATAGTTTTTAGGCATTCCCCTTGAACTTTTCTGTATCATATTTCTAGGAAAGAACAAAAGGAAGATCTTGATAGATTTCATCTGAGATGGAAACAAAGTGTAAAGTAGTTCAGATTGGTACAAGAATCACTCGGCTCGATTATTTATTATTATTATTTTCATTCCTCTTGTGTTGTACTTATTTTTTTACAGAAAGAGTTGGTGAGATTGGAGAGTGAATTGAGGACCCCTGCCCTGTTTCATCCAGTTCTGAATATGCAGCCCTACTTAAAAAGAAAGGTCTTCAAATTGAGAAGGTTGTATATTCTACTTGAATTCATGCTCTTGAAATCTGCCTGAATTAATTTGAAGTTCTAAATTTTATATTTTTCTGTGGTTTGCCATGATCTGAAATTTATTTGTGTCATAATGAGGAGAGGAGACGTAGACATTTTGTGGAGTTTTTTCTTTCCTTTTGAAACTTAAAGAAAAATGTTCATTTGGTCATTTATGTATTCATTTGATTGTTTGGCAAATCCTGCTGATCATTTGCATATTTGTAATTCTAAGAATATATATATGTCTGTTTTATAATTTAAGTTCGGTGTCGAGAACTACATAAGAGAAGACCTTACTGAAGGATCTCATATCGAGAGTTCCATGAGTGGCTTAGATCGCTCCGATTTCACAGTAACTAGAACACAATCAATATACATTCCATACTAACAGTTATGCATATTAAACTCATCAATAGCATGCTCAGAATACAATAAAACATAGAGAAAGGGGTTCATACTAGAGGAAGACTATCTTCGTATGAATGAACCCATAACAATCTACCAGCACTCGGTGAGTCTGTCGACTCTTACTGCACGATCCGAACGTACATGAACAAGGCCGCGGGGACAACACCACCACAAGGGAAATCCGAGTACCCTCGGTATCAAAAACCCAAAGAGTGGG
>NC_052353.1:28077808-28276050 GCF_009727055.1 Benincasa hispida | reverse complement strand
TGATCTCACGGGCTGAGACCATAGGCTCATGCTTCTTGGCCAAGACGTCAGAAAGACTTGCCAAGATATAGGCTCGAGCCTTCTCATTCGCCCTTGTCCATCGCTCGTATGCCTCCCAAACATTTCATGCGACATTTGGAGCTAGAATAGAAGGACAAGCCTCCGTGAGAGCGAACATGAGATCCTCGATGATCAGGATCGTCGTGATCACGTGTTTCTATATTGTGAAATTATCGCCAGTAAGTTTTTTGGCGCTTAGTAATGCTAACGTAGTTGTTGCCATTTTGAAAAAATTGCTAAAAATACGAACAAATCTTGATTAGTTTTTGCTAAACCACTTTTAAACCAATTAGTTTTGCAAAACAGTTTCAAGTACCCTAAGTTATTGACTTCTATTTTGCAATGATGCCCCAGTGAGTCAGAACAAATGCCATCGATTGGGTAATCAGTTGCCCTTTCACTGGGATAAGACATTCTCAACCATTAGGCAGAACCAACTCTTGGAACTGAACCTAACAACCACCATTTTTTGGTCCAGAATTGTTAACCTTTAACTATTCCGTGCAAGTTTAACCCCTCGTTTTCGGTGCTAGAGTTCTGCCCTAATGCGCTTACCGTAGAGAAAAGATAGATTAGGACAAGAGACTAAGTTACCTTATCTTCTTACAGAAGATCAAATAAAGAAACGCGTAAAACTGCCATTCTTTAAGGGCACCCTCTCGAGTCGATGCACAGAAACTTTATTCAACCTAACAAAGGAGACCGAGGGATATACTGTCGCACTTCCTACTCCTACTTACTATGAACATTCTCTCCATCCACCTTGATATTGAACTACCCAAACACCATCCGTTGGGAGGACACGCCAAAGGTGCCGCGAAGCCAAGGATAAATCCCATGGTGTGGACTTAAGAAGAAAAGTGAAAGGTTTAAGTAAAGCATCTTATACCCTAAGTACCTCGCACTGAATGTTCTAGTTCTACCTAGGGATTCGTTAACCTAGTCAATCCGGCTACTGATTTTAGTCTAAGTGGTCTTTTTAAAGCCTGCTTATAAACAACGTTTGTTTATGAAATATAAACAAGTTCAAGTAGTCACATTTAAACACTTTAATGGACTGTCCTTAACTTGCATGCATGCATCAAATCTATCTAATTTATCTTTCCAGGTAAGTTCCCAAGTAGGGATGTTACGTTTCCGTCAACTGAAATACCCCAGTCTAGACAGAATCCACCTTTGACAAAAGGTCCCTTATAGATAGATTTGCTACACTTTAACCTTTTATTAGCCAATTTTATCCTATTAAACTAATTAAAAGATTAAAGCCTTAGGGTTGCTAATCATATTAGAACTGTGATCTTAGGTCTATGTGATCCAAGTTTTAAACATTTTAAAATATGAATTAAACCTAAGTGAGCATGCATGTCTTTCTTGTTTCTTTTAGTTCTAATTTCTCTTTAACTTTTAAAAAGAAACAATAATAAAAAATTGTGCATAACGAGGCATTTATACCAATTATAAAGTAACCTATGTGTCATGCTTCATGCAATGTCCGGTCATTACTATATAAATTTTATATAACGCGTAATAACCAAGTAAACATGCTCTCATTCACCCTTATTCTATAACAATTATAATATAAAGATGATGCATGTCAATGCTTTTTATGCATGCAAAAATCATGCTTTTCTAAATTATACCAATTACAATAAAGAGATGATGCAGATCAATGCATAACCTAAGGTGGGATTTACTATATGTGCATACCATATGACATGTAAAACATACATCGCATGTATTAAACAAATAGATTAATGGATCGGGATGAGCCTTTAAACTAAAAAGATCCGGAATGAAAAACCCTATCTATTACATTTGTCATCGAGCAAACCGGTTCACAGGTGAACTGGGTCTTGAACTCCAAGAGGTCTCCATCGTGTAGGAACCTTTAGCATGTAGACGATCGTTCAGCGCACACTAGACAATAGAAACTTTAGCAAACGATCGCGTAGACGACAACGAGGTTGGGAAGCCTGATCGTCCATGCGATCGTGTAGTACGTCGATAGGTAAACGATTTACCTTGAGTTACTAAGCGATGAAGCTTGCTGACCTAAACGATCGTCTAACGCACTTTAAACGATACACGAGCGTCTGATTGTCTATCTGATGCGTGCAACTTGGTAAACGATTTACCTTGTGATGCTAAGCGATCGTTTAGTCAGTTACTAAGCGATGAATCTTGCTGACCTAAACGATAGTCTAGCTTGCGCGTGCATTAAACGATACTCAGCGATCGCGTGCCCGATCGTCTTCCTGATACAACCAACTCTTGATCACATACCCCATCGTTCAACCGATGCGTTTAACCACGATCGTATAGTTCTTCATTTTCACGATGTGATAGACAACGATCGCATAGAACCTTTTCTGCACGATACGATCACCTTAGATCATCTCCTTCGGAGCCGTAACCTTTGCCCAGAACTTCGACGAATGACTCAAGACTTCAAACACTTTGAATACAGACTCAATTATGATTATATATGGCCAAAAATGCAGGGCCTTAACATACAACCGAAAACTTAAAAGGTATTTAAACAGACCGAGGAAATTCATCCCGAAAACATCCATTAATCTAACACATCCACAACAGTATTAATACTTAAAACAACGTAGAAATGCATCCACCATGAATGCAAACGTTATTTCGTTGCAACAAATGAAATTGGAGTATCAGAAATTTGGCTCTGATATTAATTGAAGGATCTCATACCGAGAGTTCCATGAGCAGGATTAGATCGCTCCGATTTCACAATGATCGGAACAAAAACGATATACATTCCATACTAACAGTTATGCATATTAAACTCATTAATAGCATGCTCAGAATCCAATAAAACGTAGAGAAAGGGGTTCATACTAGAGGAAGAATATCTTCGTATGAGTAAACCCACAGCAGCGGAAAACTCCCACTGATCTACCAACACCCGGCGAGTCTATCGATTGTTACTGCATGATCCGAACGTACACGAACAAGGCTGCGAGGACAACACCACCACAAGGGAAATCCGAGTATCCTCTGTGTCAAAAACCCAAAGAGTGGGATTTGGTGAGTTTGGTAGAGGATGGAGGAAAAGACTTCGTGTAGACGATAAGCGCGTGCGAGAAGAACTCTGCTATCGTATAGCGGAGACGCTTTTCGTATAGTAGAACTACACGATCGTTTAGCAAAAACTGGATGATCATTTAGGAATGTGGTGTATGATTGTTTAGGGAATGCCTAAACTAGACGATCGTTTAGAGGATGAGATTCTATCGTATAGGCTCTTGCGATCGCTCTTTCACGAATTCTTTTGGGCGAGGGATATCAAATGCACAACTGAATTAATTCTGAAAATGAAAATGATTTTCATACTTTAACCCGCCGGTTATCTTAACCTTCATAGCCCTATGATCCCACGTTCAAACGTGAATTAATTGGTTAATTATTAAATAATTAAGTAATTAATTTAATTAATAATATAATCTTATTATATTTATATCCTATAGTTTAATATCATATATCTATTATAGTATTTTTCCTCTAATTGATATAAATCATATTTATATCTAATTTCCTCCAAAATAATGTATCTCATATATTTATCCAATTATATCATATATAATTAACTAGTCAAATTATATCATATATAATTGAACTTCCTTTTGTCAATTTGAACATTTCAAATTAATCCAAACACTAATTCTTGACTTTATCCAAGCTACCCAGGTGACCTAATGAACCTGTGGCTCGATGCTTCAATAGTACGTGAATAGTTAACTAAACTCTTTAGCCACAGATTCACCATCAGTTAGCTGTCAGTGATTCTACTAAAGACCAATAGCTGAACTCTTCTTACCATAGATATATTTCTGTGTCCATTGGATATAACAAATCATGAGTACGATGACCTTTCACAGATGCTCGTAAGTACAGCTGGGCCAATTTATCGTTTTGCGCCTGCAGTTACATCTCACTCCTTAAATACCACTGATTCCTCTAATGAACAATACAACATAGTCCAACTATGTGTGAACACCTCTCGGGCCAAGAGAAGGTGTGTGGCGCCACATCGTTCAAGCTCCAGAATCAGCCCTTAAGGGAGTCATCTATCTACTAACTCCTACCTCAAGGAAGGAATGAATTCCATCTTGTGTAGTTGAGTTCCCAGCTCCCAAATCAGACGTATCCCCAAAATGGTAGGTTTGAATCGGCGACATGGCCACTCGAACCCATACAAATCAAAGGACCTCCCTCAATGGCAGAAGTTCCCAACTCACTCAGGATTGAGGTCATGTTACCTATGGTCATCCTAGTAAAGTGAAGTCTCTATCATGAACGATGTTATATAACGAGACATTAACACTTCGTGGTCAAGTCTTATACAAACTCTTTGTATAGGATGCCCCCGCTCACATGTCCCTAACACGAATGATCAGGATCAAACCATCTGCGGCAAGTCACAACACTTGTGGCCATTCTACAAAGCGAGCCGCGTCGGTAGCATTACCAGGATAAGGTTTTTCTCCTATATCCATATACTACAGATCATTTTGGTTATCACTCAAGACATGATCCACTTGTATGTCTCCACATACATGCTTGAGTCACATACAGATAACCATGAATTTTATGCTTATTGGTTTGTAGTAAAGCAAATAAAACACGTAAATGAGCAAAACAACAAGATGTGAAGTATATGATATTAACAATCAAAGGTGTTCATATATACTGTTTACAAACTACAGGACACGAGACTTTAGGGCATCAACCCCAACACTTACAATATCACTTGAGAACTGCATAAGAGAAGACCTTACATGTCATATCAAATAAGTGAGAAAAAAGTTTCCACGTCTATTGAGGTAAGTTGTTCTCAAATGTAAATTTTGGAGCATTTTTAACACTACTTTTGTATCTTAAAGAATTTAATTATTTTCTAGGCATTATGCCGTGGATATCAATCAGAGTTTGCATCTTATTTCCATTACTGTCGATCACTTTGTTTTAATGATAAACCAGATTATGCTTATCTAAAAAGAATATTTCGTGATCTATTTATTTGTGAATGTATGAGTTTTTCTTTCATATAGAAAAAGAATAAATTTATTTAGGGGGAATAATTTTTCAACTTATTCAAGTTTGAGTTTAATTTGAAAAAGTTGAAGGTCAAAATTGACTTATTGAGCTAATGTACAAGGTTAAAAATGAGTTTTTCTGTCTTTTTTTATTATAGCCATTCAGTCTCTCAGGGTTATCACTGGATGTGGATCACATGGTGTAGGAAGATCGAAGTTGAAAACTTCGGTATGTGTTGACCATCCCTTGCTGTTACCCATGTTTGAGTTGAATAAATATTAAGTCTGCATGTTGCTTTGACTTTATGTTGTGGCTTTGGAAAATTAAACTAAGCAAACATTTTCCAAAACCCATCTCTAGGAATCATATAGTATCAACATTTTCACGGTGCAAGTTATCAAACTCCTAGAAAACGAGTGTGTCGAATGGAGTGAAGAGAATCGAGAAACCATACTGATCAAGCTCAGTGGTTACAGAGAGTTCAACTTTCTGGATTCTCCTAGCGATATTGAGTAAGATTTCTTATTCCTCAAAATGTCCATTACATGATGTATTTTAGTGCATAGCGCATTGATCAAGGGCAAGGTATTGAAGTTCATTGTAAACTTATAGAAGTTGGCTGTAGTTTGCATAGTTAGGCGAAGAACTTAAATTAGGCCCTAATCCAAAACTAATTGATACTCATAGTTGTACCTAGAGCATTTTTTCTTGCCCTTCATTTGAAAACCTTGTAATTTCCCCTTTATTTACTTTTTATTTTAATTGTGACTATCATAATGTACAACAAGATTTATAAGATTTTTTTTTTTTTTTGCTGTTGGGGGGAAGATTTGTACCCCATGGGCAGTAACGGTAAACTAAGCCGATCATGTATTGCCTTTGTGTTGTATCGATAGTTCTCCCTCCTAATGTATTTCTGATTCTCTTTTTGTAAATTGCCTTACTTATATCCAATGATTCAATGAACACCTTTTGTATTGCTGAGCTTTACTTGGAAGGAGCTGTCGTGCAATTTCTTTGATGCTATAGAAAAGATGCTGCATGCTATGCTTATTTGAATGTTAGTGCATAACGCATTATTCCCCCTAAATTAAGGTATAAGCCAGATTATGCTTATCTGAAAAGAATAACTTGAATAAGTTTTTCTTTCATAGTTCATACTTGCAGCTTTTTTTCTTGTTGCCAATTGTCTATTATTGAAATCCTGTCTGTTTTGCTGTTCTTGGTTTTCTTGCTACAGGTTTCCAGTTTGATTAGTCTTTGATTGGACCATTTTAAAGTATCAGCAGTCATAGTTGGCCACTCCTCCAACCCGTGCCCTAGTTAGTTTTATGTGACTTGCTTTTGTTGTACAACTATGCCCTTTCTTTTAACCACATTGAGTGTACTTTTTTTTTTTATAGGGTGCCGATACTGGAACCAGTTCTGGAATTCCTCCTAGTATAGCAAATGCTGATAGACAGACAGGTTCTCTTTTGGTTTTACTTTAAAATTTTCCTGGTTAAGTTGAGTGGAACGTTGATCCTCTCCGGTTATGCTACTTAGAGGGATAGTGAATGCAAAGAATTTTAAAGCAAATAGATTTTGTGTGTGTGTTTAGTTGGGTTTTTGGATGCATGGTTATTTGTTCATTGTGTTAGTAATGTTTTATTGAGCTGAATATTGTAGTCTTCGTTTTCTTTATGAGCCAGTTCATGTTCTTAGTAAAACATAAATCTAATTTGCTTTACTTTTCTCATGTGCAGGAAAATGTCAAGACAAAGCATCCTCATTTGCTTTACGAGTCTAAGTTATACAGAATTCTTCAGGGAGGAAGTAATGAGATATTCTTCTCCCTTTTTGCTTTACGATCTTGAGCGTCGTCTTAATAAGTCCGAACAACGACTTCAAGAATCTGAACGACAAAGAAAAGAATATGAACAACAAAGACAGGTTGAGGTAGAAGCCCTTAGGCGTCAAATAAGCGAATTAGAAAATTGTTTTGAGGATAGATTTCAAAAAATGTTGGTAGAGATGCGTAAATTTTTTTTTCTAGTTGATCAATTGTAGTTTGATGTTATAGAATTTCGATGGCGTTTTGGTGTACTTTTATGACATATAAGCTTACTTCGAAAAAAAGTCAATTTTCTTGTAGTGAAGGTGTATTTAGTTAAAATTTTCAAGTGTGAATTTTAAAAATAAGTCATTTAAGAAAAAATTTGAAGTGTTTGGCAACCATTTGAAACTTTTGAAACACTTTTAAATTTATTTAAAATAATTTCTTTATCAAAATAGTTTAAATAAAAATGATTTTGTTTTATCTCCAATCAATCCAAATGGGCCAGGCCCCCCTTTATTCTCTATCCTTTTTCTACTTTTTGTTGAAGTTTTGTCAAGTCATTCTTAGAATTATCCAAAAAAGAAAAGAAAAAAAAAACTCGTTCTCCTCCAATCATTACAAACCTTTGCTTTGTATATGAAACCTTTTTATTTCCTAAAAGCATACAACCAAATGATTTTTGGGAGATCCAATGAATTATAGATGTGTATGAGCAAGACAGGTTATCAATGACAGGTTATCAAATTTAATAAATAGTCCTAGTGTTTAGTAAAAAGTGTCTAAAGCTCCTTGATTCGGATTTTAGATATATTTTCCAGACAAGACGTTATTCAAGGAGGCTGTTATAATGTGGATAAAATGTTTTTTATTAATATTGTAGGAGAAGAAAACTACAAAAGTAGTCCAAATTTGTATGTAAATTCAACCGTTATGAAGAGAACCAAATTTTTATTGTTTAAATCGAATAATTTTTCCATAAATAGACACCTCAATTTGATGTAATTTACATATATACTCGCAAACATGGTTCACACCATTTGAAATTTGTATACAGCCGATCATAATTATACACTATAAAGTAAACAACAACAAACATCAAAACACCAATATTATAGACATGTTTAGGAAAAAGACAATAATTATATTACACAATTCGTGATTGTTAAGGATCAAGAACAGCATTTGGAGCATAAATCTTAATAGCTTCGTTAACACTGAGGAAAATTTTGTCTTCTCCAATGACCTTATCAAAGTTTGCAGCTAAGAGCTTCTCCATGATCACTGGGCCTGGATTTGCAAGTGCAAGTTCAATTTCCTTCTTATGCAAATGAGAGTGCAAACCCTCCAAGGCATGGATGCCGCTTGTGTCGATGTCGGATACGGCTGCCACGGAAACACAAAAATTATTACTTATGAATTCTTCACTATTGATGCATATATATGTATCGACAATGACTTCTTCGATTTGGTCGGTTTACTTACGAGACATGTCAACGACCACAACATTGATCGGCAAAGACTGGTCTTCTAGCTTCTCTGTTTCATCTGCCAGCCATCTCAGTATCCTGGAGTTGTATGAGAGTTAGTTATCAAATATACATTAGAAAGGATAATGTGAATAGTTTGTTACCATTAGAAAAAAAAACAACTGTTTGTCATAATTGTGTTACAGAAGTTTAAGAATGGCAACTCTCCAAGCTTTTTGTTGGGATCCAAATAAGGTTACACAAATTTGTAAGGGACAACCCAACCTTAGATATCTTTCAATGATAGGATAACATTACTTTGGATATAAACAAGTTATTTCATTTTTGGTTTCATCCCGAATGCAACTCTCATAACAATTAAGATATTATCCTTCACTTATATATACTCACGATCATGCTCTTTTCTTATCCATGTGAGATTTTGATTGCACTCATAACAATCGTCCCCTCAAATTAATGAAGTATCACATAAACTCCAATCAAATTGTCATATTTATTGTTTGGCTCTCTCATCCACTACCAACTCCTTTTCGTTGGAGTGCACCACTAATTAGATAGAACTCAACATTGAACGTCTATTGCGCCTACTTCCTTTTAGCGTCAACAACTTATTTGTTTTGGCACCAAGGATTCAATCAACATTGTTAAGTAGATACGGTCTTGATACCATTTGTTAAGGCTAACATTACCCCACATATTTGTATAGTGGTATGACATTGTTATTTTGAGAATAAACCCTCTTGACTTTTCTTTTAATTTTATCCAAAAGATTTCATACTAATAAAAATACCCCGGTGGTCTTTTCCCTATCTAGCCACTATAAGACTTTTGATCGACTCCGAAAAAGATCGGTGAAAAAGGAGACGAAATAGAATGGAAACTAGAAGTAAAGTTAAAGTACCTTTCTTTGACATAATTGGCATTGGAGAAGTATATTGAAGAATCAACCCTAACCATTAGAACTCCGGCGATCTTCTTTGCCCCAGGGTATTGCAAAATGTTTCTAAAAATAGGAATCTTTGGGAGCTTCCCAAGCAACGCAATTCTCGGTCTTGTTACTTGCAATAGAATTTTGAACAATGACAAACTAACCTGTTTAATATTGTTTGAATTAGACACTACTTATAAGAATTTTATTAAACTAAAGAAACTATTTATGAGATTTTATCAAATTATAAGGATTAAGATCTAAACTTTTAGAATTATAGAGGCTACTTCGTAATTTAATAAAAATAAAAGATATAAAGTTTAGTAGTTACAGCAATGAGAAGACCAATCTCAACGGAATCAAAGACGACGCCAAAGAAAGCCCCCATGCAAGCAATGAAGTCGAATTTGTCGATCTTCCAAAGCAAAATCATGGCGTCGATGTCGATGAGACCGATGACGGCGCAAATAATGATGGAGGCGAGAATGGCATTAGGGGTGTACTTGAAAAGGGGTGTGATGACCTCTAATGTCAAGAGAACAACACATGCCATGACGATGTTCGACATCGGTGTATTGCAGCCGGCCATGTAGTTCACTGCTGAACGAGAGAACGATCCTACGTATGGGCCGCCGTGGCAGAAGTCAGTTAAGATTCAATGGAAAACAAAGAAGAAAAAGAAGAGAATGAAGTTATATGTTTAGAAAACCTGTGGCTACATAGCAAGAAGTCATGGAGCCAGCGATGTTCATGGTTCCAAGAGCCATCATTTCTTTGTTACCATCAATCTCATAGTCTTTTAGGTCTGCAAATGTTCTTGCAATTGCCACTGCTTCCTACAATTTAAGAATAACCAACAAATTAAATAAATTAGTGCATGTTTAATTTGTTACATGGAGAGTGATGATTGTAGTAGTGATTTTAGAAAAAGAGAGATTTAGGTGAATTAACTTTGTAAAATTGAGATTTTTATATAAACATATTTATGTTTGGTTGTAAAATCTTAAAACTAAATAATTATGATAAGTATTTATTATTATTAATTTAGTTTTTTATTTGTTAGTGAAGTGTTTATATACATGATTGATGATTGATATACTGAGTAAGGAAGATGTATCTGAAAGAAAATTTGAAACTTATATGTTATTAAATCTAGTTGTGTGTGTCATTACAAATGCTAAAACAAGATATTATTAAGCATTTAATGAGGGGCAATACTTGACATTGCTTTTCTTAAGGGTTTTAAATAAAAAAAAATGATGTCACCGATAATATGTTAACAAAATTGAACTATATAACCATTTTTTGGATTGATTCTCAGTCAATCACCTTAACCAAAAGCACCTACAAACAAATTCTTCTAAGATTAATTTTAAAATTATTTTAAATTTCTCTCAAATCAATTTTAGTCCAAGCCAAAAGCCATCATTTATCACTCCCAAACATAGCCTCAATATTTGAACAAAATACTTGGGTGCATGCAGTTTTGTAGCTATTTTTGTGCACTTCATCTTAATTCAATCATAGTTTTCTATGTGATAAACTTTTTTCATATTTTTTTTCTATATTTATTTATTTCATACGATTAAGCCACATAAAGATAAATGCAATCGAGTATTACTGTAATTTGATGAGTCGAGTTGATGAAATAAAATTAGTGTACCGTGAGGGCAATCAAACCAGCAATCACTCCAATCTTGAAACCTTTGGTAAGATCGTCTCCATGGAAGAATATCTCATGAAGGGATGGTGGATTTATTCCTTTATCTAAGTGTCTTACCTGAAAAAAAAAATAATAAAACCATATATGTTTATAATAACGTTATTGGATTGCCAATAATCATATTTTAAACTGATTATTAAAAAGTTTTAAGTTTCATCAAATTGCACTCCAAATTTAAAGAAATGTTGCATTTTAACCTTAAACACTTCGAAAATGTCACCATGTTTGTCTCTCTCTGTTTTTTTTTTTTTTTTTTAGTTTTAATTTGAAAGTTGTTATAAAGAAAGTTCTCTCATATATTTTTGATGGATTATAAAAACATATACTCAGTACATAATTGTTAAAATTTGAATTATAAAAAGCATTGAGGATAATTTGTGTAGAACTTGAGATTATTGAAATCAGTGAGTTTACGAAGACAATTAATTATAAATTGAGGGTAAAAAAATATAACACTTAGCGAAAAGTCTAGATTAATGAAATTGAGAGTTTATTGTATTAATCTATACATGTTTGAGCATAAAAAGTGAATTATACCATAGATAATTATTTTAGATGACAAAACTTCTAAAAATATTTTTAAATATAACCAAAATGTTAGTATCTATCGATGACAGACACTAATAAACTCTGATAGACACTAATATTTTGATATATTTATAAATAAGTTGACTCATCCTTCTATATTTGAAAATAATCTAATACTATTAGGTATAAGAAATTAGTGCAGAATTTCTTCCACATATGTAACATAAATAATATTATTAAACAAACAACACCCTGAATTAAAAATAGAGTATGATGTGTATGCTACGTGAATACAATAGTAAATTATTCATCAAGGTCAAATATATATATCTATCTATATCTATAGATAATTAATTAAGAATTAGGATACTTGCAAATATAGTAATTAGACTTAAATTATTGCCAAATATAGAACAATAAAAAAGAATTTATAAAATTTAGATTCAGATCTCAAAGTTTATTAGTATTAGATTAGTCTATCAGCGATAATATTTATTACAGATAGATTTTATTATATTTACAATTATTTAAAAATGTTGCTATATACTTAATTATTAACCCTAATCGTACTATCCATTACAATTTTGCCAATTAATTAAAAGAAACTTACAATCTGAACTCCATGTTTATCTGCTCGAGTGATATACACAAAAAATGTGGAAAGTATAACAGATGTTAAGGGGGCAATGGCTGGTATCCAGAATAGTTTCTTGTATTTCTTGCCCTAAGGATTCAAAGTCAAGAACATATTAAAAGATTAAAAATTATTATTTATAAAAAGGAAATTTAATTTAAAGTTTAAGGGTAAAGGAAAAACCTACAATGTATTTTGTAGCCAAAAGGAAGGCCAAAAATGAAACCCCTATGAGTATAGTCTGCCAGTTCCACTGCAATCCAAACAAACAATTAAATATATATTTTTTTCCAAAATTTGCATAAAATTTGACTTTTTTTTTTAATTTTTTTTTTTTTTTTACTATTACAACGGTAGGGATCAAATCTCTAACCTCTAAGAAGGAAAGTCATGTCAACTACCACGAGTTAAGTTCATTTTGACATAAAATTTGACTTTCGGTTGTTAGCTAAATGGTGACTTTGTTAGATAACATGTGTGTTTTATCGATCTCAAAACCAATTAGCAATGAAACAAGTAATCTATATATATTTTAAAGATTGTCATGAGGCTTTTCCATGTTTTTTAATGTAGGATTCTCAACGTGTTCTTTGAGTTTACTATTTTAGATTGGATCTCAATTTTTCTTATTGGGCTTTATGGGATTTAACACTGTACTAAATAACATGGGATTTCATCTTAAAATTATTTGACAATAAAAGTAATAATCTAAGATATTTTATAAGATTGAGTGATTTACATGTTTGTTCCACTCATTTGGCATAGGTGTGACAAACAAAGTGCAAATAAAATAAAGTAGAAGCAATCAAAAGGAATCTGTTACCATGATAATATACTTTCATTTTTTAAATATTTTTATAATAATTTTGAATATGATAAAAATGTGGTTGTAATCATTTTAAATTCACTTCTAAATATTATCTTATAAATTTATCTCTGATTAATATATATAGTGACATCATGTCGATAAATAATATATCAATAACATAAACTATCCATAAATTTTCACAATTCATAAATTCACAATCATAGTTAGAACAGACAGAGGGATTGTCAAATTTTTATTATTATTTTTTCATGGAATATAAAACAAAGAATGAAAAAACAAACAAGATTAATTTAAAAAAAGAAACATAACTTAAGGAAAAAAAAATAGAAATAACGAAGGGAAGAAGCTAACCCCATGGTGCGCATTACTCCAAACAGATTGCATCACAGAAATGATATCAGTTTTCTTGGTGAAGTTTACTATGCCAAGAAGACCTTTCAGCTGCTGAAGGGCGATGGTCACGGCGGCGCCACCCATGAACCCGACAATCGCGGCATGTGACAGAAAGTCAATCAAGAATCCGAGTCGGAGGAACCCTAGAGCCAATTGAGTTACTCCGGCGAAGAAAGTCGCCGTGAAAGCCAACCGCTTGTACTGCTCCAATTCCTTCGTCGGGTCGTACACTTGCCTCAGCAGCGTCCCGAGCAAAAGGGATACGACCGCAACGGGGCCAATTGCAATATCCCTAGAGCTCCCCATCACGGCGTATACCAACGGGGGGACAAAACTGCTATCTACAACCATGCAAAATTCAATCTTATTAATTGGGAAAGAAATGATGTTTAAAGAACTAAAAACCTCTGGTTTTAATAAACTAGAATTAGATCGTAATTAGACATGAAATTGCATGAGTTCGGTCCTACTAAGAAAGAGGTATTGTTTTCAAACTCCTACAATGTTATTTTCTTACCAATTAATATATATTGATGGTCTTTTACATTTATTATTTCCACTTATCTTCACCCTCTCTATGTTATCGTCTTTACTACTTTCTACCTAAACTAAAATAGTTTGTACCCTAAATAGATAATGTTACAATCTATAGACTATAATAACAACATATTATAATAATAAACTCAGCGCTCCAAACACTAAAAACTGAAATTTCAATTTTTCAAACACAAGACTAACGTCCTGCATAATATTATGTTACACCACTAGTCAATCTAAAAGCTTAAGATAAAGATCTTACAAAGTCCATTTTCAGCGGGCAAATTGGCGAGCTTGGCGTATCCGATGTCTTGAGGAATGCAAAGACTAGCAATAGTTAGGCCAGCAATGAGGTCTCCTTTGAACTTTCTAAAGTTGTATCCCCTTCCCCATTGGAATATGGGGAAGAGGCCTTGGAAAAATAGAGCAACTTTCTTGCCCTTAGGTTGATCTTTAAAATGGCGAAGAGGCTGATCAGAGAAAAATGTCTCTTTCACCACAGAATTAAATTCTTCCCATACGTTTTTCTTCGGTGGCACACCTACCTTCGAGGACGGTGCTACGTTCTCGTTTCGCTGTCCCAACTGTTCCGCTCCCTCGTCACTCACAATCCGCCCACTCATTTCGACAGTGTGAGTTCACACACTATCGAAATTTGAAATCGAAAAGGGAGGAGAAGAGAGAAGGAAAAGAAAAAGGGATGTTTGTGTGTGTGTTTTTTTGTGTATGTATTGGTGTGAGGGGCGAGGGGATCAAGAAGTGTATTTATAATGGGATTTTGAGAGCGATTATTTTGAGAGGCAAAATATAAAACAATAAGAAGGTCAGGTCAATGCTTTGCCCTTTCCCTCCTAAGAATGAACATGGACACTATTCATTCCTAATACAAAAGCGTTGACCTTTTTTCTTCTTTTACAAAATCATGAGCTGTTTATTTGATATATCTCTCATAGAAAATTACCTCCAACCCACAGAAAAAAATCATGTCAATATGGTCGTCTCATAATATCGATGGAGTAGAAGAATATATCTAGTGTTGGTAACTAAATTACGTAACATTCGTGTTGTACTTAGTCACAACACTCTGACGATCAACTCAATTATATTCCTCAAATTTGGTGTACTCTTTTATGGTTATATATAAATTTAATTTCTAACGTTCACTTGGCTAATTAATTTTTCGAATAATTAATTGGATAATTACTAATTTAACTTAATTGTTAGAAATTGGTAGACCCAAGCACCAAGCACATGATGTAGTTGGTTCAAAAAGTTAAACACGGAGACATAATTTTTTCTTCATGATTGGTCTTTATGGCCTTTTGTCTTCTAGGGTCGGCCTCCATACTTAGCCACATAAGTATTCTTTGAAATGAAAAGAAATACTTTTCAAATAGTGTAAAAATTTTATATATCTTGTTTTCAAGTTAATTGATAATGGATGAGATATTTTGAATGCTGTTAGAAATTTTAGACCATCTTTTTAAGGTAAATAAATGTTTTGAATAAATATACTTATAATTGAAATTTTTTGAATATTTGATGTAAAATTTAAAACTATAAACAGAGAAAAATATATAAAAATATATGGATGAATAAAAATGAAATATGATACAAATACAATTTGTGAAATAAAAATGATATAAAAGTGACGTAATAACTTATCTTAAGAAGTAATTCATTTATAGTTGTTTGAAGGTAGTGATTTTAAGAGTGAGAAAAACAAATAAAAGTCTAATTTTTTTTTATAATTTTTTAAATGAATCTTCTTGTTTAAGGGATTTTTTTAGAACAAAAAGGGAAAAATATTTGTTGGTTATTGATTGATTTATTTATTTATTGTTATAAGACCTTGAGCTCCCATCAAAGTCTTTCTTTTCAATAGTCTTTGATGAAATTGTATGTAATAATCATTTGATATATGTGCCCTAAATTCTAAATAATACAATCCGTAGGTGAATAAAATTATAAAGTTATTTTATTTCACTAATTTAATAAAATTTAAAAATATTTTAACGTATTTATAAATTTATGTTGTGGAAAACAAATATAAGAAAATTTATATTATTGAACGAAAAATAGAAGAAGAATTAAAATGATTATTAAAACACAATGGAATTTTAAAACATGAAAAAAAATGAAATATAAAGAATTAAACAAAAATACGTAAATATTCAAAGTTGAAATAACTACATTACCGATACATGGAGAGAAATAAATTAATGAATTTAGTTGTCCATTGACTTTACGTAACAAATAAATCTCCATTTAATTAAATCTAAAAAAAAGCAAATTATTTTAATTGTTAGGAATCTAAAAAAAGAAAATATGTTACAAAGGAAAGATTTAACAAAAAAATAAAAATAAAAATAAAAATAATAAAAATAATAACATTAAATAACTTAATGATTCTCAAGGCTTACTATAGAAAAAATAACTTTTAACTTCTAAAAATCTAAAATAATAATAATAATAATTAAGATAAGGGATAAAATGAAAGATTTAACAAAAAANAAAAAAAAAAAAAAAAAAAAAAATTGAGGGATTAAAACAACAAGATTAAATAAATTAATGAATTCTCAAGTCGTTGAATTTTCATAATGAAATAAATCTTCATCTAATTAAAATCTAACAAAACAACTCTAATTTCAATGGTTTGCAATCTAAGAAGGATTAATTAAGAGAATTGATACAAATTATTATTTAATTTTGAATAATAATATATTAATAAATAAAAATTTGTTCATCACTAAATAATAATATTTAATTTTGATTTAACTACACAATATACCAATAGATGATTATCAAATTTATAAATATGTTAAAATATTATGATCGATTTTGCTCATGGCTAAATAGTAATATTTAATTTCGTTAACAAATAACATAGAATTATGAGATTATAGAGATGTAGAATCAATAGATGATTGTACTTTTAAAATTAAGAATAAAATTAAATGAATTTTTAAACTATCTATTTCTATCCATTTCTCTATTCATTCTTCACTATTCCCTAATTTTCTCAATTCTTTATCTATATCTCCAATTCCCATCTTTTCTCTTTATTTCTTCCTCATCCCAATGATTTTCTTCATCATCTCTACCAACTTTTTTTTTTCTCATATCAATATCAATTGAAAATAAATTATCTCAAATTGCAATTAAAAAGCAATATCAATAATGATAAAACCTTTGCTTAATAATATACCAAAAACTACAAATGAGAATGAACAAACATATTGTCACAAAAACTCACAATTGGAATAAAAAAATCACAAAATTGTATATAAAAATATTATACAAAATAATAATAATTATCTTTTTAAGCATTAGAACAAGAACTTCGAAGATCGCATAAATATCAATAAAGAGTAACAATATTTGCAACCAAAATAAAAATTGAAATCTATGAATTATTATTATGGACAAATAAAAAGAAAAATCATGGTATAAAATGGAAAAAGCGAAATATTCTCTAATACAACCACTTATAAATATATCAAAGATTAAATAAAAATATAAAATTTTAATCTAAAAAAGGTATTCTTTTTAAAAATGGACATTTCAATAAATAAAAACCAATCAAATCAATCCTAAACCTAATCTTCATCACCGGATAAAAAATTTCAAAGGATTTGTTCATCGTTTTCTTCTGCAAAAAAAAAAAAAAAAAAAAATCCTCAATTTAACATAATGGTAGAGTAAGAAAATTTGAATTAATCATGATAATAGATGAATCATACGTGAATCCAATGGCTATTCATCCATGCCCATCATCAAAATTTTCAAAATTATGAGTGAAACGTTCATTAATCTATTAGAGATCTTAAACATTGTTCTTGGAATACGAAAACATTTTAAGGAAGAATCACCATCCCAAATTAATTTTATGAAAGTTCATAAAAATTTTCCATTGTGCTATAAAGAATTGTATAAAAATGACTGGGTTGAAAGGTTTTATAATGAAAGAGTATGAGACTTTTAAAAAAGAGTTATTTGAAGAGCAAAATGTGTGGATTTAAAAAATTTTTACGTGAAGGGGAAAAAATTAAGGGTAAAAAGGAAAAAAAGAAATTTTGAAAATAAGTAAGGACAAAATAGGGAGTCAAAGATTCTCTTCATTTTATCTTTTTAATATAGTGTAGATTTCTTCTAACTCGTAAAGCTTTCATGGTTGTATCAATTAAAACACAAAAGTAAAAATAGTATAAGTTTAAAACTTGATCAATTTTTTAATAGTATATATTTAAACTTTAAATTTTGGTAGTGTATTAATTATGTATACCCTCCTGCAAATTTTATTTCAAAAACATCATAGGTAAAACTTATAACTTATAATTATATAAATTAAATTCCTAAAATATCATAAGTGTATCAAATTATACCATTTATTAAGATTACATATGAAAACATCATTGATGCGTCAATTCTTAATCATGTGTAGACTTCTTCAAATATTAGATTAACAAAATAGATGACCACAATTGATGCATGAGCGATTTTTGAAACAAATACTACATGAGAGACTAATTGATTCCTCGTAAAAGTTCAAAATTTTAGTTGATAAAATTATAATTCACACATTTATCAACACATTAAATTAATTTATTGGACGTTTGTTTGTATTTGGGCTTATGACCATTGTGGCTTTAAGCTATGAAGCACAGATACTTCATGTGAGGCAAATAATCCGTATCAGACACGCATTAGATACCGATACTTCCAGGTATTTTCCAAATACGTATCTGACATGTGATTTGACGTATCTATTTTTATGCGTATTTTTTTTAAAGAAAAAAGACAAGCAACTCATTTAATCTTTCCCAATAAAAAACTAAGCAACCTATTTAAAAAGCTCACTACTAGAGTTCAAAACTAAAAGAAAAAAATAAATAAATAACGGACCAACCTTTAGAATAGAATCATCTAATCTTCGTCTTCACATTTGAGTCCCCAGAAAATCCACCAAAATATAAACTATTTTGATATCTTCAACAATTCAATGAAGAAGTCTTTCGTTTATCTTCATATTTCTCCCTCTGATCTTCTTCTTCTTTGTAATATGAGTCACTTTTCTATTGCATTTTATTAACTATTGTATTTCAACATCTTAGATGTTATTTTTTTTTCTTTTGTATTGATTTCAATATTTGTATTCTATTTTATGCTATTGTTATTAACTTGTATACTAAATTTATCTATATCGTAGTTTTTTTTAAAGAAAAAGAAAATGTATCTTCAACGTATCAGTATCCTCATTTTTTAGAAATATGTATATAAAAAACAACGCATCCTTAGACTATCTGTATCTTAATTTTTTAGAAATTAATAAATCGTCATATCCGATCGTATCCGTATCATGTAGTCGTATCATATCAGTGCTTCCTAGGTTTTAGGTTATAATTTTTTTTGCAGTACTTATATATATAGGGTGCAATGTAGCTTTTTCATGTGTACCGGCAAAAGAAAAAAAAAACACCGAGAAGCAGAATTTGAGACTTTTCATGCGTGAATCTTGTGTGGTGGGACAGTGAAGAAAATTGGAAACTCCTAATTTTGGGGAAAACCAATATATTTCTTGATATCGTTTTTTTTTTCTTCTCTTTATTCTTTGTTATTTTATGATTAATGACCGTTTTTGGCTATTACATGTGAAATGAGAATTTTAGATACAATTTTGTTATTTCGCATTTATTTATATCTTAGTATAAATTTTCAATAATTTTATCTAAATGGAATGTACTTAAAGGAAATAAATTGATACATTTACCAGAGTTAAGGGTTAAAATTGATATAATTATTAGTTTAAAATTGTAATTTATACAAATCACAGAGTCTAGGAAGAATTGATATTTTTCCAAAAATAATTGTACACCTTAATGAAAGTTCACTTTCAAATTATAAGCATTGATACAATTATTTTCTTCTTCTTTTTTCTATTGTGCCGCTATAA
Source organism: Benincasa hispida (assembly GCF_009727055.1). Lineage (NCBI taxonomy): Eukaryota > Viridiplantae > Streptophyta > Magnoliopsida > Cucurbitales > Cucurbitaceae > Benincasa > Benincasa hispida. The sequence continues at coordinate 28,256,098 of NC_052353.1, read as the reverse complement.
AACTTTTATTTTAGAAAATTTAAAAACTATTAATATCTTAGAAAATTTAAAACTATTAATATCTTCTTTGATTGCAATCAAACCTATATTTTGTCTAATATATTAATGATTTGAAATGGTAATTATTATCAATCCGTCATCAAATTGATGTAATTGCAATAGAATTCTATAGATGTATCAAAAGTAATGAACTTTAACCTCATACATAATTAAATTGTTTTTTATCATGTTTATTTAGATATTTTGCAAACTTAATCTTATTACAATTGAGATTGTTTACTTTACAGTGTTAACTTTGTATTGTCTTCTGGCCGTTACCATTACTGTTACCATTTATGATTAATTAGTAACAATAACTGTCATAGATTCTTGATTCTCCTAATGTAGTAGTAACAATATTTGTAAAAGTAACAATAACAATAATGGTATATGAGGGAGAAAATTGGAAAATCGTTTAAAAATATTTGATAAAAGTTAGTGAATCCAAGTAATTTTCAAAGGCAACTAGATTGATCACGCTTAGCTCACAATCAAATTGTGTTTGTTGAATACAAATTTGGAAGTGGGCCCTGATACAAAATACTTGGTGTAAAGTAATTCCATGCATCAACTTATAGTATATAGTAAAATAGGCTAATAGGCCGAATATCATCTTTTGGAGATTAAACGTCTAAATTATGCTTAACTATTATAGAATTATGTTGATCTTATCGAAGGATTGGACTTGTAGTAATTTAATTTTAATTTTGAAAATAAACAAAACAAAGTAAAGAGACTTTTTGAAATTCAAGAGACAAAGAGTGTTCAAGGGCATTGATTTCCTTAATCACTTTATTAAATCATACAAAAGTTCCTAAAGATTGTCGTGTTAATGATATGTTTAAGTCTAAACTATTATCTAGATTATTATCTTTCAATATCATAATCCTTTCTTATGTAAAGATAATTGATTAGTAATTGCTTAAAACAAAATTAAGAAGTATGATATCAAGAGTAGTCATGATCAACTTTTATTATCAACCTAACTATCTTCATAATAGATTAATAACAATATGCAATTAAACATACAGTCATTTGAATTCAACATTCAATTTAACCTGCATTAAGGATCCATCAAGCATAATATTTTTGGAAGACATTGAAGAACACAATATTCATAGAAAGAGATGTTCATTAACTTAATTAAATCTATAAAGAAATTCATCAACATCCGAGAACTATAATATTTAGTCACTCATAATTGCTACAAAACATACTTTCATACATTGCAACAACCATGAATATGCAAAGAAAATAAAGAGAAGAGAAAGTACTACTCTCGTGTTGAACCATGTCGTTAGAGCACATCAGAAACACCTTGATATTTCACCCAAGAATCTCGAACGGCGTCCAAATGAACCTCTCTTCTCTTAATTCTTATTTCTAGCTAAAACACTCTCTACGACACTCTAATTCTGTGGGGAGCACAATGAATTCGATAGCCAAAAATCTAAGAATATATAGAAAATTGTTGAACAAAAAATGTCAAATTTTTCTTAATTAACTACTTGAGAATCCATCAAGAAAGCAAAAGAATGGCTTCCCGACAAGCCGTTCCACCATTTGATCAAGAAAAGGAATTGGAAAATGATATTTTTTGGTTACCTCATTAAGCTTTCAAAAGTCAATGCACGTCCTCCATCCGTTTTGAATACGCATCGACACCATCTATCCTTTATCGTTTTCAACTATTGTCATATCGGTCTTCTTGGGTATGACGTTAATTGAACTTACCCACTTACTGGCAGGAACTGGGTAAATAATGCCAGCATCATTGAGCTTGATGATTTCCTTAAGAACAACCTCCTTCATTATGAGGTTGAGCCTTTATTAGGTTGTATCGTGGCTTTGGCTCCATCCTCCAAAGTGATCCTACGCATACAGAGAGAAGGACTTATCCCCTTAATGTCATCAAGGGTCCATCCAATAGCTTTCTTATACGTTTTCAACATCTCCACGAGAGAACCGTCTTGGGTTGGTGTCAATTCTCTGGAGAATATCACAGGAAAGGTGTTTCTTTCGCCTAGGTACATGTACTTCAAATGATTAGGGAGATATTTTAACTCAATCCCTTGTACCTACGAATTACCAAGACCAATGTTAGAAGAAGGTTTATCATTGTTTCTAACATTAACAGAAAAAAGAGAGAGATCATGTGAATCCAAATCAATACATGGGGAATTCAACTCATCAAATCATCCTCATCATGCCAAAGAATCTCATCCAAAAAATCATGAGTTTCAATCATGCATAGAGACAGATATTCTTCAGAAAATTTCATTGCATCATACATATTGAATGAGACAACTTCTCCATCAAATTCTACAGAGAGACATACTCTATCAACATCTTTTTGTTTTTGCAGTTTTCATAAATGGTCTCCTAACAAAATGGTAGAAGAAGGCAGGTGTAGAAATATCATCAATTTTCAAAATGTATAAGTCAATAGGAAAAATTAAGTCTTTTATTTGAAGCAAAATATCTTCAACTGCTCCTAGAGGCTGAATATAAGATCTACCGGCTAATTGAATGCAGACGACAGTTTTTTTGCAGATCATTTAATTTAAGATCCTCATATACATGATAAGACATAACATTAATAGAGGCTCCTAAATCAAGCATAGTAAGTTGAATAACTCTATTCCCAATAACACAAGGTAATGTAAGCATACCTGGGTCACAACATTTCTTAGGCATATTTCTTTTAAATAAGGTCGAAATGTTTTTACTTACCATCGCACGTTCTTTGTCCTTACCTATCCTCTTTTTTCATGCAAAGCTCCTTGAGAACCATAGAATACCTTGAAATCCGTTGAATTGCATTTAAGAGGGGAATATTGATCCGAAACTTTTAAACATCTCTCTCGGTTCTTCATTCTTATTTTCCTGCTTCGGTTTCAAACCTACAGTGAGCAGAAGGCAAAGACGACGTACTTACCTTGGGAGTTGATGGTGGTGAAGGAACTTTTATCAAGAGAATTAGTGAGCGGAAGCAAGATCTTTCCAAACATACAAGAACAGTTATGCATTATAGAGAAAATTACAAGAACAGTTATGTATTATAGAGAAAATTATAGCATGCTTTCTTACTAAAACAAAGGAAATTCCCTCGATCTACACTGGTCAGGCATCTCAGTGAAGTCTCAACAATCACAAACGCAAGGAAACGAGGAGCAATCGTCTAGCAAAATCTCGCTCTCGTCGCAATCGTCTAGCAAAATCTCGCTCTTGTCACAATCATCTAGCAAAATCTTGCTCTCGTTGCAATAGTCTAGAAAAATCTCACTCTCGTGGAAATCACGAACTGTCTGTTCCTCGAACGGAAACCTCGACACTACCACTCGGCAACCTTGGTATTCTCGAAGTGAGAATTTAGGAGGTGTGGGCTCTCTGTGAATTTGGTAGAGGGAAGGAGGATGTAAACGATTGAACTATATGATCGAGTAAGTGGGAGAACGATTTAGTCTATCGTATAGACAATGGGTACTCGATCATCTAGTAAACTCTCGCTCTCATGAGAAATCCATCTAGCAATCTCTTGCTCTAGCAAGCAATTGTCTAGCAATCTTTCGCTCTCGCAAACAATCGTTTTGCAATCTCTCACTCAATCATTTAGTCTTTCGAAAGGGTTATCGTATAACTTTCTTTCGTTTGATCGATTAGTACTGCGATAATGAAGCGATTGATCAAAAAATGAAAACTCTTTTAATTTTATTAATCAGTTATTAAAAACTGAATTAACCTCCCACTTGCACGGTTAATGGAGAAAAGAAATAACCAACTAAAATAATTATCTCATAATTGTTTTTATTATAAATAAATATAATAACTAACTTATCATATTATATTTATAACCTATAGTTTTAATATCAATTCATATGTGATATTTAAACCATAATTCTTTTCTCCTTTATTTAATATAAATCATATTTATATCAATTCCTCAAACTAATGTATATAATACATTAAATCAATTATATCATATATAATTGAACCAATTTAATTATATCATATACAATCAAATTCCCTCTTGTTAACTTGAACACTTCAAACTAACCCAAAAACTGATTCTCAACTTGAATCCATTGAGCTACCAAGAGGGCCTTATGGACCTATAGCTTGAAGCTCCAACGGTACGTGAATAACTGACTAAACTCTTTAATCACGATATCCACCATCCATTAACTGTCGGGCACTCCACTAAAAATCGACAGCTGCAGTTTTCACACTATAGATATATTCTTTGTCCATTGGATATAACCAATCAACAATACGATGATTCTCCACAGATCGCTCGTAAGTACAGCTGGGCCAAATTACCATTTTGCCCTTGTAGTTACATCTACCACTGATCCCTCCAATGTTCAAGACCCGAAATCAACCCTTAAGGGAGCAATTTATCTACTTACACCTACTTCAGGGAATGAGTGAATTCCATCTTGTGTAGCTGAGTTTCCAGCTCCCAAATCAGACGAATCTCCAATGTGGTAGGTTTGAGTCGGCAATCTGGCCACTGGCATCCATGAAAATCAAAGAACCACCCTCATAGGCAAGAGTTCCCAACTCACTTCAGATTAAGGTCATGTTATCTATGGTCATCCTAGTGAAATGAAAGTCTCTGTCATGAACGATGTTATATGACGAGACTAAATGTTTCGTCGTCCGGTCTTATACAAACTCCTTTGTATAGGATACCCCCCCTCGCATGTCTCCACATGAATGATCAGGATCAGAACATTTATAGCACTTTACAATATTTATAACATCTACATAGCAGGCCATATCCATAGTGTTACCAAGATAAGGTTTCCCTCCTTTATCCATATACTACAGACCATTTAGGTTATCACTTAAGGCATGATCCACTTGTATGTCTCCACATACATGCTTAAGTTACAACGATAGCCAGGGATCTTAGTTTATTGGTTTGTGGTTAATACAATTAAAATATATCATATTTCATAGGCAATAGTGAAGAAAATATCTCATATTATTATATCACAAATGTTTTTTCATACACATGTTTATAAACTCTAGAACCCTACGAGATTTAGGGCATTAACCCCAATAATCTCTCACTTGTCCTAAAGTGAATGGGTGTACAAGATAAAACAAGTATAAACCAATAAACTAGGGCTCTAAGGCCCAATTCATAAATCTCCCACTTGCCCTTGTCCAACCACGGACAGCCCCATAGACCTATGCTCTGTAGGTGACCCTAAAAACTATAGTCGTGAGAGCCTTCGTAAACGAATCAGCAACGTTGAGCTTTGAAGTATCTTCGTGACTATCACGTCCCTCGATGCACAATCTCGCAGATGAGATGATACTTCTGTTCTATATGTTTGTCGCACTTGTGACTCCTAGGATCTTTGGAGTTCGCCACAACACCATTATTACGACAATAAAGGGTGATGGGCCTTGACATGTCTGGAACAACTTCCAGATCAGTCAGGAACTTCTTGAGCCACACAACCTCTTTTGCAGCTTCACAAGCCGCTACATACTCGACCTCCATCATAGAGTCAGCGATGCACCCCTGCTTAGTGCTTCGCCATACTACAACCCCTCCGTCAAGAGTGAACACTGATCCTGAAGTGGATTTCTGAGAATCCTTATCAGTCTGAAAATCAGAGTTCATTTATCCAGTAAGGATCAAATCCTTAGATCCATACACGAGCATGTAGTCCCTTGTTCTCGAAAGATACTTGAGGATGTTCTTGACGGTAGTCTAGTGACCCTTTCCTAGATTAGACTGATATCTACTGAATATCCCCAGAACGTAGCATATGTCAGGTCTACTACATAACATCACATACATCAAACTGCCAATGGCAGATGCATAGGGGACCTGTCTCATTTCCTTAACCTTTTGAGGTGTCTTAGGACACTGTTCCTTAGATAGTGTAACTTCATACTGAAAAGGTAGTAGGCCCCTTTTGGAGATCTGCATCGAGTACTTGATCAACATCTTGTCAATGTACGATGCTTGAGACAGCACTAGCACTTTGTTCTTTCGATCCTGAAAGATCTGAATACCAAGAACAAAGTAAGCCTCTCCCAAATCTTTCATTTGGAATTGGGTCGCTAGCCTGTTCTTAACTGAAGTCAGTAAACTTATATCATTCCCAGTGAGTAGGATATCGTCTACATATAACACTAGAAAAATTACCGAACTGTTGATGATTTTCTTGTAGACACAAGGCTCATTAATGTTTTGGTAAAAGCCGTAAGATTTGATCGCAACATCAAACCTTATGTTCCAAGATCAAGATGCCTGTTTCAGCCCATAAATGGACCGATTCAGCCTTGAATTCTTTGAATTTTTCAAAAGATTAAGACTTATGTTGCATTAAATAAACAAACCTAATCATCAGTAAAAGTAATGAAGTATTCATATTCTCCCTTAGCTTTTACATTCATCGAACTACAGAGGTCTGAATGTACTAGCTCTAGAGGTTTTTTGGCCCTGTGACCTTTTCTAGTAAAAGGTCTCTTAGTCATCTTGCCTTCAAGGCATGACTCAGACATAGGTAAAGAATTTTCTTCTAACTCGCTTAGAAGTTCATTCTTCACCAATCTCTCAATCCTATTGAGATTGATGTGTCCTAATCCTTGGTGCCCAAATTGGGCATTTTCACTAGGAGAAATTTTAAGTCTTTTATGTTGAGTTACTGCAGTTTTAAACATCTCTGTGTTATGAAGGTCATTTGTTGCTAACGGCCTTAGCACATACAAATTAATTTCCAGTTTTGTAGAAAAAATATCAACACCATAATTTGTAATAAACACTTTATTAAAAGAAAAATTGATATGATAACATCGTTCTAACAAGCACTTTATAGAAACAAAGTTTCTTTTAAATTAGGAACTACAAATACATCTTTCAAAACAAGAAATCTATTCTGTAAAGTCAATCGAAGACCTTCCACTGCCACAACTGAGACGACATACCCAGTTCCAACTCATATCGTCATCTCACTAGCATCTAGTTTTTGCCAGGAACTATTTCCATGAAATGAAGAACAAATATTGTTAGTGGACCCAGAGTCAATAATCTAGGAAGAATCATCATTATCCACTAAACAAGTTTCCAATACAAGCAAGTCATATTTGCCTTGTTTGGCCTTCTTCTTTTCTGCCAAATATCTAGGACAGTTTCTCTTCCAGTATCCATCTTGGTTGCAATGGAAGCATTTTTCTTTGTTAGCCTTGATGGGTTTTCTACCCCTATTTGCATCAACTACTGGGTTAGCAGCCTTCCTGTATCCACCCTTCTTCTTCTTCCACTTTTTGGTGCCAGAAGAAGAAGGTACAGACTTTATTTCAGAGATCAAACCAATGTGGAACTTTTTAGAAGATGAAGTAACATTTACTTCACCCTTCTTCTCCTTGCATTTCAATAAGGATTGAAAGGTTTGTAGTTCGTTGAGCAAGGTAGTTAGATTGTAGTCAATCCGGTTCAGAACAGCATTACTAAGGAAATGCAAGAAACTTTCAGGTAAAGATTCCTGTATTATGCTGACCTGGGTGGCCTCATAGATGCTTGACTCGTTCATCTCCGCCACATTTAAGTGGATCATCATGTCGAGAACGTGTTCTCGAACAGATGCCCCTTCTTGCATATGGGCATTGAAGATGTACTTCAAAGTGTCATGCCTGAACTGTGCAAACGGTTGTCCGAAACCTCAGGGATTCCATGATCTCACGTGCTGTGAGCATAGGCTCATGCTTTTTGGCCAAGACTTCATTAAGGCTTGCCAAGATATATGCTCGGGCCTTTTCGTTTGCCCTTGTCAAATGCTCATATACTTCCCAGACATTTCGAGGAGCACTGGCAGGTGGATAGGGAGGACACACCTCCATCATGATAAAATGAAGATCATCGATGATCAGAATAGTATTGATTGTATTTTTCCAATAAGCGTAGTTTTCTCACATTAATTTATCGGCGGCTAATAAACTTAAGGTAGTGGTAGCCACTAAAGAGATATGCTGAAAAAGAACAAACTATTTTAGCCAACTTGCATTGTTCGATCTAGAATTTGTTAGCATCTTTAACAATTCTATGTAAGTGTAACCCCTCATTTTAGGTTATAGAATTCCGCTCCAATGAGCCAACCGTAAGGAAAAATTGATTGGGACATGAAACTAAGCAACCCTATCCATTTCTAGAGATCAAATAAAGTGTCATGCAATACAGCCATCCTTTAGGGGGACACCACGATGCTCGAGACGATGCATGAAACTTTATTCAACCTAATGAGAGAGACCAAGGGATGTATTGTCACACATCCTGCTCCCACTTACTATAAACACTCTCTCCATTCACCTTGATATTGACCTACCCAAATGGCACCCGTAAAGGGACACCATGGTGCCTCAAGGCTGAGAGTAGATCTCACAGTGTGAAGTTTTAGGGAGAAACATGTAGAGGCTAAAATGAAGTATCACCCATTTTCCTCCCACTGAGTGTTTTACCAAGGGTTAATTAACTTAGGAAAAATCCGGCTACTGATTTTATCTAAGTGTTTGTTTAATTTGCTCAAAAGCAACTATTGTCTTTGATGATTAAACAATTTTGATTGAAGTCTCATTAAACTCTTTATTGGACTTTCATCAAACTTGCATCCATGTAACAAATCTATCTAATTCAACTTTCCAGGTAGGTTCCCAGGTAGGGGTGTGACGTTTCCATCGACTTAAGTACCCCAGCCTAGTCAGAACCCGCTTTAGACAAAAGATCCCTTATAGATATATTTGTTACATATTTAATCTTTTATTAAGAATCAATTTAATCCTATTAAACCGATTTAAAATATTAAACTTAGATTTCTAATCTCATTAGAAATGTGATATTAGGTCTATCTCAATCATATTTTAAAACAATTTTAAAAGATGATTATAGCGTAAGATTTGCATGCAACTCTTTATTATTGATTTTAATTCTAATTTCATTTAATTATAACAATTATAAATAAATGAAACAATTAAAAACCAACCACTGCATGCTAGACATACTTTAGTTAATTATAACATTTATAAATTAACCTAAGGTAATGTCCTGCTTCATGCAATATTCATTCATTACTAATATATAACAAATATATAACTAAGTAACGAATCATACTATAGCATACATTCCATACATCCATTCAACCATATATTATACTAATTATAATATAAATGAAGCATGGATATGCTATAATGTATGCATACATATATTATAACATTTATACTATATGATGCATGAGCATTCTTTGTGTAATTTAAATCATGCATATTCATATATTATAACACTTATAATATAAAATGATTCATGAACATAAATGCATAATCTACCGTGGGTTTTAAAACTTTAGGACATACATTATGACATATAATATAAAATAGACATCGCATGTATATTTACTCTAACAATTGATGGACCGGGATAAGACCTCTCTAAAAAGAAAAAACAAAAGGCTAACTATTACAAAATTTGAGTCAACTGGTTTGGAACAAGTGAAATGAGCCTTGAATCACTCGAACCGAACCGCCTTTTAAAGAACCACCTTGCAGCAGATTGTGTAGCAAATGAACTATGCGATGAGCATGAAAGACTACGTGATCGTGTAACTAGCAACTATGCGATGAGCATGAAGGACTATACGATAGTGTAGCAAGCAACCATGCATTGAGCATCTAAAGACCGTGCGATCGTTCAACAAGCAATTATGCAATCGTGTAGCGAACTCTACATGATTGCATAGCATTAGCTATATGATTGTTTAGCAAATGCTAGAAGATCGTGTCGCAAAAGCTACTTGATCGCTTAGTAAGAGCTACCTGATCGTTTAGCTATAGCAACACGATCTGGAACCTCTACTTCGTCTTCTCCATCGAAACAATGCTCTGCAACCCTTCTTTAAAGACTCCTGGGAACAACATGAGCGACTCAAAGTTACAAATTTCAGACTCGATTGCAAGATTAACTCCCAAAAACGTAGTGGCCTTTGCAAACAAAAAAATGTAAATTAAAGAAACATTAAACAGAAAGTTCTATCCCGAAACATACATCAACAAAATCGTCCACAACAATTCATTGCATAAATAGAATGCAGATTATAAAACCCACCAATACTGTACAACGATTCAATACAATAATGGAATTTTGAATCAGAAATGTACAACCTGGCTCTGATACCAATTCAAGGAACTCTAATGGGGAGAACCTTGAGCGGAAGAAAATCAACCAAATTCAATTTTTATTGAATGTAAAGTTTACAGTAAACAAATAACAAGATATGCATTTAATTGTAAATTACGGCATGCTTTAAAAGAAAGGATTTAAAAAAATCTCACCTTTGAAGACCTTTCTCCGTGTTTTTCCCTCGAACAAATCACGAACTTTTTGAATTCAAGATAAATCTCGAACAGAACTGGACACTATCACAAATGTTACCTTGGTATTCTCATGGTGTGAACCTAGGAGTTGTGGACTCTGATTATTTTTGTTCAGAGGGAAAACTTAATGTGTAGGAGGAAGATTGAGAACTTTCAAAACTCAAGAAAGAACACATAACTTTTTTGTATTTTTTTTCTCTCTCAATCGTTTAATAGCTCTTATGCAGAAGAAGAAGAAAACATTTTTCTTTTATTCTTCTTGCCAAAATAACCACCACCCACTTATGTAGGTGGAGAGAAAAGATGGAGAAGGGAGTTGTAACTCCCTTCCTTATTATTATTATTATAATAATAATAATAATATTAATATAAATATGATAACTAACTTATCATATTATTTATATATTAAATTATATATTATATCAAATATAACATATAACCTATAGTTTTAATATTGTATCACATACAATATAAACTCTAGTTTCTTTTCTCTTTTATATGGAATTTAATATAAATCTCATTATATTAAATTTAACAACTATGAATCCAATTCATAGAAACTACATTTGAATCTCGTTCAAATATTTATTTTCTCTCATTATGCTATAATGTATCAAATACATTAAGACAATTATATCACATATAATTGAATCATTTTAATTATATAATATATAATCAAATCCCTCTATTAATTTGAACAATTCAAATTAATCCAAAAACTGATTCTCAACTAAATCCTATTGAGCTACCAAGGAAACCTCATGGACTTGTAGTTTGAAGCTCCAACAGTTCATGAATAATTAATTAAACTCTTTAATTACATTATTCACCATCCGTTAACTGTCAGACACTCCATTAAAGACTAACAGCTGCACTCTTCACACTAGAGATATATTTCTGTGTCCATTAGATATAACCAATCAACAGTACGATGACCCTTCACAACTGGCTCATAAGGACAATTAGGCCAAATTACCGGTTTGCCTTTATAGTTACATCTAACTTCTTAAGTACCACTGATCTCTCAAATGAACAATAGATCATAGTCCTACTATGACTAAACCCCTCTCAGGCAAGGAGAGGGTGTGGCAACAATGTTCAAGACCCGGAATCAGCCCTTAAGGGAAAAGTTTATCTACTTACTCTTGCCTCAGGGAAGAAGTGAATTACATCTTGTGTAGTTGTGTTCCTAGCTCCCCAATCAGACGAATCCCCAAAATTGTAGGCTTATTGAGTCGACGATCTGGCCACTCTCACCCATACAAATCAAAGGATTGCCCTCATAGATAGAAGTTCACAACTTACTCAGGATGAGGTCATGTTAACCTATGGTCATCCTGGTGAAATGTAAGTGTCTATAATGAACGATGTTATGTAATGAGACTAAACATTTCGTGATCCAGTCTTATAAAAACTCTTTTGTATAGAATATCCCCGCTTGCATGTCTATACATGAATGATAAGGATCATATCATTTGTAGCACTTTACAACAAATGTAATACTTACAAAGTGGGCCATACTCGTAGTGTCATCACGATAAGGTACCCAGCCTTATCCATATAGTACAGACCATTTAGGTTATCACTTAAACATGATCCACCCGTATGTCTCTACATACATGTTTAAGTTACAAACATAACCTTGGATGTTAGTTTATTGGTTTGTGATTAATGTAACTAAAATATCATATATTTTATAGACAATGAATAAAATATCATATATTTTATTAAATACACAATGAGTTTGTTCAACAATGTTTATAAACTATGGGACCCTACGAGATTTAGGGTATCAACCCCAACAATTTGAATGTTTTGAACCTATTGCTAGACAGAATTTGTTTTAAATGTTTTAGTGTATTTCTTTTTGTTTATTTTTCGCAACTATTTTAGGGCCCCAACCAAAAAGGGTTTTTTATTTGCCTATTTTATTATTTTACTAATTTTGTAAACTATTTTTAATTGGTCTTTCTTGATTTTATAAAATTATATTTTATTGGTAAAAGTGTTTTGAACGTAAGTGCGCATTTATGAGTAATGACCCTTGTCTGAGTTTTAGAAAGGTTGGATTGTTACATGGTTAATCCAGTTAGAGAAATATTTTCAAATAACCGGATGCCTCGAGGACTGTAAGATCAAATTAGCAATTTTTTTATTATATAAATGTTCAGAGTAATGGTGGAGAGTGATAGATTCTAGAAGAAACAGATAAGAAGAAATGGCATGGAACGAGTTTAAGTGAATTTTTTAAAACATATATTATCATGCTTCATACCGTGAGGTGAAGAGGAACAAGTTCCTGAAACTCGTTCAAGGCATATGACAGGTGCTGAGTACGAGCAAAAGTATACCGAGTTATCCGAGTATGCTTCTATGATCATAGCTGAAGCAAAAAGATAGATGTAGACGTTTCGAGAGTGGTTTGAAATGAGAATACGAACTCCTACTACTACTACAACTAACTGGACATGTTTTTTCCAGTTAGTGGAGACTACGATGTGAGTGGAAGAGAACCTGATAGAGGATAGGCAAGACAGGGAAGTCTCTAGAAGGGAGATGAGGAAGTTTATTCCAGAAGAGTCTGGCAGGAAAGATTTTAAGCTCCATTTTAGTGGGCCAGCGACCGTGCAGGATAGTACAACAGGCAGTCAATAGTGGAAAGGCAGTAGAGACCCACCCAGACAACTGAGGGATCTAGATTATGATATTTAAGGGAGTTTGAGGCCATTATAGGTAGGAAGCCTCGGTGTATCAGATGTGCCAAACTTCATTCACGTCATGTTATAAGCGGAAAAATGTTTGCTATCAATGTGGAGAGCCTAGACATTACAGAAGGGAATGTTCCCTGTTAATTTTAGGAGCACAAACTGAGCAAAAGACAGCATTCCAGATAGTGATGAAGCCTAAGGAAGGCACAACAGGTGATAAGGGCACTAGTGGTGCCAAACAGAAGGGTGCAACGGGACGACCACGTCAGTCGGGCAAGGTTTACGCTATGACCCAACAAGAGGCTGATGATGAATCTAATGTCGTTACTAATATGGTCTTTATTCATGCTAGACTTGCACATGTATTATTTAATCCAAGAGGGACTCATTCATTTATTTCTAGTATGTTTGCATTGAATATTGATATGATACTAGAAATTATGCTTGCAAAGTTAGTTATTTCTATCTCTATTGGCGATTAGTTATTTCTATACCTATTGGCGATGTGTTGGTAGTTGATAATTATTATAGAAATAGTGAACTTCTCATTGAATGACAACACATGGAGATTGATTTGATTCCCTTAGAACTATTAGAGTTTTATGCTATTTTGGGGATGGATTTCTTATTTAAATATCACACATCTATTGGTTATCATAAGAAAAAAGTGATATTCAGATTACCAGATCAAACAGAGGTAGTGTTTACAGGGGTAAGAAAAATGTTCCCTACTTGTTTGATTTCAGAAGTAAAGGCTAGGAAGCTATTGGGTAAAGATTGTGTAGCATACTTGGCCCATGTAACAGTTTCTCAGCTGAGGAAGATAAGACCAGAGGATATGCCTGTGGTACAGGAATTTATTGATGTTTTCCCTAAGGAGTTATTAGAATTACCACCTAATAGAGAGGTGGAATTACTATAGGTTTGATACCAGGGACAACACCCATCTCACAGACACCATACAGGATGGCTACAGCTGAGCTGAAGGAACTGAAAGGTAACCTACATGAATTAGTTCATAAAGCTTGTATCAGGCCCAGTGTGTCACCTTGAGGAGTGCCCATTTTATTTGTGAAGAAGAAAGAAGACACATTCACAGATTATGTATTGACTAGAGACAGCTAAACAAAGTAACTATATGGAATAAGTATTTGTTATCCTGTATTGGCAAATTATTTAACCAGCTGAAAGAAGCATCAGTATTTTCAAAGATTGATCTGAGATCAGGCTACCACCAGTTGAAAGTTAAGGAGTCAAATATCACTAAGACGACTTTCAGAACTAGATACGAGCATTATGAGTTTCTTGTTATGCCATTCAAACTAACTAATGCCCCAATAGTGTTTATGGATTTGATGAACACGATATTTCATCCATTGTTAGATCAGTTTGTAATTGTTTTCATAGATGATATCCTGGTGTATTCAGGTAGAAAAGAAAAACATGTTGATCATTTTAGGATAGTGTTGCAAACACTACATGAGAAGCAGTTATATGCTAAGTTCAGCAAATGCGAATTTTTGCTTGACCAGGTGGAATTTCTAGGACACGTGTTGTCTGCAACAGATATCAATGTTGATCCTCAAAAGATTGAGATTGTAGTTTGATAATGGGCGAAAATGCACGTTATTACAGCGCAATGTTATAAAATAATACAGGATCGCGATGGTAAAAATATACAATATTGCATCCAAAAGCATTAAGTTCACAACATTGCGATCGCATGCGTCCATCGTATTAAAACAGCTAACTTATGTATTTTGTGCAGAAAATGTGTTGGCGCAAGGTGGAAATGCGATTCGAAGAAATTAACGTTCGAGCGCATTAAGAGATTGCAATCGTAAGGTTATGCGATCATATGCACTCGCAAAAATCTGCTCAAGAAGGAGGTTGCATAAAGCCAGCGCATCAAGGTGAAAGCTTAATAAATCACGATGCGATAGAAAGCTAATAACAGTCGACTGTAAATTAAGTTGACTAGCCATTAACGACATTATAGCAAGTACACTTAACTTTTCGGCGAAAAATATTCGGTGCATCAGATAGAGAATTAATGTCATCCTATTAGTGCAATCATATGAGAGAAAAAGTTCTTCACCCTAAAGCTCTATAAATACTGAAGGTCACCTACATTGAAAGAGTTCGCTTAGTTTAGAGAGTTCACCATATAGACGATAGTTAGCCTTGTTCTTAGTTTTCTTATACTGAGAAGGCGGAGGCGAGGAAAGGGAGAAGACACCGGAAGATCATCCTGGTCAGCTCGAGAGAGTGCCAGGGAGCCTGGAAAACACAGAAAGGGCCGACTCTTGCGAGAGCAAGAATATCTTTTGAGCATAGTAGAGAAGAATAGTGTAAAAGCCTTGGGAAGCAAGAAATTGCTACCAGGCTCTTTGTCTTTCTTTCACATTGTCATTTTGTATTTTGATCTCATATATATAGAATCGAAATTGAATTTCTACATCTGTTCTCTCTCTTTAAGATACACATGAGTAGCTAAAACTGTCGAATGGATTGAGAAGTACTTAGCTAAAATGACCAAGGATCTTCATTGCATGCAATCATCTTGTCTTATGTTGCCTCCATCACCCCTTTAGAGCTACTCGAGAGAGAGTCTAAAAAAAGAACCTAAGACTTGAGAGAGCTAGGTTAGAATCTAAACTCGAGAGAACAAGATTAGATCTGTATAAGTAAGAGATAGAGACTTAGAGATAAGCTCTATTTGCCAACATGCATCGCATGCACCCTAGAGATACGTTACAGTAGTATGCGGTCGCCTTGTGTATGTATGTGCCATTCATCATCGCATAGACAAGAATAAAGGCTTAGATGTATGTCCTATAAACACTATGGCATACATCACATGCGTTCTAAAATTAGAAGCCGTAGCATTTGCATTGAGAGATGACTTATTGTTGTATGTATGTAGCATGATCGCATAACATGAACACAATCCTAGGAAGTGTTAGCTAAATCCCTTCTCAACCCGTTCCCCACATACTCATTGCATCTTTCGTATAATTAACTATTTTCTCAACTCCGCTGCATAGACTTTATACTTTAAATAACACTCCAACAAACGCATTTATTTATTTGTTACCGCAAAGTGATAAAAAATTACCATCGCATATTGTTCCCTTAGTCCCTGTGTTCGACCCTAGGCTTACCAGGCAACTCAGTTATTTCTATCACATACTTGGATCTTACTGAGAAAACTTGCATGCACAATGCATTTTCCACCATCGCATTCTTTATCATTATTTCATCGCATAACAACACACATCATAGTTAGATGGGAATGACCTACCTCGATCACAGAGGTACGTAGTTGTCTTGGTCTGACAGGTAACTACAAGAGGTTTGTGCAAGGTTTCTCGATGATAGCTCTTCCTTTGACCAATTTTACTAGGAAGGATGCTAAGTTTGAATGGACAGATAACTATGAATGGAGTTTTCAAGACTTGAAGCAAATATTAGTAACTGCGCCAATTTTAACCCTTCCAATGCTAGGGAAGGAGTTTGAGATTTATTGTGACACATCTAGATAGTGATCGGGATGCATGTTGATGCAGAATCGTAAGGTTGTAGCTTATGCATCCAAGCAACTAAAGAAACATGATTGTAATTATCCTACTCATGGTCTAGAATTAATAGTTGTTGTGCTAGCGTTAAAAATTAGGAGGCATTACTTGTATGGTGAGAAATACCATATCTTTACAGACCATAAGAGTTTGAAATACATCTTTGATCAGAAGGAGTTAAATCTTAGATAGAGGCGATGGATGGAATTGATAAAATATTATGATTGCACCATTAACTGCCATCAACGTAAGATTAATGTGGTAGCAGATGCTTTGAGCAGAAAAATGAAGTTGTTATAGAGACATGTTGAATTTTTAAAGGGGAAGGTTATTACAGGAATTCAAAGGAACTAATGCAGCACTAACAATAGGACGCTTGGAGAAATGATAGCTCATTTCTAGGTAAGATTTACATTAGTAGATGATATCATCATTGCTCAAATGGCAGATGATAATCTCAGTAAGTTGATTGGAGAAGTCAAACAACAAAAGATATTAGATTTTGTTTTGAGATAGGATGGAGCTTTGATGAATGATGATAGATTATGTGTTCCTAACAATGAGTCATTGAAAATGTAGTATTAGAAGAGGCACATGATAAAGCGTATGCTATGCACCCAAGTAGAACTAAATCTTATTGGTGCCGGGAACGAAGTAGGACATAACTAGTTATGTAGATAGATGTTTGATCTATTAGCAGGTTAAACCAGTGTGTCAGAGACCTGTAGGAATGTTGAAACCACTTCCAGCACCTGAATGGAAATAGGAGCATTTAACCATGGATTTTCTATTCGATTTACCTGAGGCACCCAATTGTTATGACAACATTTGGGTAATAATGGACAGGATGACAAACATGACGAAGTTTCTGCCCGTTAAAGCTATATTTACCCTTGACCAACTGCCTAAGTTATATGTTGATCAATTTATGATCCAGTTTAGGGCTTCATAACCATTATATCATATAGAAATTCAAGATTCACTTCAAAGTTCTGTCCTAGCTAGCAAAAGGCATTTGGTGCTAAGTTACATTTTAGTACAACCTTTAATCCACAGACGGATGGATAGTCAGAATGAACAATTCAAACACTGGAAGATATGTTGAGAGTCTGTGTACTGCAGTTAAAGGTAGCTGAGATACACATTTGCCATTGGTAGAATTTGCTTATGAGTTTCTGTGTATTGAAGTTTAGACAATGACAAGCTGGAAAAAGGGGCAAGAATTATGCTAAGTATGGCATATTGAGTTTTTGGGTGAAGAAGGAAGAAGTTAACACTTAAAGAAAATAGAAGACTCCATACATTGAAGCTATGTGGAGCCATGCAATCCATTCTATTAATATTAAACAATTCAACCAGAGGTCCAGGAAGGGTATGTTATGGTTAAGTTCAAGAAAGTGGTATGAAGGAAGTATACGACCAACCTTGTATGTCAATGTTGAGGCTAAGCTGAAAAACGAGGCGGCATAAGATCATGCGTTGACTAGAGGATTTGACAATAAGTAGAATTATGCACTGACAGAAAGAGGCTTAAGTAGCCATAAGGACATGAGATGAAGTTAAGATGAGCAGTTCAACTTAATTAACTAGTAAGCAAGCTAGATGGCAACCTTGCAAACGTGAATTGAAAGATAAGTATGTGAGGTGGCATTTGATTAGGATGAAATGTCATGCAAGCCTAAGTATAAATTAATTTGACGAAGAATATAAATGGTTTACCAAAATTTTCTTACACCTAAGAGAAGAAGTGTTGCTGCCATCTGAAGACTTTGAAGAGATATCTCGGCAAGCTGAAGGAAAGTTGAAGGAAATTTCAATCAGTTCAAAAGGGAATAATGTTCAATTTCTAAGGTAAGCACAAGTTAAGATACTTATGAGCAAAATCTTCTAAGAGAATTTAGCTATGTGAATGTTGGGATTAAAGTTATGGAATTTGAAAGATTGAATTTGAACTGATATTATGGATGAATAAGCAGGCAGCTACGTACGAAGAACAAGCAAGCAGCTTAGCAATTAATGTTATGCATTAACACATACGGGCATAAACAAAGAGTTCACAACGAAAGCTTTTCGAGTACGTCGCACAATAGACGTTCATCGCAAGGACTAAGAAATGTTTCAGTGCTTACCCGAGCACTTTAAGGAAGAGCTCCCAATTACCAGCCAAATTATAAGGTAAGATGGCTAAGGATGGCCGATGTGGCAAAGATGGTTTATAATGTGCTGAAATTATTTTTGATGCGATGATTTATTAGTATGCGATGAAGTTAAGTTGATGCATTAAACTAAAAAAGGAGCTAATTATACTGACAAAGCGATCTTTCCTTATTTCAAGGCAGATGCAAATAGGGGAGGCCTACAAACCCCTTAGATAAGTAGCTTAAGAGAATGAGTGACGAGTTTTCAAAATATTTTCTAAGTGTTTTACATATGAATGCTCAACGCATAATTGCTCTTACATCAATGTTCAACACATGCTTTAGTCGTAGAAATTGAGTTAAACGCATGGTTGTTGTTTCTAAAGACAATTTTAAAAGAAACCCCTATGTGTTTTACTTCAGTTTTTATGACATAACTTAGTATTTACACGAGTTATCCATCGACTCTTATAAGTTTGAAAGCATGCTTAAATGATGTTAACATGTGCAATAATATGAAAACCTACTCCAGCTTTGGTACCAAAGGTATGGTAAGGTACTCAATTACATAATGATCTACCGAATGTATGGTAAGGTAAGTAGGATCCTATTCAATTCTATGTGTACGTAAGAATTATGTTATCAATGTTGAAGAGATCAAGCAAAATGGCTTTCTCTCAACTAAGGTTATTAGGGATTAAATAAAATGGCTCTCCCTCATATTCAAACAAGGGAGTAGAAGTATTGTACATGATATGTTGATAAGTTTTAAACCAGAGTTTTTATGTAATGTTTCCTTTATTTCTTAATGTTATTTCCAAACTCTAGTATGTTAATGATGATAGGACAAGATACATACAACGAAAGCAAACAGAATCAATAAGCACTTTAATTACATTTAATTTGAGTTTTAAAAGCATGCTTAAACAGAAATTTAAGAAAAGAGTTTCTCAACAACATATCTTTGATGAATTCTCCCAATTCCAATTTGTTCTTCACGTGATTCCAGCTCCGATTCAATAGTGAACCACCAAGAGATCTTCTCTACTATTCTAAGCCTTGAATTTGAGTGGTGAAACTCACAATTGAGCTGAATTTGTGAAGGGAAAGGGATGAGTTTTCAGGTTAAAGAGAAGAACTCAGCTTGAACTTTTCCTCTAATTCATCCAACTTTGTTATCACCGAATTCACCCAAATTGAAGTGTTTTATTCTTCAACTATATGTAGCCATTAGTGAATTCAATCAAAGACACCTCAAACTAAAAGATAGATGTGTGAATTGTGGAATTCCACCTACTAATTGGTGGAATTTTCCACCAAAATTCCAAATTTGAAATAAAAATTGAATTTTAATTTCAATTAATTCAAAATTAATTTAAATCAAAATTTCAAATTTAATTTCTCAAATTTAATTAAATTTGAAAATTAATTTGATTTTAAATAATAAACATATTTAATTAATTAAATAACAATTTAATATCAAATATTAAATTATGAATCCTATTCATGTAGTTAATATTTAAATCAATATTTAAATATTGTAAATTCTCCAATTTCGTTTAATTTCAATGAATTAAACATTATATAATTATACAAGCCTTAATTTGAATTTGAACTATTAAAATTAAGTCCCTAAATTCAATTTAAACATTTCAAATTGAAATTCAGTTTGAACACTTCAAATTGAAATTCAATTTGAACACTTCAAATTGATATCATTCTAAATTCATTTAATTTACTAATTCAAGGTGTTTATGTTTTATGAGCTAGTAGAGGGACCTCATGGACCACAGATCATAAACTCAAATGATTTGAGATTAATTGGCTAAAACTCTTTAGACCGAATTAATCAATATTCTTTAAGTACCGAGTCACACCACTATAGCTCGATACTTACACTATCCTCACTGTAGATATATTTGTGTCCACTTGATTTAATGATAATCAATAACTCGACCCTTCATAGGTTGTTCGTAATAACGCCTGAGTCAATATGTTGTTTTACCCTCGATATTACATCTTACTCCTTAAGTTCCACTGATCATCTAATGAACAATTGGTTTGTGATCCAATCACTAAACCGAATCCCTCTTGGGCCAATGAGAGGGTGGGACTCCTTTGTTCAAGACCTGGATTTAGTACTTAAGAGAACAACCTTTCTTCTATCCCTAAATCGTGTAGACGTAAATTCCTTCTTACACCCTATATCCCCAACTATGTACTCGGTCTTACCCCTGAAATGGGAGGCTTATTGAGCCGGCGGTGTTGAGCCAACCCTCATCTATGTAAGTCTAAGGATAATCCCGAATAAATAGGAGTTCATAGTTAGCTCAGGTTTAAGATTGAGTAACCTAGGTCATCTAAACAAAATAGTCAGTCTTAAACAATAAAAAATTTTATAAAGTAAGAGTGGCTTATTTCTTTGTCCGATCTTATGTAAACTCATTGCATAGGATGCCCCCGTTTCTCATGTCACTAAATGAACGAATCAGGATGACTTTGTTTATAGAATTTTTCAGCAAATTGTAACAACTATAAAGTGGGCCACTTCCGATAGTGTTAACAGAATAAGGCACCCAACCATATTCGTATCCTATAGATCATTTTGACTATTTACTCAAACTTGATCCATCTTTATGTCTCCATATAAAGTTCAAGTATAGATTCAGTAACATCTTTATTGAAGTAATGTTGTATAACATCTTTATTTATAATAGAATATGTTTAACTTAAACTGCAAGTTTTAGGACATACAACCAAAAAATACTCCCACTTGGACTAAAACTTCAGTGGATAAATATATACAAATATATACATTGTTGAGTACAATCAGAGAATAATAATAATAAAAAAAAAAGTATAAATACAATGAACTAGGGCATCAGATACCCATAAATTCCCTCACTTACCCTATTTATAAGTATCTTATAGACCTAGTCTTATTAGGTGATCCTCAAACACTTTAGCCGAGAGGGCCTTCGTAAATGAATTTTGCATTTTATATCAAGAATATATCTTGTCTATATAAGATGCCTAAGATAATGCTAAAGTTCTCTTTTTTTGGTTTTGAACTATTTGGATCCCAAGAACATATTTCTCTTCATCCAAATCATTCATTTGGAATTTCATAGCAAGCCATCTCTTAATGTCAGCTAGAAATTCTATTTCACTTTCTATGAGTAGAATATCATCAACATACAACACCAGAAAATCGACAGTTTTTTTTTTTTGATTTTCTTGTATACACAAGGTTCATCAACATTTTGTTCAAAGCTATAAGATTTGATCGCATTGTCAAGCTATAAGATTAAGCTTGTAAACTTTATTCTTTTGACCCTGTTTTATAAACCTCTCTGGTTGAAATCATGTAGTTACTCTCTTCAAGATAGCCATTTAGAAAGGCTGTCTTGACATCTATTTTTCATATTTTATAATCATAAAATGCAGCTATAGATAAAAGTATTCTAATTGACTTTATCATGGCAACCAGAGAGAAGATTTCTTCATAGTTCACCCCCTCTCTTTGGGTAAACTCTTTTGCCGCAAGCCTAGCTTTGTAGGTCTGTACCTTTACAAATTGGTTCATTTAATATTGTAGATCCACTTGCAATCGATAGGTTTTACTCCATCTGGTTGATCTACAAGATCCCAGACTGAATTGAAGTACATAGACTCCATTTCATGGTCCATGGCTTTAATCCATTGGTCTTTATCCACATCATCCATTCCTTGTTTGAAAGTTATTAGATCCTCTAAGCCATCATCAGGTATGATGACTTGAGTTTCATTTAAACTCATGTACCGGTCAGGTTGTTTCACGACCCTCCCACTACGTCGAGGCACTCTCAACTCTTGAGAAGGACGTGGAGTACTAGTTTCATCAACAACTCTTGTTGATGGACTAATGCGATCTACAACTCTTGTTGATGGATTTTTTATTTCTCTGGTCATTTTGTTTATTACTAGCCTACTACAAGGTGGGTGATTATTGATGTGGTCTTCCTCTATAAAAGTTGCATTTGTTGATACAAATACTTTATCTTTCTGAGGATAATACTTTTGAACGTCGTTCCAATTTCTTACGATTTTGTACCAACACGTGTGCTGGACATCCCCAGATCCTGAAGTGATGTAAACTAACTTTACGTCCTCTTCAGAGCTCGTAAGGTGTTTTAGAAACACTTTTCAAGTGAACCATGTTCAAAATATATACTACAGTTTGAACTGCATAATCCCAAAAGAAATTTGGTAACTGAGCATAACTCATCATGGAATGAACCATATCAACAAGGTTCTGTTTCTCCTTTCTGGAACACCATTTTATTGAGGAGTGCTAGGTGTCGTGAGTTGGGACCGAATTTCATGTTCAATCAAATAGTCTTGGAATTTTAAGTCCATATACTCACCACCTCGATTCAATCGAGGTGTAAACCTTTTTACCTAATTGGTTTTCAATCTCAACCTTATATTCTTTGAACTTTTCATGTGTTTCGGACATAAGATGCATTAGGTAAATATGCCCATATCTAGAATAATCATCAATGAAACTGATGACATATTCATACCCTTCCCTAGTTTTAACATTCATCGGACTACGGAGGTCTGAATGTACCAGCTCTAAGAGTTCTTTAGCTCTAATACCTTTTCCAGAAAAATGATCTTTTAGTCATCTTATCCTCAAGACAATATTCACACGGTGGTAATGAACCATCTTCTAACTGATTTAGATGATCGTTTTTAACCAATCTCTCAATCCTATTGAGATTTATGTGACAAATTCTCAAGTGCCAAAGATAGGAATTTGGAGAAATTTTCCTTTTCTTATTTTGAGTTTCAGTTGTTTTAAACATCTCTATATTCAAAATAGCTTTTACCTCAGTCGATTTTAACATGTACAAGTTATTTTCTAATTTTGCAGAACAAATATTAATATCTTCCGTAGTAATAAACATTTCATTATTTTCAAAAGAAATTTGTAATTTCATTCTAGTAAACATGAGACGGATATTAAATTTCTTTTCATAGAAGGAATATAATAAACATTTTCAAGTAAAATGTACCTATCTCCTATAAATAACTTCATATCTCCAACTACTTTAGCTGAAACAACTTCTTTGGTCCCTACCTTAAAGGTTTCTTTGCCCTCTGTAAGTTGTCTCCAGGAACTAGTTTCCTGAGAGAAAATACAGATATGATTAGCGACACCTGAATCTATTATCCCGGTCTTTTTATCGTTTTCCACTAACCATGTTTCGATGACTAGTAAATCGTATTTACTCTGTCGTTCAGGTTTTCCATTATCATCTATATTGTTTAAAACTTTAGATGAGTTGGGAGATAGAGGACAATCCTCTGTTAAAACTTGTTTTGAATCATCATTTGCTAGTAATTTGCATGTTGAATTGTTATTACTGTTAATTAAAGCAAAAGCGAGTATTTTAGAAGAATTCGACATGCTGAAATTTTAAACATATTCTTATTAGTAAATTGCAACTAAATCCAAATAAGTTTTAGCAAAAAGTAATAATTTACTCATAATCATTATTCATTTGCAACGATACTATAGTGAGTCTGAATAAGTGCTATGGAAGGGCAGTCAAATACTCCATCACTAAAGCAAGACATTCTTGACTAAATACTATCTCCAGAATAACTCATATTTCGATAGTCATTTAGCTACACTTTTTTTTGTCAGAACTTACTAACACTTTAGTATTTCGTAAGTGTAACCCTCCATTTTCAAACCTTAGAGGTAGGCCCCAACAATACTACCGAATAGGAAAGTCAAGGTTGAAAAACGACCTAAGAAATCCGGTCCACTTCTTGAGTTTGAGTTGTTCTGAATCCTGTGTTACAACCCTTCAAGGGGATAACCATCGTTAAATGACTAGCAAGGACGACTTAATGATGACCAGCAGGCACAACATAGGAATCTCATGGTTCAAACAATTGAAAGAGACCGTAGGACCTGTTGACACATATCCTTCACCCACTTACTATGAACTACTTCCCCTATTCACCTTGATGTTGACCCATACAAAAACTTTCCGAATGGAGGTCACTCCCAGGCTGACACAAGGCGTCATTTGAATCTCAAGGTGTAGACTTTCTAGGGACATTAGGGTTGAAATCAATATATCGTATATTTGATTTTACATTGAATAGCTTTCTCTCATTCACCTTGATCTTGACTCATGCAAACACTTTCGAATGGAGGTCACTCCCAAGGTGACACAAAGCATCGCTTGAATCTCACGGTATAAAACTCTTAGGATGTGAGAATGAAAATCAAAAATCACTTTTGATTTTACTGTGAACAACTTCCCCTATTCACTTTGATTTCTATTCATGAAAATACTTTCCAATGGAGGTCACTCCCAGGTTGACATGAAATGAAACATGAATCTCGATCATGAACTCTTAGGGATGTGAGAGCTAAAAAATAACATATTGTAGATGTTATTAATCTCTCACTGAAGTATTCTTAAATTCCCACTGAAGTGTTCTAATAATATATCATATATACTATTAAACTTTCATTGAAGTGTTCTATTATTTTGTTGGGTATATTTTTACTTAGGAAAGTTCTGGCTAATTAAAAATCCTAAGTCTAGGTGTTTATCCAAGTATAACGTTTATATTTGGATTTAACCTACGATGTCTAGGTGATAAAAAGTTTTAAAACCTCACACCGTTCACGTTTTGCTCATAAAACTGGTTAACAACACTCAATAATTCGGCCATAATCCCCCGGTAGGAGGTGTTCCATAGACCGTAAACTTAAATACCCCTAGCCTTAGATAGGATTATATACCGGTTCAGTTTGTAACCATATTCTATAAGATTTTGACCTATTTTAACTATTAAAGCAGGTGGTTAACCTATGTGAACATGTAGCTTATCTTTGTTATAGATTTTAAATGTCTAACCCAATTTTATAACAACTTACAAAATTTTAGACATGCTAAGTATCCATAACGTACATCAAAGGCATTCAACATTTAATATAACATTTATATTAAAACATTTGAAACCCTATACATGCATACTATATATTATAACACTTTATAATATACTTTCAATGCATGTAACATGCTTCCTATGGTGGGATTTTAAATCTACATGGCATACTTTATGCACATACAAGATTTATTTAATTATAACATACATCACATGCATAAATAATTAAACACAGACTGATATGATTTTGTTTTGGCATTTTCAAGCAAACAAAGGCCTAATTATTACAAAAATAGCAAAAAATGGCTCCAAAAAGTTTCTAGATCGCACAAACCGCCTTGAACCGGACCCCGATCTCTCGAACCGAACCTCCAATGCTTAAAATTGGGCTAAACTGGGCAAAATCCATCGAGTACCATCAAGCATCATGTATGCCATCAAGCGTCGAGTATGCCAACGCTCATCGAGTATCTCATAAAATACCATCAAGTATGCCATTGAGTACCATCGAGTATCATCAAGCATCGAGTATGCCATCGAGCATCAAGTATACCCTTTAGCATCGAGTATGAGCATCGAGTACCATTGAGTATGGCATCATGCATCGAGTATTTCAAAAAATACCATCGAGTATAAGCATCAAGTACCATCAAGTATGACATCATGCATCCAATATTTTACAAAACACCATCGAGTATGAGCATTGAGTACCAATGAGTATGGCATCATGGGTCGAGTATTTCACAAAATACCATCGAGTATGGCATCATGCATCGAGTATTGGGCAGTGGCTAAAAATCCAATTCCTGCTGCTCGACCTTCTTAACTTTTTTCTTCAATTACATCCTAAATACAACTCTAATGACTCCAATCGAATTACAGACACTTAAACACACATTAAGACCATTAAAACAAGAGCCAATTACAAGAATTACAACATAATTGAAGAGAAAACCATGCCAAAACTTAGAAAAACTATACCAGTTCATCATTTTCATACAACTTATGAAAAATACCCACCAATTCTCAAATTAATGCTAATTGAGTGCTTAAATAACGTTCTCATATCAATTGATAGAATAAGATAACATGCAACAGAAGCAAACAAAATCAATAAGTACTCTAATTACATTTAATTTGAGTTCTAAAAGCATGTTTAAACAGAAATTTAAGAAGAGGGTTTCTCAAGAACATACCTTTAAAGAATTCTCTTAATTCCAAGTTGTTCTTCACGTGATTCCAACTCCAATTCAATAGTGAACCACCAAGATATCTTCTCTACTATTCTCAGCCTTGAATTTGAGTGGTAAAACTCACAATTGAGCTGAATTTGTGAAGGGAAAGAGATGAGTTTTTAGGTGAAAGCATCAGTGAGTTCCTTATCAACGAATTCTCACAAATTGGAATGTTTTATTCTTCAACTACATGCAAGCATCGGTGAGTTCAATGAAAGACACCTCAAACTTGAATTGTGGAGTTCCACTTCTAATTGGTGGAATTTTCCATTAAAATTCAAAATTAAAATTCAAAATTTCAAATAAAAATGAATTTTAATTTCAATTAATTGAAAATTAAATTAAATCAAAATTTCAAAATTCAATTTCTCAAATTGAATTAAATTTGAAAAATAATTTGATTTTAATTAATTAAGCATATTTAATTAATTAAATAATAATTTAATATAAAATATTCAATTAATCACACACCTAATTTTAAACATGAATACCATTCATGAAATTAGTATTTAAATCAATATTAAAATATTATAAGCTCTCTAATTTTGTTTAATTTAAATAAATTAAACGTTATATAAATATACAACCCTTAATTTGAATTTGAACTATTCAAATTCAAACCTAATTTAATTTGAAAACTTCAAATTGAAATTCAATTTGAACACTTCAAATTGATATCATTCCAAATTCAATGAATTTATTGATTCAAGGTGTTCATGTTTTACGAGTTAGTAGACGGATCTCATGGACCTACAAATCATGAGCTACAATAATTTGAAATTAATTGGCTAAAACTCTTTAGACCGAATTAATTAATATTTGTTAACTACCGAGTCACACCACTATAACTTGATAGTTGCACTCTTCTCACTGTAGATATATTTGTGTCCATTTGATTTAACTATAATCAGTAAATCAACCCTTCACAGGTTGTTCGTAATAACGGTTGGGTCAATATGCTGTGTTACCCTCAATATTACATCTTGCTCCTTAAGTTCCACTGATCCTCTAATGAACAATTGGTTTGTGATCCAATCACTAAATTGGATCCATCTCGGGCCAATCAGAGTATGTGGTCCCTTTGTTCAAGACTTAGATTCAATATTTAAGAGAATAACCTTTCTCCTATCCCTAAATCGTGTAGGCATGAATTTCTTCTTGCACCCTATGTCCCCAACTATATTCCCGATCTTACCCCTGAAATGGGAGGCTTATTGAGCCAGCGCTGTTGATTCAACCCTCACCTATACAAATCTAAAGATAATCCCAGATAAACAAGAGTTCATAATTAGATCAAGATTAAGATCGAGTTACCTAGGTCATCTAAGGAAAATAGTCTGTCTTAAACAGTAAACAACGTTATAAAGTAAGAGTGACTTATTTTTTGGTCCGATCTTATGCAAGCTCATTGCGTAGGACGCCCCCACTCCTCATGTCAATACATGAACAAATCAAGATCACTTCGTTTGTAGCACCTTACAACAAATTGTAAAAACTACAGAGTGGGCTGCATCCGATAGTGTTACTAAAATAAGGCACCCAACCTTATTCGTATGTTATAGATCATTTTGATTATTTACTCGAATTTGATCCATCTTTATGTCTCCACATAAAGTTCAAGTATTCATATACTAGTCATGGATCTTAATTTATTGGATTTAGAGTTTATAAGTGCAATTTATAAATTCAATAACAACTTTATTGAAGTAATGTTTAATAACATCTTTATTGATAATAGAATATGTTTAACTTTACAAATTGCGCGTTTTAGGGCATACAACCTAACAAATGAGAATGTTTTATTTTAAAGTTTTTTATACTATGAATTATGAAAGCATTTTTTTTTTTTTGTAAAGAAAGTTACTCCCTTGGCTTTCTAGCTCACTCTTTTAAATGTTTTCCTTCTCAAATAGCGGTCAATATCCCGAGGCCTAGCAATTCTGCCAGTCAGTCACTTCTCAGACCTTCAGAAAGTGTGAATCTTAGGTGGCTCATCGTGTTTTGGTAATTCAGTCTTTATGTTCATGTCAGGGGGAATAAAGTAGAGTATGTGATGAACAGATGATGTAAATAAGTTTGGTATTTCTAAAACTATTAAGTATATTGAAGTTGATATTTTGATTAGTAGTAAATTTTATGTTTTGAGCTGTTGCTGAGTTTATATGTTAAGTTTTAGAGAATTATAACTTCTAATAAGGTTTAACAGGTGCTAAGGACACAGGTTTTCAGTAGTATGTTGGATAATAATTGCTATAAGAGGGTTGGCAATTGCTATCTTCACAATCTCCTTCTGGGTTAAGAGGACAATCTAGGGAGGAGTGTGATATTATGTGTATTGACCACATTTATAAAATGTCAAAAATGAATATATAATGAATTTTTTTTCTTATCAAGAATATCTGAAATATGACACTTTATTGTCAAGAATATTTGAACCATGATAAACGTTTTATGTCAACGAACGTTCTATCAGAAAACATTTTTATTGTTATAGAATTTCACATTTATGACACTTTTGAATTGTCAGTATTATACATGGCTTGATAATTTGTTATTTTTTTAATCCTGTCATCGCACATGATATGTATAATCAACTTATCCTATTAAAACAAAAAAAAAAAAGAAAAAAAACATAAACATAAAGGATTTACACGCGCGCACACACGCACAAGCACAAGCACAAGCACATGCACACTCACCCACACATACATGCATACGCACACACGCACACACGCACGCATACGTACACACGGACAGACGCATTAACGCACGCACGCACCCACCCACAAACACACACACACTCACACACATGCACACACACACACACGCAACACACACACAACACCATAATACAACTACGCATACAAACACACACACGCACGTGCACGCACAAGCACACACACACGCATATGCGCACACACACACGCACACACACACAAATGCACACACGCATACGCACACACGCACACAAGCATACGCACATGCACATGCACATACAGGCACCACACACGCACTACACACGTGCGCGCGCGCACACACACACATGCACACGAACATGCAAATACACGCACGCACATGCACACACGCACAAACACGCACACACGCACACATACACCACACGCGCATGCACAAGTACACACACATGCACGTACATGCACAGACACACACACACGTGCACACGCAGACGCACGCACACATGCATGTACACACGCACACATGTATACACATACATGCACACCCACACATGCACAAACACACGCACACACACACGTGCTCACAAACGCACACGCACACACGCATGTATACATGCACACACACGTATGTGTCTGCGTGCATGTGTGCGTGTGAGTGCACACGCAATCACACACACATGTATGCACACGCACACACGCACACGCGCATGCATGCACACAAACACACAGACACACGCACATGTATACAGACACACGCACACGCTCACACACATACACACACGCACACGCGCGCACACACACACGCGTGCACACACACATGCACGCACACATGCACGGACACACACACGCACGCACGCACGCACACGCACAGGCACACACACACCCACACCCACACATGCACGTGCACACACACACCCACACACCCACAAGGTGCATCTTCCTTTTTTATGGTTCAATCATATGAACTTCAAAATTAAGAGAGTTTCACTTGGAGTAGTTTATGTTGGATGATCTTTTTAGAATTTTCTTAAAAAACATGTGAGTGAGGATAAAATATATTGAAAGAACTCATGTTGGTTTGTGGGGACAACTTTCGCTCTTAGAAGTATTAAGACAAGCAAAAATGGTATTGCTAGGTCGAAGTAGAATGTCAGGGCCATTAGATGTCAAATCATGGGCATGAAGTATTACATTTTACCTTTAATTATAATTAGTAATTAAGAACTAAAATTTAAAAGTTATTGAAATTTAATAGTTTAGTGCATTTTAAATAAAAACTAAATGTACGTAGAAATTAAGACTGTAAATGTATTCATAAAATTGGCGAAATGAAGAAAAAAAAAAAGAACTTGAATGTAAAATAATGGGATTTGAAAACTCATATATCACTTGTAGTTTATTCTATTGGATGTATGGAGATCATAATATCTATTATATGCTCTATTTAATTTTAAATGAATATGTTACAAAATATCATAAATATAATAAAATAATTGAAAATACCACAAAACGTATGAAAGAACTAGTACACATATTACTAGGATATTTTGTAAGGAATTGAGATAACGTTAAATCTCTGGATCACTAAGACACATTAGATGCCATCCAGTTGAACTTATATATGCTAAGATTGTAATTAAATGAAAACTACAAGTTAATATTTAAGTATAACAATTATAGAAATGGAAGATCGAGCCTCCAATTTAAAAAAAATTGCAATATATGTCAATTATTATTGAATTATTAAAAACCCACATTATTATTTTATTATTTTTGAGACATCACAAAATAATATATTTCAAAAACCAAGATTATGTAATGATAAAGCTTTGCCTTAAAACACGTCTAGATTCAATGAATCTTATACACCTCGCATTCCCTTAGTATATTAATTTAGATTCAATGATCGTTTGAGCGAAATTATTCTGTCAAGTCCACAATGTGCCTACCAATTAGCAATTTTTACTCCACATACATACATACATACATACATATGAGAGTGTAGCAAGGAATTTGAATAAAATAAAATAGAGCCTCCATCTTGATATTATTTACAAGATGGTATAAAACTATCGTGATTTTATTTTTTGAATTACTCGCAAAAGGTTGACACTAATAAAAATAGTTGTCCTTATTTAGATACTCATACTCACTTTTTTTTCCTAACTAATGTGGGACTTTATTTACACTCTTAACAATCTACCATTGGATCAAAAGTTACCATCTCGAATCTTCCTTCATTTACGTCCATTTCTGATCGCCTACAAGAGCTTTCTCTAATCACTTTAGTTGCAAAGCTAGATAGAGCACAACCATGAGTCATGACTTTGATACCAGTTGATAAATAAAACGAAGACTCTACCTATCTCCAAAGTGGTATGATTTTACTTCTGAAACCACCGAAAAGATCTAATATACCAATAAAAATAATTGTCTTCACTTATATACTCATTTGATCATTTCGTTCCCTAACTAATATGGGAATTTATGTTTGTGCTCTTAACCAAAATTTATGGTCGTTAACACATATTATATGTCAATTAAGTTATGTTCACTTTGGATGATGAAAAATTATCAGCCACATTATGACAATCTCATTGAATAATTTTTAAGAAGTGAAAATCCAAAATCGGAAGAGTGAAGAGGGGGAATGTAGTAGGGTCAAGGAGAGTGGAGAGGGCCATAAATTTGTTTTTTTATTAGTATCAATAGGTGTGGGATGACTAACACATACGGTAAGTGAGTTGAATTATATTTATTTTAACAATTTTTAAAAAAATTAGTATGGATATTTTATTTTTAAAATTACGTGGTCAACATTTGATAACAATACCATCCATGGAAAAAAAAATAAAAATTGAGCATTTTTTAAACATTGAGTTCTATTAATTGTTTGATTTTAAAATCCAAATATTATATTGACACAAACTCTAAATTTCAAAGACCAAAATAATAATTTATCATGTTAATCATGTTTTAACATATCAATTAAAATTAGTTTATCAATACTAATGGAGGCTAAACTTATTGTTGTAACATCAAACTCTAATTAATGAATAGTTTAATTAACCATTGGGAAAGATGAAGAATCGAAAGTGTGTCCAGATTCAATGAACCCTAAAAATTCCAATCATTTTTTGTTTGACCAAAAACCAAAGAACTAACACATTAATAAGAAGAAGCAATTACACACACTTGTTCTATGTTTGAAGATTTATGGACAATTTGAGAAACAAGATGCCACTCCATAATCCTCTTCTTTTGCTTCCTAAATTTAATTGTAAGTTGACAATCTCACTCTCTTTCTTAAATTGATCTTCTCTTGATCCATAAATTAATTTTGATGAAATTTTAAGAGACGTTAATTATTGAGTTTGGAATTGTTTGGCTTAGAAAGTTAAATAATATGAGTTAAATAATCTGTATTTTGGGTTTAAGAGTGATAATGTTCGATCCTATCAAAATTAGATCTGTAAGATAGATTATGAAATTTGATTTTCTTTTTATAGTACAAACATTTCGTTAGTTGGACTATGCTCGTTTTGGATGTAAAATTTAATTTGAGATGAAATTATGATTATGCCCAACAGTCAATTTGATTCTATTTGAATCTAATTTATATTATCCACATGGATATTTATTTATATTTTTTTTATCCAGAGCAAAGTCTTATACTAGTGATGTTTCAATATTTTCGATTTCTATTTATTACGTATACATACTCTTCATCCCATGGTTGTTTGAAATTAAATTTGTTTGGAAAAAGTCTCCTTTTTTCTCGGAAAAATTGTAACTGAAATAACTAACAATGCCTTTGAGGGATATTTAATATATGTATACATACTACATATACTATTCATCCAAGGATCATGTCTCTCTTAATGAGGAAAGTCTACTGCTGTAAGTACGGATAGCATATCTAACCATGATATGGTTGATTATGTGGATCATGATGTAGAGGAAGAGTCTGATTTTGGTGATGATATTTCTCTGTCTGAAATGGCTTCCAAGAAAACTGTGAATGTTACAAGTGTTGACGATGCATCTTCTGAAACATCGGAGTATATGTCTGATCAGTCTGACTCTGGGGATAACTCTACTTCTTAAGAAGATTGGGATTTGAAAAGTTCTTCTAATTATGGTAATTCCATTCTAGTTGGGGTCACTCGAGCTTTAGTTAAGTCCAAAGGGAAGAAACATGTTTCTTCAAAACCTACTACATCAAACGTGTCATATGTTCCATTAGATGGCGTCTCTTTTCATACTAAGGTAGGGGCTAGTATATGGAAATTCATGGTTAAAAGGAAAATTGTTGATGAAAATAAATTATTCAATACAACTCAAGACTACTATGATCTTGTGAGAGAATTCGTTGTCAACTTGTCTTCAGAGTTTGATAATCTCAATAGCCCTGACTTTCATAAAGTTCATGTGTGAAGACATTCATTTGTTTTCTCTACTGATCTCATTAGTAAATACCTCACTGATCAGTTCCTACTGATGTATATGAATAGTGTCTATTGATGAGGGAGTTGGCGTTTGAATTGATAGGTGGTGCGAGGTATTCTTGGCCAAGGAAGGGGTAGTTGCCAACTGCTATACTGAGTACCAAAAATTTTTCCTTACATAAGATTGGGATCTTCAACTAGTGTCCTTCCTCTCATAAATCAAGTCTTTATGTTTCACTTGCCACCTTGTTATATCGTATTGGAGATGGAGCTTCATTTAATAATGGCAATTTTGTACTTAATCAGATCAAGCATCATATTGGATCCCAAGCTTTGAAATTTCCTATCTGCTATCCTCGAATAATTTGTGAAATTTTGATTACTCGGAAACTAGACTTGATTACAGCTGAAAATTTTGTTGGCCCTACTCCTGCTCTCATATCGATCAAACTCAAACTACTACAAAACTATCATGTCCCAAAACTTGCTGCTCCTTTTTCCGCATCCAATGTTGATGACCTCAGTCATTCTTTGATTGAATCTCCATTTGGCAACCATTTTTTACATCTCCTTTCAAATGAATCCAAAGATATGATGTCCAGCTTCAAAGATTTTAGGAGCGTAAAGTGAATATTGTTTAGATGTTACAAATGATACGTGTGATATTGGCTAAGTCTAGCTCGATGTCTACCTCTAAGCGATCTGCCAAGTATTTTTTTCAGACAGAAATGGAGAGAAAACTATTATTTTGCTATTGTTGATTGTGGGTATTGGGATTGGTGTCCTAATTCTCTCGGAGTCTCGTAGTTTGTAATTTATTCACATTACTATGAATAAAATAAGAGTTATTTTATCTGGCATTTACTCATATCTAATAAACAAAGCTCCATGGTTATCATATATAAACTTAAGCATGTATATGAGATATACAAGTGAATCATGCCTTAAGTAATAACCTAAATAGGTCTGTAGTATAAGGATTAAAGAGGGATTCCTGATCTTGGTGACATACGGATACAACCCGCTTTGTAGAAGTTTGCAAATGTTGTGAACTACTACAGATGGTAGATCCTGACCATTCGTATGGAGACACGTGAGCGGGAGTGTCCTATACAAAGAGTTTGTATAAGACTGAACCACGAGATGATTCGTCTCTGTATATAACGCCGTTGATACTGAAGACTTACATCTCACCTAAACGACCATACGTGACATGACCTCAATCCTAAGTGTTTTGGGAACTTCTGCCTTTGAAGGTGGTCCTTTGATTAGTATGGGTGAGAGTGGCCAGATTGTCAACTCAACATGCCTACCTTTTTGGGGACATGTCTGATTTGAGAGCTGGAAACTCAGTTACACAAGATGGAATTCACTCCTTCCTCAAAGCAGGAGTAAGTAGATAGATTGCTCCCTTAAGGGCTAATTTCGGGACTTGAACATAATGGCCACAACTTCTCTTTGGAAGAGAGGACTCAGTCATAGTAGAACTATGACTTATGTTCATTAGACGGATCAGTGGTATTTAAGGAGTTAGATGTAACTAGAGGGGGATAACGGTTACTGACCCAGGTATACTTACGAGTGATATATGAAGGGTTATCGCATTGTTACTTCATTTATCTAGACACATAATATATCTGTAGAAGGAGAGTTCAGCTGTCGGTCTTTAGTGGAGTGCTTGGCAGTTAACAGATGGTAGATCCCATGACTAAAGAGTTTAGTCAGTTATTCACGTACCATTGGAGCTTCGAGCTATAGATCCATAAGATCCCTTTGGTAGCCCAATGGATTCAAGTTGAGTATCAGTTCTTGGTGTTGATTTGAAACGTTCAAATTCACTAGAGGTAATTCGATTATATATGATATGATCGGTGTGATGTATAAGATACACCAAGTAGAGGATTAATGTAAATGAGATTTACATTAAGTACTACGAATTAGAAAAAGAGCTATGGTTTATATGTTTCATGAGATGAAATATTAAAAATATAGATTATAAATATAGTATGGTAATTTGGTTATCATATATATTTATAACTATATTAATTATTAGATAATTATCTCTTTTTCTCTAATAATCAATTGAGTAGAAGGTTACTGGTAGTTTCATGGTAACCGTGAGATAAAAGGAAAAATGTTTCCTATTTTTAGTTATGTTTTTGTGAGAGATTCTATTCTCGGAAAGTTCTCACATTGGCTGTCAAGTAAATGAGATTTACTAAATGACAGCTGAAGAGAGACTAGATGATCGTGGAGTGTTTCTATATGATAGTCACTCAACTAGCCATTAGCTAAAGGATCGCATAGCTTTTGCTAAACGATTACATAGCTTCTATTAAACGATTGGGCATCGTCTATATGATAAACTTGTCATCTCTAACTTGCTCAATCGTTTACATGATTGTTCTTCCTTTGGTCTTGTCCTCTAACAAATTCCACACAAAGCCCACACTTTTGGATTCTCACACCGAGAATACCATGGTAATCATTGTGGTGGTGTCATAATCAACTCGACATTGTCGAGGTTTATTGGAGGTCATTCGCTGTGTTCGTGATCTTCGAGATCGCTGAGTTCGTGGTTGCTGTGATCGTGCAGTGTAGCAATCGTAGTACTCGAGTGTTCGGCATTGCAATCTTGTTGATTGTTCGAGCTTTCGTAATCAAGGGTGTTGAAGATGAGTCTTCAAAGGTATGTGTAATTCTGCCCTTAATCGTA
Organism: Benincasa hispida; assembly: GCF_009727055.1. Lineage (NCBI taxonomy): Eukaryota > Viridiplantae > Streptophyta > Magnoliopsida > Cucurbitales > Cucurbitaceae > Benincasa > Benincasa hispida. Next base: position 28,219,197 of record NC_052353.1, on the reverse strand, counting down.
TAGTAAAGCATGCTGTAATTTCGTTATCCGCATGACTAGTATGTTTCCGTTTCTAGATTGTAATTGTTAATGTTAATATACAAATGAAATTTGGAAAGATCATTCCGCTGCACATGGAAATCCTCATGTTTGGTTTCCTTCAGTGGGATGTGTTGGGGTTGATGTCCTAAATCTCATAGCGTCCAATAGTTTGTAATTGTAATGTTTAAACATTTTATTTATGTAATAAAATATGTGATGTTTTATTTCTAAATTACTTGCATTAATCACAAACTAATAAACTAACATCCAAGGTTATCTTTGTAGCTTAAACATGTATGTAAAGACAAAGGTGGATCATGTTTAAGTGATAACCTAAAGTTTGTAGTAGATGGATAAGGCTGGATACCTTATCCTTGTGACACTATGAGTATGACCCGCTTTGTAGATGTTACAATTGTTGTAATGTGCTACAAATGATCTGATCCTGATAATTCAAGTGGAGACATGTGAGCAAGGATATTCTATACAAAGGAGTTTGTATAAGACTAGACCACAAAATGTTTAATCTCATCATATAATGTCGTTCAAAGTAGAGACTTTCATTTCACCAGGATGACCGTAGGTAACATGACCTGAATTTTGAGTGAGTTTTGGACTCCTGCCTATGAAGCCAATTCTTTGATTTGTATGGGTGAGAGTGGCCAGATCGCCAACTCAACAAGTCTACCATTTTGGGGATTCGTCTGATTGGGGAGCTAGGAACATAGCTATACAAGAAGGAATTCACTCCTTCCTCAATGTCGGGACAAGTAGATAAATTGTTCCCTTAAAGGTTGATTCCGAGGCTTGAACAATGTGGCGCCACACCCTTTCCTGGTCCAAGAGGGGTTTGATCATAGTTGGTCTATGATTTATTGTTCATTAGAGGGATCAGTGGTACTTAAGAAGTTAGATGTAACTAAAGGGCAAAACGGTAATTTTGACCCAACTAGTACTTACGAGCAATTTGTGAAAGATCATCGTACTATTGACTAGTTATATCAAATGGACACAAAAATATATCTGTATTGCAAGGAGTGCAGTTGTCGGTCTTTAGTAGAGTGCCTGATAGTTAACGGATGGTGAATAATTTAACTAAATGAGTGTAATTAATTATTCATGTACCATTGGAGCTTCAAGCTACAGATCCATGAGGTCCCATCTGTAGCTCAATGGGAATTAATAAAAATACATTTTTGGATTAATTTGAATTGTTCAAATTAATTAAGGGAATTAATTATATGTGATATAATTAATTTAATCTAATTGTATAAGATATAATTACTATAATGTAGTTGATATATTATAATATAACGTTTATTTGAGAGGAAATAAATATTTGAATATGATTCAAATATTAATTATATGAATTTAATTCATATAATTAAATTTAATATAAATGAGATTTATATTAAATGCCATTATTGAGAGAATGGAAACTATAGGTTATATCGTATTTGATACAATATAAAATCTATAGGTTATGTGTTATATTTGATATAACATATAGTTTAATATATATATAGGGCTAGTTGCATAAATAGAATTCAAGCCCAAAATAATAGAATATATAGTACAAGGATAAAATAATTGCATATATAGATCAAAAAATGGTAAAAGATTAAAAATCCATGCCTAGCCACCATTTTGCTCGCTTCTTCCCAGTTTTCTCAAATTAAAAGCTATCATTGATAGCAACTATCAGTTGCTATCGCTGATAGCTTCTATCAATTGTTATCGATGATAGTTGCTATTAGCGATAGCTTTCAATTTGAGAAAATTTAATACAATCTTGAAATATTAGATTTTAATTTGTTATCAATTATTAGTAGCTATCATTGATTCACTTTCATCAATTGGAATCAACCTTGAAATATCAATACTTAAGGCTATCAGTGACTATCAATGATAAATTTATAAATAGTGATCAACTTTGAAAGAAGACCAACAACTTTGATTACCACAGTTGCTATCAGTCGCTATCTCTGATAGACTTTCATGAATTAGAATCAACCTTGAAATATTAGCACTTAAGGCTATCAATGATAAACTTCTATAACTGGTTATCATCTTTGAAAGAAACCCGATATATAGATATCACCTAAGTTCTATCACCGATATCACTAACATCACTCATATTGTGGTTATTGATAAGATGCTATTAATGATCTCACTGATATCATGCTATCAGGGACAGTTCTTTATCACTAATAAAGTGCTATCAGTGGTAGCTTCTATCACCGATAACATGCTATCGGGTAGCTTCTATCACCGACAACTTACTATCAGGTAGCTACTATCATCGATAACATGCTATTAGAATTAGCTTCTATCACTGGTAACATGCTATCAGTAGTAGCTTCTATCAATCATAACCACTGAACACCTTTTTGTCCATTTCTTGTCATTCTTAAACATTTATAAGTGTCTTTTCTTTTCGATGATAGCTTCTATCACTAATAAACATGCTATTAGTGATAACTTCTAGGCATTCCACTTAAATTTTAGTTCGAGATTTAACTTTATTAATTAAATTCACTAAGTTGGCTATCAATGATAGATTTTTATATGTGGCTATTAACTATGAAAATATAATCAAAGATTAAGCTATCAATAATAGAAAATATTAATGGCTATCACTGATAGACTTTCATTTGCTTATATTTATTATTTGTTATAATAAACAAACTTGATGATTGGCCTGTTGATGTTAAGGCACTTATGAATTGAGTACTTTCAAGTCTTGGATACGAAACTCAGCATCATAATTCTTGTGAAAAAAAAAAGAGAAAAAGAAAAAATTCAAATAAAGGAAATAAAAATTTTTAAAATAAGAGAAAAAGAAGAAGCAAATACTGTAGAAAGGAAAGAAAATTAAATAGATTAAAGGAAAGCAAAAAATTAGAAAAACTAAAGAAAAATTAAAAAAAAAAAAAAGAAGAAGAAAGAGAAGAAGCAAAAAATCGGAGAAAGTAAAGAAAATAAAATACTAAAAAAAAAAAGAAAAGGGAAGAAGAAAAAATCGGAGAAAGAAAGAAAAAAAAGGAAAACGAAGAAAATAAAGAAAATAAAAATAAAGGAAAGAAACAAAAATAGGATAAAGGAAAGAATAAAATAAAATAAAATAAAAGGGTAGAAGCAAAAACTGGAGAAAAAAATGAAAATAAAAAATGAAAAAAGGGAGGGAAGAAGCAAAATTCGAAGAAAATAAAGAAAATAAAAAGGCTAAAAAAAAGAGAAGGTATGCAACAAGAGAAGACAATGGGGTGAAATTGGAAATTAAAAAATAATTCAAAAATTGACTAGTCAACTCATCCATATTTGCAAATATTTTAAAGATGTAATATATTTTTAGATTTTTTCTCTTATTCTTCTATCTATTACAAATATCCTTTTTCTTTTATGTTCTCTTTTTTAAAGTGTGCTGCAATTTTCTTTTAAATGCATACTCTGTATGTTTTTGCTGTAAAATTTATGTTCTATAAATTTTAGGTATTTAGTCCGATCCCATGCTTCCACTCAAGGATCTTCAATGGTTTCTTCAATTGGTATTAGAGTGCGGTTTTTTACCCAATTTTTCCAAAATTTTGGTTTAATTTTACAATGTTCTGGTGGGATTTTACATTATGTAATTCATGTGATGAATGTTCTGTGGAATGTATGAATTTACGATTAGTGGATGTTTTTTGGGATTAGACTATATAGATTTATCGCTTTCTTTTTACAAATTGGTTTGTAAGGGCCCTTGCTTTTGAGAAGTTTAAATGCGGACGAGTCTGTATTTAAAGTTTTGAGTTGCTCGTGTTGTTCCCTATGTGTTTTCTAGAGAAAATGAAGTCCATTTCGGAAGAATAAGAAAGCTCGTTCGAACGTTGCTAGGTGATGCTTGCTGTGCGATGGCACTTGGCGTGAAGTGCTATGTGATAACACTGTGTGATCGTGGCTATGTGATATCCCTATGCGATTGTGGTTATGCAATAGCACTATGGGATCATAGCTATACGATAGCTTTCTGCTATCATTGCTATGCGATCATAGCTATGCGATAGCTTTGTGCTATCGTTGCTATGTGATAGCACTATAAGATCATGGCTAAGTGTTTCATTGTATATTCATTGCAATGAGATGCTTGTGGGCAATCACTATTTGGCGTTTCGGGTCAAGCAGTTCATGACCCGGTTCACCTGTTTCGAATCGGCTAACTCTTTATTTGTTATAGTTAGTTTTAAATTTTCTTTTAGGTGTCCAATCCTGGTCCGTTAATTACTTTTATTTTACACATGTGATGTATGAATTTTATTTATATTTATATGCCATAAAGTATGTCATATAGTATAAAATTCTACCTTAGGTTATGCATTTAATTTCATACATTATTATATTATAAGTGTTATAATATATGTATATGCATGATTGAATCAATGTAACATGCTCATGCATCATATAATATAAATGTTATAATATATGTATGCATGAATTAATAGCATATTCATGCATCATTTATATTATAATTGATATAATATATGGTACAATGTATGTATCGATGTATGCTATTGTCAGTTTCATTACTTTATTATATAAATGTTATACATATTAGTAATGAAATGAAATTGCATAAGTATATGACACTACTTTAGGTTAATTTATAAATGTTATAATTTACTAAAATATTTCAAAGCATGCAATGCATGGTTTTAATTTATTTCATTTGTTTATAATTGTTATAACTAAATGAAATTAGAAATTAAAATCAATAATTAAGAGTTGCATGCAAACCTTAGGTTAAAAATAATCTTTTAAAATTGTTTTAAAATATGATTCAAATAGATCTAAGATTACCATTTCTAATGAGATTAGAAATATAAGTTTAATCTTTTAATCGGTTTAATAGAATTAAATTGATTCTTAATATAAGATTAACTATGTAACAAATGTATCTATAAAAGGCCTTTTGTCTAGGCGAGTTATGTCTAGGATGGGGTATTTAGATCAACGAAAATGTAACACCCCTACCTGGAAACTTACCTAGAAAGGTAAATTAGATAGATTTGTTATATCCATGCAAGTTTGATTAAAGTTTGTTAAAGAGCATAACAGATCTTAATCAAAATTGTTTAAACTATCCAAAGGCAAGTGTTGTTTTTGGGCAAATTAAACAATCACTTAGATAATATCAGTAGCCGAATTTTTCTAAGTTAATTATCCCTATGTAAAACGCTCAGTGGGAGAAAAATGGGATATATGATACTTCATTTCATCCTCTTCAAGTTTCTCCTTAAAGTTCACACCATGAGGTCTATACTCGGCCTCGAGACACCATGGGTGTCCCCCTACGGGTGGCATTTGTATAAATCAATATCAAGGTGAACGAAAAAGTGTTTATAGTATGTGGGAGTGGGACATGTGATAACACATCCATCGGTCTCTCTCATTAGTTTGAAGTAAAGTTTCATGCATGGCTTTGTAGCACTGTGGGTGTCCCCCTAAATGATGACATTTTTGCATGATGCTTTATTCAAACTCCAGCAATGGATAGAGTTGTTTTAGTTTCATGTCCCAATCGGTTTTTTCCTACGGTTGGCTCATTGGGGTAGAACTCTAAGACCTAAAATGAGGGGTTACACTTACAAGAATTGTTAAGCAAGTTTAACAAATTATGGACCGAACAATGGTGACTAATAGTGACAGTAATAAGGAGTTGTTTTGTATATTAGTTGAGATTGTATCATGTCAGTGTAGGGGCACATGATCACTCTACGGTGACTTTTGTCCTGTCTAAAACCTCATTGCAAAATAAATGTCACTTAGAGTACATTAGACTATTTTGCTAAAATTAATTGGTTGTATTGTTGGTTTTATGCAAATAAACTAATTGTAAATAATTTGTATTATTTCATCAAATTTATTTCACAATGAATTCCGGGACCTTAAATCCACTTGCCACTGATAAATTAATGGGCAAAAACTACACTTCATGAAAAAAACACGATCAACACAATACTTATCATCGATGAGCTTTGTTTTGTCCTAATGCACGAAATATTCGAGAAGCATACAAGCGTTGGAAACGGGCAAATGAAAAGGCATGAGCATATATCTTAGCGAGTCTTCCTGAAGTCTTTGGCTAAGAAGCATGAGCCCATGCTCACAGCTCGTGAGATCATGGAGTCTCTTAAGGGAATTTTCAGACAGCCATCTGCATAGCTCAGGCGTGACACTCTCGAACACATCTTCAATGCCCGTATGCAAGAAAGCACATATGTATGATAGATTATGGAGCCACTAAACACGATTGTTCTTCATTTCATGGAATTAGTTCCTGGCGACAACTTGATGCTGATGAGATGACGATGCGGGTTGGAACTGAGCACGTCGTCTCGACTATGGTAATTGGAGGTCTCCAGTTCACTTTACAGAATAAATTCATTTTACTAGAAAATGTTTACGTAGTTCTTGGTTTAAAAAGGAACTTAATTTCTATAAAGTGTTTATTATAACAATCTTTTTGTATCAACTTCCGTGTAAATAAAGTGTTTATTTCCAAAAACGGTGTTGATATTTGTTCTACGAAACTCGAAAACAACCTTTATGTACTAAGACCGTTAGCAACTAAAGCCCTCCATAACACTGAAATGTTTAAAACTGCGGTAACTGAATATAAAAGACTTAAAATTTCTCTTAAAGAAAATGTCCAACTTTGTCACTTGAGATTAGGACACATCAATCTCAATAGGATTGAGAGGTTGATGAAGAATGGACTTCTGAACGAGTTGGAAGAAAATTCTTTACATGTGTGGAGTTATGCTTTGAAGGTAAAATGACTAAAAGACCTTTTACTAGAAAAGGTCACAGGGTCTAAGAACCTCTAGAGTTGGTACATTCAGACCTATGTGGTTCAATGAATGTTAAAGCAAGGGGAGATTTTGAATATTTCATCACTTTCATTGATGATTATTCAAGATATGGGAATGTTTATTTAATGCAACATAAGTCTGAATCTTTTGAAAAGTTCAAAGAATTCAAGGCCGAAGTTGAAAATGCATTAAATAGAACTATTAAGACATTTCGATCTGATCGAGGTGGAGAGTTTATGGATTTGACATTCCAAAACTATTTGATATAACATGGAATTGTATCCAACCTCTGACCACCTAGTACACCTCAATAGAATGGTGTATCAAAAAGGAGAAATCGAACCCTGTTGGACCATGGTTCGGTTTATGATGAATTACGCTTCCTTACCTGACTCGTTTTGGAGTTATGTAGTAGAAACTGCAATGTATATTTTGAAACGTGTTCCATCCAAAAGTGTCACCAGAACACCTTTGGAGTTATGGAATGGTCGTAAAACTAGTTTACATCATTTAAGAATATAAGGTTGCCCAACACATGTGCTTGAGCCAAATCCTAAGAAACTAGAATCTCGTTCAAAATTGTGTCTATTTGTAGGCTACCTCAAAGGAACAAGAGGTGGTTTCTTCTTCGATCCAAGGAAAAAGAAAGTGTTTGTATCGACAAACACTGCTTTTTTAGGAAAAGACCACATAAGGGAGCACAAGCCCCGCAGTAATGTTATGTTGAATGAACTTTCCAAAGAAACTACTGAACCTTCAATGAGAGTTGTTGAAGAATCCAACATCTCAACAATAGTTGTTGAAGTTGGATCATCTAGTAGGTTAAATCCACCTCAAGTGTGAGAGAACCTCGACACAGAGGGAGGGTTATGAACCCACCTGTCCGTTATATGAGTTTAACAAAAATCCTAGCTATGGTAGCTGATAGAGATGTTGAGGATCTGTTGTCTTACAAGAAGGTAATGGAGGATGTTGACAAAGATGAGTGGATCAAAGCTGTGGATCTCGAAATGGAGTCAATCAACTTCAGTTCAATTTGGGATCTTTTAAATGTACCTGATAGGGTTAAACCTGTAGGTTGCAAATGGATCATACAAGAGAAAACGGGGTGCTGATGGGAATGTGCAAATCTTCAAGGCTAGACTAGTGGCAAAAGGTTATACTCAGGTTGAAGGAGTCGACTATGAGGAGACTTTTTCACCTGTTGCTATGTTAAAGTCTATCTAGATCCTCTGTCTATTGTCCCATATTATGACTATGAGATTATGCAGATGGATGTGAAGACTGCCTTTCTGAATAGCAATCTTGAGTAGACCATTTATATGGACCAACCCAAGGGATTCATAACCCAATGTCAAGAGCAAATGGTTTACAGGCTTAATCGATCCATTTATGGACTGAAGCAAGCTTCTCAATCTTAGAATATAAGGTTTGATACTGCGATTAAATCTTATGACTTTGATCAAAATATTAATGAGCTTTGGGTATACAAAAAGATCATCAATAGTTTAGTAGCCTTCTTAGTCTTGTGCGTAGACGATATTACTCATTAGGAATGATGTAGGTATTGGGGTTGATGCCCTAAATCTCGTAGGGTCCTATAGTTTGTAAACATTGTTGAACAAACTCATTGAGTATTTAATAAAATATTTGATATTTTATACATTGTCTATAAAATATATGATATTTTAGTTACATTAACTACAAACCAATAAACTAACATCCAAGATTATCTTTGTAACTTAAACAAGTATGTACAGACATACGAGTGGATCATGTTTAAGTGATAACCTAAATGGTCTGTAGTAGATGGATAAGGTTGGGTACCTTATGCTAGTAACACTACAAGTATGACCCGCTTTGTAGGTGTTACAATTATTGTAAAGTGCTACAAATGATCTGATCCTGATAATTCATGTTTAGTCTCATTATATAATGTCATTCATAATAGAGACTTACATTTCACTAGGATGACTATAGGTAACATAACCTGAATCCTGAGTGAGTTTTGAACTCTTGCCTATGAGGATGGTCCTTTGATTTGTATGGGTGAGAGTGGCCAGATCGTCGACTCAACAAGTCTACCATTTTGGGGATTCGTCTAATTGAGGAGCTGGGAACATAACTACATAAGATGGAATTCACTCCTTCCCTGAGGTAGGGATAATTCTGATTCTTGAACAATGTGGCGCCATACCCTCTCCTGGCTTGACAAGGGTTTAGTCATAGTTGGACTATGATCTATTGTTCATTAGAGCGATCAATGGTACTTAAGGAATTAGATATAACTATAGGGGCAAAATGGTAATTTGACTCAAATGTACTTAAGAGCAATTTGTGAAGGGTCATCGTGCTATTGTTTGGCTATGGACACAAAAATATATCTATAGTGGAAAGAGTGTAGTTGTCGGTCTTTCATGGAGTGCCCGACAGTTAACGGATGGTGAATAATTATACTGTTAGAGTTTCAAATTACAGGTCCATGAGGTCCTCTTAGTAGCTAAATAGGATTTTTTTTTTTAGAATCATTTTTTGGATTAATTTGAATTGTTCAAATTAATAGAGGGATTTAATTATATATGAAATAATTAAGTTGTTCCAATTATATGTGATATAATTGTCATAAAGTATTTGATACATTATAGCTCAATGGGAGGAAATAAATATTTGAATGTGATTCAAATATAGTTTCTATGGATTGGATTCATAATTGTTAAATGTAATATAAATATGATTTATATTAAATACCATAAAAAGAGAAAAAAAACTATAGTTTATATTGTATGTGATACAATATTAAAACTATAGGTTATATGCTATATTTGATATAATATATAATTAAATATATATATATATATATAATATGATAAGTTAGTTATCTTATTTATATTTATATTATTATTTTTAAATAATAATGAAGGAAATTACAACTTCTTTCCCTTTCTTTTCTCTCCACCCATGTAAGTGGGTGGTGGTTAATTTTGGCAAGAAGAATAAAAGAAAAATGTTTTCTTCTTCTTCTTCTGAGGTTCGTAGGAAGATTGAGAAATAAAAATACAGAAGTATTCTGTGTGTTTTGTCTTGGGTTTTTTAGAGTTCTCAATCTTCCTCCTGTACATTATGTTTTCCCTCTTAACCAAAATAGTCAGAGCCCACCACTTCTGGGTTCTCACCCTGAGAATACGAAAGTAACTTTTGTGGAAGTGTCTGATTCTGTTTGAGGTTTATCTTGAAGAAGTTCTTTAAGGAGTTCATGATTTGTTCAAGGGAAAACGTGCAGAAAAAGTCTTCAAAGATGAGGTTTCTTGAAACCCTTTAATTCTTTCTAAAGCATGCTGTAATTTAGAAATAAATGCATATCTTGTCTAATTGTTTACTGTAAATTTTGTATTCAATGACAATGGAATTTGGTTGATCCATTTCCGCTCAAGGTTCTCTCCCATTAGAATTCCTACAATTGGTATCAGAGCCAGGTTGTAGGTTTCTGATTCTAAATTTCATTCTTGTATTGAATTATTTTGCAGTAATGGTGAGTTTTATAATCTGCATCTTGTTTCATATGATGAATGGTTGTGGATGGATTTATTGATGGATGTTTTGGGATAGAACACTCTGTTTAAGGCTTTCTTTAATTTACAGATTTGGTTTGTAAAGACCCCTGCATTTTTGGGCATTAATCTTGCAATCGAGTCTGTAATTTATAAGTTTGAGTCGCTCGTGATATTCAAAGTTGCTTCAAAGAAGGATTGCAGAGTAGAGTTTCGAAGGAGAAGACGAAACAGAGGTTCCATATCGTGTAGCTACAGCTAAACGGTTGGGTAGCTCTTGCTATGCGATCATGTAGCTTTTGCTACACAATCGTGTAGCATTTGCTAAATGATCACATAGCTAATACTACGCAATCGTGTAGAGTTTGCTACACGGTCGTGTGGTATTTGCAACAAGATCACATAGTTGCTTACTGAACGATCAAATGGTCTTTAGATGCTCATCGCATGGTTGCTTGCTATCTGATCGTGCTGTCTTTCATACAGGACCGCATAGATGCTCGCCGCATAGTTGCTTGCTACATGATCGCATAGTCTTTCATGCTCATCACATAGTTGCTTGCTATGCGATTATGCAGTCTTTCCTAGTGGTCGCATAGATGCTCACCGCATAGTTGCTTGCTACACAATCGCGTAGTATTTCATGCTCATCGCATAATTGCTTACTACGCAATTGTGCAATCTTTCCTACAAGATCGCATAGATGCTCATCGCATAGTTCATTTGCTAGACGATTAGCTGCAAGGTGGTTCTTTGAAGGGCAGCTCAGTTCGAGCGGTTCAAGGCCCAGTTCACCTGTTCCGAACCGGTTGACTTAAATTTTGTAATAGTTAGCTTTTTGTTTTTTCTTTTTAGAGGTTCTATCCCAATCCATCAACTATTGACGTTATACATGCAATGTATGTTTTATATTATATTTCATAATGTATGTCATATAGTTTTAAAACTCACCATACGTTATGCATTTATGTTCATTCATCATTTTATATTATAAGTGTTATAATATATGAATATGCATGATTTAAATTACACAAAGCATGCTCATGCATCATATAATATAAATGTTATAATATATGTATGCATGCATTATAGCATATCCATGCATCATTTATATTATAATTGTCATAATATATGATTGAATGAATGTATGGAATGTATGCTATAATATGATTCATTACTTAGTTATATAATTATTATATATTAGTAATAAATGAATATTACATGAAGAATGACATTATCTTAGGTTAATTTATAAATGCTATAATTAACTGAAGTATGTCAAGCATGCAATGGTTGTTTTTAATTGTTTCATTTATTTATAATTGTTATAACTAAATGAAATTAGAATTAAAATCAATAATAAAGAGTTGCATGCAAACCTTAGGCTATAATCATTTTTTAAAATTGTTTTAAATTATGATTGAGATAGACCAAAGATCACATTTCTAATGAGATTGGGATCTTGTAGATCAACATGATGGGGTTAAACCTATTGGATGTAAATGGATCTACAAGAGAAAATGGGGTGCTGATGGGAAGGTGCAAACCTTCAAGACTAGACTAGTGGCAAAGTGTTATACCGAGGTAGAGGGAGTTGACTATGATGAGACTTTCTCGCCTGTTACCATGCTTAAGTCTATCTAGATCTTCCTATCCATTACCTCATATTATGACTATGAGATTCGACAAATGGATGCCAAGACTGCTTTTCTAAATGGCAATCTTCAGGAGACCATTTGTATGGTGTAGCCGAAAGGAATCATAACCTAAGGTCAAGATCAAAAGGTATGCAAGCTTAATCGGTCCATTTATGGACTAAAGCAAGCTTCACGATCTTGGAATATAAGGTTTGATATTGCGATCAAATCTTATGGCTTTGAGCAAGACGTTGATAAGACTTGTGTATACAAGAAGGTCATCAACAGTTTAGTAGTTTTTCTAATGTTGTATGTAGATGATATCCTACTTATTCGAAAAGATTTAGGTATACTAACTACACTTAAGAACTGGCTAGCGACCCAATTCCAAATGAAAGATTTGGGAGAGGCTCAATTTGTTCTGGATATTCAAATCTTTAGAGATCAAAAGAACAAAATGCTAGCACTGTCTCAAGCGTCATATATTGACAAGATGCTTGTCATATATTCGATTCAGAACTCCAAGAGGGGCTCATTGCCTTTTAGGAAAGAAGCTACATTGTCTAAGGAACAATGTCTTAAGACACCTCAAGAGGTTGAGGAGATGAGATGGATCCCCTATGCATCTACTGTGGGCTGCTTGATGTATGTGATTTTATGTACTAGACCTGACATCTGCTATGCAGTAGTGATAGTCAGTAGATATCAATCTAATCCAAGATTATATCACTGAACAGCCGTTAAAAACATCCTCAGGTATTTATAGAAAACGAGGGACTACATGCTTGTGTATGGTTCTAAGGATTTGATCCTTACGGGATATACGGACTCTGATTTGTAGACTGATAAGGATTCTAGGAAATCCATATCAGGATCAGTGTTCATTCTTAACAGAGGGGCAGTAGTATGGCGAAGCACCAAGAAAGAGTGCATTGCTGACTCCACCATAGAGGCTTGGTATGTAGTGGCTTGTGAAGCTACTAAGCAAGATGTTTGACTTAGAAATGATCTGATCCTGATCATTCATGTATAGACATGCGAGCGAGGATATTCTATACAAAGGAGTTTGTATAAGATCAAACCAAGAAATGTTTAGTCTCATTATATAATGCCGTTCATAATAGAAACTTACATTTCACAAGGATGACCATAGGTAACATGACATGAATCATGAGTGAGTTATGAACTCCTGCCTATGTGGGCAATCCTTTGATTTGTATAGGTGAGAATGGCCAGATCACCGACTCAACAAGCCTATCATTTTGGGGATTCGTCTAATTGGGTTAGCAGGAAACACAACTAACAAGAATGGAATTCACTCCTTCCCCGAGGTAGGGGTAAGTAGATAAATTGCTCCTTAAGGGCTAGTTTCGGGTCTTGAACAATGTGGCGCTATACTCTCTCCCTGGTCCGAGAGAGGTTTGTCATAGTTGGACTATGATTATTGTTCATTAGAGAGATCAGTGGTATTTAAAAAGTTAGATGTACTATAGGGATAAAACGGTAATTTGGCCTAGCTGTACTTATGAATAATTTGTGAAGGGTCATCGTACCGTTGATTGGTTATATCTAATGGACACAAAAACATATCTGTAGTACAAAGAGTGCAGTTGTCGGTCTTTAGTAGAGTGTCCGACAGTTAACAGATGGTGAATAATGTAATTAAAGAGTTTAATTAATTATTCATGTATCGTTGGAGCTTCAATCTACAGGTCTATGAGGTTCCTTTAGTAGCTCAATAGAATTTCGTTGAGAATCAATTTTTAGATTAATTTGAATCATTAAGATTAATATAGAGATTTAATTATATATAATATAATTAAGTTATTTCAATTATATGTGATATATTGTCATAATGTATTTGATACATTATAGCTTAATTGGAAGAAATAATATTTGAATGAGATTCAAATATAGGTTCTATGAATTAGATTCATAGTTGTTAAGTTTAATATAAATAAGATTTATATTAAATGTAATATAAAAAAGAAAAGAAACTATAGTTTATATTGTATGTGATATAATATTAAAACTATAGGTTATATGTTATATTTGATATAATATATATATATATATATATAATATGATAAGTTAGTTATCATATTTATATTTATATTATTATGATTTTCTAACTCTGATTTTCTTGACTGACAAGGATTCTAGGAAATCCACATTAGGATCAGTATTCACTCTTAATGAAGGAGTAGTAGTCTGGAGAAGCACCACGCAAGGGTGCATTGCTGACTCCACTATGTAGGCTGAGTACGTAGCGACTTATGAAGCTGCTAAGGAAGCTAGTTGGCTCAGGAAGTTTCCGACTAATCTAGAAGTTGTTTTAAGATATTTTAAAGCCCATCACACTTTATTGTGATAATAGTTGTGCTGAGGATAATTCTTGAGAGCCTTGGACTCACAAGCGCGGAAAGCATATAGAGCAGAAATATCATCTCATTCAAAAGATTGTGCATCAAGGAGACGTTATCGTCACACAGATAGCTTTAGAGCACAATGTTGCTAATTTATTTACAAAGGCCTTCACGGCTAAGATGTTTGATGGTCACCTGTAGAGTATGGGCCTATGAGACAGGCCACATTTAGACTAGGGCAAGTCAAAGATTTGTACTGGGTGGTTTGTGCCCTAGTTTATTGATTTGTGTACTTTTATTATACTATGACTTTTACATTGTAAACCCCACTAGCTTTAGATCAAGTGGGAGATTGTTGAGGTTGATGCCCTAAATATCATAGGGTCCCATTGTTTGTAATTGTAATGTACAAACATTTTATTTATGTAATAAAACATGTGATGTTTTATTTCAAAATTATTTGCACTAACCACAAACCAATAAACTAACATCCAAGATTATCTTTGTAGCTTAAACATGTATGTAGAGACATACAAGTGAATCATGTTTAAGTGATAACCTTAAATGTCTGTAGTAGATGGATAAGGCTAGATATCTTATCCTGGTGACACTACAAATATGGCTCGCTTTATAGATGTTACAATTGTTGTAAAGTGCTACAAATGATCTGATCCTGATTATTAATGTGGAGACATGTGAGCGAGGATATTCTATACAAAGGAGTTGGCATAAGATCGGACCACGAAATGTTCAGTCTCATTATATAACATCGTTCATAATAGAGACTTTCATTTCACTAGGATTACCATAGATAACATGACCTGAATCCTGAGTGAGTTATGAATTCCTACCTATGAAGGCGATCCTTTGATTTGTATGAGTGAGAGTGACCAGATCACTGACTGAACAAGCTTACCATTTTGGGGATTCATCTAATTGGGGA
This sequence comes from Benincasa hispida, assembly GCF_009727055.1. Lineage (NCBI taxonomy): Eukaryota > Viridiplantae > Streptophyta > Magnoliopsida > Cucurbitales > Cucurbitaceae > Benincasa > Benincasa hispida. The sequence goes on along the minus strand of NC_052353.1, from coordinate 28,203,828 downwards.
GCTGGAAACACAGCTACACAAGAAGGAATTCACTTCTTCCCTAATGTTGGGGTAATAGATAAATTACTCTCTTAAGGGATGATTCTGGGGCTTGAAGAATGTGACGCCACACCCTCTTCTGGCCCGAGAGGGGTTTCATCATAGTTGGATTATGATTTATTGTTCATTGGAGGGATTGATGGTACTTAAGAAGTTAGATGTAACTAATGAGTAAAACAATAATTTTGGTGCAACTGTACGTACGAGCAATTTGTGGAGGGTCATCGTACTATTGACTGGTTAAATCTAATTGACACAGTAATATATCTGTAGTGCGAAGAGTGCAACTTTCGGTCTTTAGTGGAGTGTCCAACAGATAACGGATGGTGAATAATTTAATTAAAGAAGTTTAATTAAGTATTTAGGTATTTAATTAATTTAATATAAGTTTAATTAAGTTGATCAATTGTTCCATCAGGATGTTGATGACAGTATCTTATTCTGCTTTATGTTGATATTTTTGTTAATCTGTTGATACTTTATTTTGATTTGTTAAGACTACTTTCCTTTAATGACATCTCTTTTTGTTAATATGATTCTACCTTAAAAAAAAATAAAAAATAAAAAATAGCCAAACGGGGGATTATTGGAGATTTTTTTGTTGTATCTACATTTTTCTAAGATAGTTTCTAGTGGTTTTGCTGTTGTCACAAATGAAGTTTTAACATCTACCTCAGACATTACTATTTCCTACAGAATATTTTTCTTTTCTAATAAGGAATTTATATGTGGAATATTGTATTTCCTAATCTGAAAAATCTCACCAGAAGTATTTTGATTGATATTTTTCTTATTTATGATGGATCTTATTTTGACAAGAAAGAAAACATTTTTTTGGAAATTATTTTCTTCTTTGGCTGCAGTTTTAAAAGAATACTTTTTATCCTTATTTAGGGTGGCCACATCTGTTTATTGTAAGGAGTATATTTGTTCTTTTTGCCATTTTGTTTAATAAAGTTTTATTGATCTTGTGTGAATGATTCGAGAACGTGAAGATTATTCTATCTTGGGGGAGTCTAGGGTGCAGTTGAAGAGAAGAGATTCTCGGTCATAAGAGAAGCATAAGGCTTCATTCATCAGAAGCATTCCTCAAGCCTTAAGGGGAAAAATAAAGTGCTATTTATCGAGAATGGAGTTCTCAACACTTAAGGGGACCTAAGTTCTAATGTGAAGGGAGTTCACTAAGTTACAAGGAAGATAATCAAGCGTAGAGGGGTCTCACACTTAGGGGGAGCCTAAGTACAATTGAGAGGGAGTCTCACATCTATACGAGTCACTATAGTAGTTCTTGAAGGATAGATAGGTACTATGTTGTAATTACTTGTCTTTTTAATATTAGTGGATTATCTATTCTAGGCATGTTGCACCCCAGACTTAGGTGGTTTATCGCCGAACTTGGTTATCAACTTCCGTATACCTCCACTTGTTTTCTTGCTGTTAGTATTTTTGTTGTTATAGTACTTGTCAGTGCTTTCTGTTTAATATCCATATTTCGAGTGACGAGTCATACTATCACTTTTTCAGCTTTGGATAGAGGGATTAGAGAGGTATATTTGGCGTTGAGCCTATGGTAGCTTTATGGAAAAGGTTGTGAAAGTATTTGTTGTCTTTTAAAATTAAAGATCTGCTGTTGGAAGATTCTTAATGATATTATTCTTACGATAATGAATGTTTTGAACAAGGGGATGGTAATAGATACACGTTGTCCATTATGTTTAGTTGTGAGAGTTTCTAAACTTAACTTAGATGGCCAAATAGAACGCAAACAATCGGCAGAAATAAATCGAAAGCAGTAAAGAACACCAAGATATATAGTGGTTCGACAAGTTTGATCTACATCCACTTTGAGAACCAGCTTGAATTAATTTTATTAATGAGCAATAAAGGAATTTATAAATTACAGATAATCAACGAAATCACAATCTGTAATTTCAATATCCACTGATACCAAGAGATCTGCACACAATGTCGCCTCTGAAAACTGAGAACAACCCGCTGCAAAACAGCCCAAAACAGTGTGCTACCCCCGCTCTGACCGGCAAACCACACGCAGACCAGCGTGTCTCTCTCGCTGACAACCTACCGAATGAACCGCCTGCTCAGACCGAACCTTCCTAGACCAGACCGCAATTGTTGATCTTAACTGGAGACCCACGCCCATGCTATGAACTTCCAAGACCGAGCCGCTACCGATCTCTACCTTTAGACTCGAGTTTTAGCCGGCAGATTATGGCTCTCTCGGATTTGGTCTTCCACGAAGCCGGTCACACAAGTTCTCTACTCCCAGGCTGCTGCTGCTCACGGTGATCCTCTTCAGCGGTTGTGGCGACTTCAACACCCAGGCGACTCCTCCAGATTCACTTCAGCGGCTGCCTGCTCTGTTAAAAAGGGTTACACGAATTCCAACCCTATTTTGGAGAACATAGGGATATTACAAAAATGTCACTACTCATAAATTACAAGAATGCCATTGGGCCTTTAATTTTTCCAAAAAACCCAATAAAACCCACTTAAATACCTTTTTATTTTCTACAAATCTCCCTCAGAACAAGAATATTTAAGTGCCAAGTTGATTCCTAAATCTTTCTATCATCCAGATTTAATATTCAACACGTCTAATAGGTATTTAAACCTATGGGCTAGAAGAACCTTAGTTAACATATCTGACAAATTTTTAACTGTATGAAACTTGACTAGTTCAACATCTTTCTAGGCCATAACTTCTCTAATAAAATGAAATTTAACATCGATATGCTTAGACCGTTCGTGATGAGATGAATTTTTCGCAAGATGAATAGCACTCTGGCTATCATAACGCACAATAGGAATGAACTCCTGTGACAACAACTCACCAACTATCCTTTTCAACCACATTGCCTCTTTCACAGCTTCACCCACTAAAATATATTCTGACTCAGTAGTAGACAAGGCAACAACTGACTGTAGAGCAACCTTCCAGGTGACCACACTACTAAACAAACGAAAAATGTGACCTGATAGAGACCTTCTTTTATCAAGGTCTGCAGCATAATCTGCATCTATGAAGCCTTCCAACAGTGCTGATTTATCACAATCCCTGCTAAAACACAATGATACACTGGCACTACCTTTCAAATATCGAAGCACCCATTTAACTGCATTCCAATGCTCCTTCCCAGGATTTGACATAAACCTACTTATCATACTTATAGCATATCCCGAGTCAGGCCTAGTACAAATCATCAAATACATAATACTTCCAACAACATTACAATAGGGAATATTAGCCATCTCTATCCTTTCTTGTTCAGTAACAGGACACTGAGATGAAGAAAGCCTAAAATGAGATGCTAAGGTGTCGAAACTGCCTTACAACCAGACATATTGTACTTCTCAAGCAGTTTATGCACATAACTCTCCTGCGAAATGGTTAACAAACCTTTCTCCCTATCTCTTTTCACATCCATGCCTAGGATCCTTTTCAGTTCACCTAAATCTTTCATCTCAAATTCACTACTTGATCGTTTCTTGAGATCACAAATTTCAGAATAATTCTTAGACACCAGAATCATATCATCTACTTACAGAAGTAGATAAGTATATGTACCTTTCTGAGATAGTTTTCAGTACACGCAGGCATCATATGAGCTCTTGTGAAACCCCTGCTTCAGAATAAAGGTGTCAAACCTGATATACCATTGTCTCGACGATTGCTTCAGTCTATAGATTGACCTGTGAAGACGACAAACCATGTATTCATTTCCTTTCACCTCACAGCCTTTAGGTTGAGCCATGTAGATCACTTCCTCCAATTCTCCATGAAGGAAAGTTGTGGTGACGTCCATCTGTTCAACAAACATATCAAAGTGAACAGCAATAGATAAAATTAATCGAATGGACAAATGACTCACGACCGGAGAGAAAATCTCATGAAAGTCAACTCCCTCCTTTTGAGTGTAGCCCTTGGCTACCAATCTAGCCTTATACCTAGGCTTACTGTCACCTCCTATACCTTACTTGATTTTATAAATCCATTTTGACTGAATGAGTTTCTGATTAGGAGTCTTTAGAACCAATGACCATGTCTGATTATTCTGCAACAAGAACAACTCTGATTCCATAGCATCCTTCCACTGTTCCTTCGAATCAGATACAATAGCCTCCTCAAAAGTAAGAGGCTCTGCTTCAATACTGTCAGTTGCACAAGTAAGAGCATAAGCAACTAAATCAGTATAACCATACCTCGTAGGAGCTTGTCTCACTCGCTGAGGCCTGTCACGTGTAAGCTGATAATTCTGTAGGTCATTGCTACTTGAGCTTTCTTCACTAAAAGCTCCCTCATCAATCAAAGTCCTCTGCAGTTGAGGCTGTCTACCATCAGAACTGGATGATTGATCACTGAAATCACCTGAACTAACTGATGGTTGTGCTTTAGAATCAATTCTAACCTCTGCCTCAACCTGATCAATTTGTCTGTTGTTTCTACTGCTCTTTGACATGAAATGGCATCTCTGTTTCATTTCACATCTCTACTGATAATGCATTTATTCCTACCCTCTTCCAAGCACCAAAGTTTATATCCTTTAACACCCTGAGGATAGCCAATAAACATAAATTTCAGTGCCCTCTTATTCAGCTTCCCTTCCTTAACATGAGCATAAGTTGAACATCCAAACACTCTGAGATGATCCAAGCTTGGAGCTTTTCCTGTCTATATCTCCTGAGGAGTCTTTAGGCCTAAAGTGGAAGACGAACTCCTATTAATAAGATAACAGGTTGTTTGGGCAGCTTCCCCCCAAGACTTCAAGGGTAATGAAGCATTTGTCAAGAGACATATGTACGCTCCATAATTGTTTGGTTGAACCTCTCAGCTAAACCATTTTGCTGTGGAGTGTACGTAATAGTGAAATGCCTCATAATTCCCTCAGATTTGCAAAATTTATCAAATTTGTGATTCACAAATTCCAAACCATTGTCTGTCCTCAGATACTTTACCTTCTTGCCTGTATTGTTCTCAACCTGCTTTTTCAATTCAAGAAATTTCCTAAAAGCTTCATCCTTCTGTTTCAGTGGATACATATACACCTTTCTTGAAAAGTCATCAATGATCGACATAAAGTATCTCGAACCTCCCATAGAAGGTACCTTTATAGGACCCCACAAATCTGAATGAACATAATCCAAAATTCCTTTGGTAGAATTCTTCCCTTTCCCAAACTTCACTCTGGTAGACTTTCCCATTATGCAATGTTCACAAAATGAGAGTTCAATATCTTTAACTCCTCCAAGCAAACCTTGTTGTGAAAGAGCTTGCAGACCTCTTTCACTTACATGAGCTAATCTGTTATACCATAACATAGATTTATCTGTTTCTTTCCCATATGCAACAGCAACACTACCTGAAACTGCAGTACACTCCAACAAATAAAGACCATTCCTCAAGGTCCCCTTCAGCTTAACTAAATAACCCTTGATAACCTTCAGAACTCCATTATCAGATTTATAGGAATAACCTGCTCTATCTAATTCACCCAGAGAAATTAGATTTCGTTTGAGTTCTAGAACATACCTTACATTTGTAAGAATTCTGATCCTACCATCATATGTTTCAATTCGAATTGACCCAATTTCTTTTACATCACAAGCACCATTATCACCAAGCAAAACTAATCCTCCATCATTTTCCTGAAAGTCAATCAAGAAATCCCGATTAGGAGTCATGTGAAACGTGCACCCTGAATCCATGATCCAAGCATTCTGAATGTTCTTGCTGGACACCATCAAAACCTCTGCTGAATCATACCCATCAGTAACATTTGCTGCACTAGAATCCCCTTTATGCTTGCTACTTGATGCTTCATTGCTCTTATTCAAAGGAAATTTTTTTCTAAAGTGTCATTCTTTATGACATAAAAAACACGTTTTGGTTTTTCCCTTTGATTTTGACCTGGATCTCGACTCTTTTCCTTTTCTGTTCTTTTTCTCACTTCTGCCTCTGGCCATGAGTAACTCTCCATCCTTGCGTTCCTTTTTAATCTCTAGGTTTCTCGTTCTCAAGGCATCTAACACTATATCCATGGAAAATGAATCCTGTCCATATTTAATAGCTGCCTTAATTTCTCGATACGATTCTGGCAAAGAATTCAAAAGAATAACTGCTTGATTTTCATTCGACATCTTCTCACTGATGTTATTAAGATCAACTATAATCTTCTGAAATTCATCTAGGTTCTCTTCTAAGCCTTTACTTGAGTCCATCTTATATCTAAAGAACTTTTCCTTTAGATATAATTTATTGGCAAGGACTTAGTTAATAAAGACTTTCCCTTTCTTCCACAACTCCGCTGTAGTAGTGGCCTCATCTACTAGCCTAAGCACTCCATCTAACAGATACAAAATTATCGTCGAATAGGTCATCTCATCCATATCCCCTTTTTCAACTTCTGTAATTGTTGGTGGAAGGTTATCTTCGTCTAAGATTTTGGCTACCTTTTGTTGTACCAGAATAGCCCTAATCTTTTTCCTCCATAATCTAAAATCACCTTTCCCATCAAATTTAACAACTTCGAATCGTGTAGACATCGAAGCCATCTGTCAAATTAAACCCAACAAAAAGTCCATGAACAAAGGATATGCCAGCACACTCTACCACACACCCTTTTTGGATCAACTGGAGCTCTGATACCACTTGTGAGAGTTTCTGAACCTAACTTAGATGGCCAAACAGAATGCAAACAATCAGTAGAAATAAATCGAAAGTAGTAAAGAACACCAAGATATATAGTGGTTTGACCAGTTTGGTCTACATCCACTTTGAGAACCAGCTTGAATTATTTTTATTAATGGGCAATAAAGGAATTTACAAATTACAGATAATCAACAAAATCACCAATATGTAATTTCAATATCACAGATACCGAGAGATCCGCACACAACCCAAAACAGTGTGCTACCCGCCTCTGATCGGCGATCCACGCGCAGACCTGCACGTCTCTCTCGCTGACAACCTGCCGAATGAACTGCCTGCTCAGACCGGGCCTTCCTAGACTGGACCACAACTGTCGACCTCGTCGGACCTAAAACCCACGCTCGAATCGACACTGATGGAGACCCAGGCCCACGCCGCAAACTTCCAAGACCGAGCCGCCGCCGATCTCTACCTTTGACTCGAGTTCCAGTCGGTGGATTACGGCTCTCTCGGATTTGGTCTTCCACGAAGCTGGTTGCACAAGTTCTTTGCTCCCAGGCGGCTGCCGCTCACTGTGATCCTCTTTAGCGGCTGCGGCGACTTCAACACCCAGCGGCTCCACCAGATTCACTTTAGCGGCTGCCTGCTGTGTCAAAAAGGGTTACACGAATTCCAACCCTATTTTGGTGAAGATAGGGATATTACAAAAATGTCAATGCTCATAAATTACAAGAATGCCATTGGACCTTTAATTTTTCTAAAAAACCCAATAAAACCCATTTAAATATCTTGTTATTTTCTACATTTTAATGACCGAAGACAGCGGTTCATTTGCTTTGAAAATGTTAAGTGATTAGGGTAATGTGGCATCAATTATTCTTTGCTAATGCTGTGTTGTTTATTCATGTCCGAACATATGGACAACTTTGGACCATTTTTAGTGGACGGGGGTGCATAGGAATGCAAGATGAGTTGACAACCTTCGTAGTGGTGTTGTGGAGTATTTGGGAGTGGCACAATCATATGGTCTTTTGTAATACTGCCACATTTATGAAGACATTATTTGATTTAATAGACGGCTTCGCCTCCCCTCCTTTCGGGGGTTGAAGGTGGGATCGAGCATGGTTGCAGTTCCCATGTGGATTAGCAGAAGGGTGTCGATAGGCGGGTCGGGTGGGTCTACCTTCTAGAGAGATGGTTGTCGTTATCGTATGATGTTGCTTGGAGCACTTCGCTTTGTAAAGAGGATATTTGTTGGATACTTGGGGATCATAGGGAGGAGCTCTTTGTAGCATGTGGTAGGGCTCTGATGTGGTCTTTTGAAGGGTTGTATGCAGAAGTTAGTACAATTGCAAAAGGGTTTGAAGCTGTGACTTAAATGGGTACATCTACCGTTAGTGGTGGAGTCAGATTGTGTCACAGTTGTGCAATTTTTTAGGAGTGCAAACAAAATTCCATATGGTTAAGAAAGGAAGTGATCATAGGTATATAAGTAAGGATAATTATTTCCATTGGTACGAGGTCTTTTCGATGATACCAAAAGCAAAGTCATGAGGATTTATACCTAAAGTGGACAGTATCATACCATTGTGGAGATATGTAGAGGTCTGTTGTCCTTGTCAATTGGTATCAAAGTGTTGGTCTAATCTAACTGTGTATGTGAAATCCTTAGATTATAAACAAAGAAATTTAATGATCCTTGTTTGTGCTCGATCTGAGAAGCCTTGTTTCTCCTACCTTGATAAGAGCAAGTGTGATCCGTGCTCATGTTCATGAATAGAGGTGCTTTGGGATTTAGAGCAAGCTCAAGATTGGGAGTGGCAAGATTTGTTCGAGACCGAGAGGATTGTTAGGAGTGAAAACAAAGTCCCACGTTGGTTAGGGAAGAAAATGATTATAGATATATAAGTGAGAAGAATTATTTTTATTGGTATGAGAACTTTTGGGTAGTACCAAAAGTAAAGTCGTGAGGATTTATTTCAAATGTAAACAATATCATATAATTATGGAGATATACCATAGGATTCCATTTCGACTCATTCTTATTTTTTGGCAAGATGACTTCTCATTCTTATTTTTGGTAGGATAATTTTCGTGTTTAGTTGGGTGATTTGATTGAGGCTAATATGACGTTGTTGGCTTTGTAATTGTTGAATGTGTTATTTTACTTTTCTAAAAAAAAAAAAAAAAAAAAAAAACCTAACAAATAATAAACAGGCAAGAAATCACCAAATAGTGGAAGTTAAAAAATGTGATACAAATTAAAGTTATCCTGTTTTTACAAACAATTTTAGATGGTACTAGATTTGACTATTATTTTATAGTAAATTCGCTTGAGCTATAAAATATGAGTTTTTGAATACACTAAAAATGTGGGTGTTATACATCAGCTATAAACTATGGGTTGACAATCACTCACAAAACAACTCCAATTATTTGATTTGGAATTTGACCATTCAAAATTTAATAAGAGTTTTGTTATCATATTATATCATATTATCCCCTAAAAAAAAAAATCACATTATCCAGTAGTAATGACCATTCATTTTTGTTTATTTTTTAGGCAATTAATGTTCATTCATTTAAATATTATTGGTTCAAAAAATTATATATGGTATATTCTGAAATTTGGATGTGCTCCCTAAATTTTAAATAATGCGAGTTGTTTCGCATTATTCTAAATAAGGACTGATTAAGGTTTTATATATCAATATGGCTTAAAATGTTAATGAAATATTAAAATGTCAGATTCGAATATTTATAAAATATAAAAATGATAAACAATAAAATATTTAAAATTTTACCCTTTTCATTATGTTCGAGTGTTTTTTTATACATTTGTTAATTTTGTTCTATAAAGAATTAGAATTACTAATCCATTATTCAAGGTGTAATGCAATTTTTAATGACAACTAAACAAGGGTTTCTAAGAATTGTTCCTATCTTAAAATTTCTTCAAGCATGCACCAAAATTTGGACTTTAAATTACATTTCCAAAGATTTTACAACACCACTTCACTTATTAAGAGAGAATTTCTTTTAAGGAAATCTAAAAAGAATTTTAAAAATCTACTATTTCGAAATTGTTTCAATTATGTAGCTAAATGTGACTTTAAGGTTTAGTTTAGGATTGTTCTAACTTTTATAAATAATAGTAAGTAACAACAATGTGATCTTAGCTCCACGATAATTTTGTTCTAAAAAGAAACAAAATGTAAATATGTAAAAATCTAATTTAAATATTTTTATATATTGAATTAAGATTAACTACTCAATTTCAATTTATATAGTAAAATTTTCTTTCTAAAGTGCAAAAAAAATACTTTTTAGAGTTGTTGAAGAATAAATTTAAAAAAATATTAAAAATAAATAAAATTAAAATCAATATATGTATAAATAATTGTGTTATAAGTAACAAAAATATATATATATATTTTAAAATTAATAATAAATTCTTATTGGTTTGTGTTATATTATGTAAACTCATGAATAACCAACCCATTAAATTTTCATTATTTGAACCAACCAACCAAAATGAGTTGATAACCCAACCCAAACTTCCTGGATTGGGTTGAGTTGATCGATTTTTTCGGGTCATCGGGTTTTTTGAACACCTCTAGTTAGTAGTTCTACTCTTAAAAAGATTAAGCATTCTTCAACCTCTAAATTTCTTTGTTTTATTATATATTTCCTATTGATACTTTAAAAAATTAAGCCATGTTTTGAAAACTAAAAAAATTAGTTTTTAATTTTTGGTTTTTGAAATTTTGTTATGAAAGTCAATATATGAACTTGAGAATAAACAAATACAATTTTCAAATATTAAAAATAAAAATGTCAAATGGGGCATTAAAATTAAAGTTATAAAATTATTTACAACTCTCAAAATATAGAGATATAAATTTGTTTCTTCTCCCAAAATTAATATGTAGAATGCATAGTTATTAAAATATAGAGCCAATTATTTCATTGAAATAATTAAATAAGTTTAGATAATAAAATAAGGTTTCGGTTTTCATTTTATTTATTTTATTTTCTCTTTTTTTATTTTTTATTTTTTATTTTTTTATTTTTTTATTTTTTATTTTTGTTCCCATAACTGAGGATAAGATGTTGATGGTTGATAGCTAATCTATACCAAGTATATAATAATTAGATGCAACGTACTCTTGTGAAAGGGATCATTTTGTTTATTTATTAATTTTTCTTTTGTTTTTTTTGTTTTTTTTGTTTTCTGATCTCATTTTGAAATTGTTTGTAAAATCATTTTTGGATAACTGTAAACATTTTTTATTTGTTTTATTGGTTAGGCTATGGGTTTTCTTTATTTTATTTTCAATATAAAATGTAAAATATAAAAACACATAATTTGTTTTCTATTTATTAAAGAAAAGTACTTAGATGAGCATCACTTACCTCTGTGCATCCCACCAAATTATCAAATCCTAATTTGACATGTGTCAAATTCTATTACTTCTTTAAAATATTTTAATTCTTTTTTATGTGAATGGTGAAATAGAATGCATAAAGATTGGTATATCTTATGATGCACCAAAGTATTATCCTTTATTAAATATCCATGCGGATAAAAGTTCATAAAATCAGAAAATCACTATACCTTAATGTTGGTTCAACTTTAGTATTCAACGGTCTAATTTTAGTTTTTATATGTTCCATAAATCTTAAATTTAGGTTGAAATTTAGTTCCTCGAAATTAATTTTTATACATTCAAAAAAATGGCATACAGTAATATATTTCCAAACTTTATAGTGAAAATGCTAATCGATACTAAATTTTATATTATGTTATTCTTTAAACTACAACAATAAATTAGTCAGACTAAATTTAAGATTTATTGAAAATACAAGAACTAAAATTGAATAACTAAAATTGAATCTCAATATCATTTGAACTAAGCTCACTTTGACCAAATTTTGATAACACTTGAATTATATACTCATATTTTATTCAATCAATAATAATGATATGATCTAGATTAATTATTTAAAAATTCCAAATATTCTATGTGTATTTCAACTCAAGCAATTTAATTATAGATGTTCATTTATTAAATAACATTTTCAATCTATGCTTATCTTTCATTTCTCCATAGCATTTCTTTTTTTGTTATATATTACTATGGGCTAAGAAGGAGAATTAATAATAATAATAATATTTTTATTATATTAGTACAGGAGAAGAATTATTGTTTTTGATATATCTAATATATCTTTACTTAAAAAAAACAATTAATTAATTAAATTATATACTATCACTCCATCTCTTAAAATTCTTCTTGTTGAGTATATTTCTTTATCGTCCACTGTAATGAAAATTTCACAAAAATCTCACGTTTTTTTATAATTATCAATTGTTCTTTCTCTTCCGCCAATCCAATTCATCCTTTCTCTCAAATTTCTTCTTATTATTGTTGGAAAAAAACCTTCCACTTCTACCTCGGAAATAAGTAGAAAATAACATAAATTAAAAGAAAGCAATAAAATTAGAAACACAAGAATTTACGTGGAAAATTCCCAACTCAGAGAAAAATCACGACCTACCAAAAAGAAATCCACTATGTGAAAAATTGTTATAATTGTATAGAACAACTCTCTCCTCCGATCCCGTTTACAAGAGTACTCTCTGAAAACTTTATACTACTCACACTTTTTTCCCACTCTCAAACTAGAGAATACAAAGAAATTTAATTCGAGTTAGCACTCTAAGCTCAAAGTGTTACTAACTCGGACAACTGAAAACCAAAGGCATGGACTCTTTTTATGGGCTTCGAACCCATGACTTTCCTAAATTTTTTTGTAAGACAAGTGTATGACTTTTCTAAACCTTTTCAATATTGGACAAGCCCATGACTTTCCTAAATATTTTTTATTTGGAATAACTGCACTTCCAATATTTTCCCAAAAACCCAAAAAATTCCACCTTGGCAAGATATTTGAAGGATCTACATCTTCTGTAATATCTATTGCCTTTACTGATAATCATAATTCTCATTTCATAGAATTATAACCTACTTCACCATAAAAAGTAGACCACTTGGAATACCACCTCCCAAGATTTTTCTTTTTAGTCATATGTCAATAAACCTTGCTGATATTCATGGTGCAACTTCAACTTGGCTCACCTGGAAATCCTTCAGCCACGAACATAACTTCGACCGCACACCTTGCACAACCGCCAAAGCAATGCTCGTGTGCAAACGTATAGAACTGCTAACATCACATCCTCTATCATGGTAAAGCGAACATAGCACCAGGATTCTTTTTCAAAAGAAGTCACCATCTCTCCTGACGAGAAAGACACCGCCAACATCCGATCTAGAGTCCCTTGACGATCCTGCTCTATTTTTCATGTGCCCAACTTGTCTGCATCCCCAACAGCCTACATTTTGCTTGAAGACTATCTTCTTTGAACCTTTTCTGGAATCACTTTTGAACTGCGTTGGACCACCATCACCGCTTACCTTGCATTTGTGTGACCCAAATCAACACATCCTTGACTTGCACTTACCACAAGTTGAAGTTGATCATTCCATCAAATTTCTCTACATCAAACTTTATTAAACTCATAAAGCTTGACAACATTTGCTTTACTCCTAGCAAAACAGCAAATGGTGAACAACTCATGCTATTCACAATACTGCATCCCGTTTCAAGAATTAGTTTTTGATGTGGAGGATTAGACAAAGCTGCAACCATAAAGCATAATCCACTACTACAAAATCTACATTACTTGACACTTGTAGTTTTTAATTACTTGACGTTTCTTTGGGAAAAAAAATGTCAAGTAATGACCTTTTAGAAAAGAAAATATCAAGTAAAAGGGTTAGAAAAGCGGAGATTGATGGAATTTTCGAATATTTTCATGCAAACCAAACGTGTCAAGTAATAAGGTCTTGCTTGACACGTTTTTCGTGTCAAGTATAAGAAGCTCTTACTGGACATATTTTTCGTGTCAAGTATATAAAAAATAATATTTTTTTAATCTTTACTTTTTGCTTCCCTCCCTCCCTCATTTTCATTTTCCTTTCAAATTTGGTTTCCCTCCTACCAAAATTATCAAATAAAATATAAAAAATAATTAACTTATTATGTCCCCTTCCTCGTTTTCTCTCTCGCAAACCCCCCTGAAACCCTCTCATCGTAGTAGTCGTTCCCTCTCCCTCTCCCACCGTCGGCAGCCGTACAACCAACCTCTGTTCATCAACCCTGCAGATCCACTGTCCTCAGATTCATTCTGATCCATTCGTCCCTGGAAATTCGTGCAGATCTGTTTGTCGCCCCCCCCCAATTCGTCGTTCAGATCCATGCTCTGATTTGCTATTAAATTGGCAAGGCTCCACAGTAAGTTTTCTTTAGTATTTGTGATAAGCTTGAGCAATTTATAAATTTCTTGTGAAGTTTGCATCTGCTTTCTTTGATTTTTGTATTAGAGCTTGAGGGATTATACTCTATTTCATTTTCAGTCTATTAGAATTTTATCAAGTATGTAATCTGATTTCTGTTAATAAGTTTTTCTTTACTGTCGTTTGTACTAAGTTTGTAGTTTATTTGAAATTTATCAAGTATGCTATTTGATTTGATTTCCTTCGAATTTGGCAAGGATTTGTAGTCAATTTTCGTTAATTCTATTTCATTTGCAACACATTAGAATTTTNAAGTATGCTATTTGATTTGATTTCCTTCGAATTTGGCAAGGATTTGTAGTCAATTTTCGTTAATTCTATTTCATTTGCAACACATTAGAATTTTATCATGTTGTTTCTCAGTTTTCTTATGCATGTGGGCTATAATGTTGGATCAACCAATATTGTAACCAGTTTTCCCAATTTTCTTATGCATTTTGTAACCATGGATGAATCCAGGGCAGATGGGACTAATAGTAGTAAATACTTATCTTCTTGCTGCAACTCTCCAAGTTTTTCCAATGGACCTTCCAAGGAGGTAGGTTGAAAAATGATTTTTATTTTCTAAAGAACTTGTTGGCTATATCTTCTGTTAGAAGTATTTGTCTCTTGATCTTTTTCTTACTAATACATTGTGCTTAGTAGTTAGCTCCGTATATGCAGAGCATGTATATTTGTTTATTTTTTTAAATTTATTTTCTTCAATGTTATCTTGTCTCTTTGGTTCCAAATGACAATTCATGTTTAAAATCTAATGGCCTATTATTCCCTTTCAGCTCAAGGAAAATATCTCAGTCCATTGTAGTGATGAAGAGGTTGATGATCCTCAAGATCTTGGAAGCGATGAAGAAGATTTGAGTGAAGATGGTGACAAACAGATTCATGAAGAGGTATCATGTGGTTCTATGTACAAGAACTATTAGTTAAATATGTTTCAAAGCGTGGTGTCCACAATTATTTTTTTGACTTCTCCTAGGGGACTCTTGCTACACGAGTATCCAATATAACTTGTTCACACGGTATCATGCAGTTACCTTGTTTTGCGCAAGTTTAAATGTATATTGATGTTGTTTAGTAATCTACCTCATGCTTGATATGGTAGTTAAGCTTTAGAAGAATTCCTATATGGAATTTGAATTTGAAAATTTTATAGGTTTTAATAATTCAATAACTTACCAGAGTTATAAGTTTTATGAAATAAGCCTGCCTTTTACAGAGATGATTGTTGTTATCATATAATGTTGCTTGGAGCACTGCGCTTTGTAAAGGGGATATTGCTTGGATGCTTAGAGATCATAGGGAGAAGCTCCTTGCAGCATGTGGTAGGGCTATGTCAGGTCTTTTCAAGTGTTGTATATAGAAGTTAGTGCAATTGCAGAAAGGCATAAAGTTGTGACTTAATGGGTACACCTGCTGTTAGTGGTGGAGCTAGATTGTGTCACAGCTATACGATTTGTTAGAAGTGCAAACAAAGTCTCACATTGATTGGTAAGGAAAGTGACCATGGATATGTAAGTTAGGACAATTACCTCGATTAAAATGAAACATTTTGGATGGTACCCAAAGCAAAGTTATGAAGGTTTATGCCCAAAGTGGACAATACCATATCATTGTGGAGATATATAGAGGTTTGTTGTCCTTGTCAATTTGTATTAGAGTCTTGGTTTAAACCTAACCGTGTGGGTGAAATACTCAGATTCTAAACAAAGAAATTTAATCTACTTTGTTCGTGCTCTATCTGAGTAGCCTTGGTTTTCCTTACCTTGATAAGAGCAAGAGTGATCCATGCTCGTGTTCGTGAATAAAGGTGCTTCGAGATAAAGATTGTGTCTTTGGATTTAGAGCAAGCTCATGGTTGGGAATGGACGGATTTATTCTAGGGGAGGATTGTTAAGAGTGAAAACAAAGTTCCACATTGGTTAGGGATGAAAATGATTATAGGTATATAACTGACAACAACTATTTCTATTGGTATGAGACCTTTTGGATGATACCAAAAGTAAAGTCGAAAGGGTTTATTTCAAAAGTAGATAATATCATACAATTATGGAGATATACCATGGGATTTAATTTTGACTCATTCTTAAGTCGAGATAAGTTCTTATTTTTGATAGGATAATTTTCTAATTTAGTTGGGTGCTTTGTAATTGCTTAATATTTTATTTTACTTTTCTAAAAAAAAAAAAAAAAAAAAAACCACCAAATAGAGGAAGTTAGAAAATGTGATACAAATTAAAGTTATCCTATTTCTACAAACAATTTTAGATTGGGCTAGATTTGACTACTATTTTATAGTAAATTCGCTTGAGCTATAAAATATGAGTTTTTGAATACACTAAAAATGTGGGTGTTATACATCAGCTATAAACTATGGGTTAGACAATTCACTCACAAAACAACTTCAATTATTTGATTTGGAATTTGACCATTCAAAATTTAATAAGAGTTTTGTTATCATATTATATCTTATTATCCCCTAAAAAAAAAAAAAATTCACATTATCCAGTAGTAATGACCATTTATTTTTGTTTATTTTTAGGCAATTAATGTTCATTCATTTAAATATTATTGCTTCAAAAAATTATATATGGTATATTCTGAAATTTGGATGTGCTCCCTAAATTTTAAATAATGCGAGTTGTTTCGCATTATTCTAAATAAGGACTGATTTAAGGTTTTAAATATATCAATATGGCTTCCAATAATGGAACATTGAAATGTCATGTTCGAATATTTATGAATAATATAAAAACAATAAATTATAATAAATTATTTACAATTTTACCCATTTTAATTATGTTTGAGTTTTTTTCCAATTATTGTTAATGTATGGCTCACATGGTTAGTATATATATATAAAAGTAAAATGAATCAAAATATTTATAAATTTAGTAAAATGTTACTATCTATTAATGATAAATATTAATAGACACTTATAGATATTTACCAGTGTCTATCACTAGGATTCGCAACAAGGTCGGGGCGGGGCGGGGAGGGTCCCCCGTCCCCGGCCCCGTGGGGTAAATTCCCCCCATCCTAGCCCCCGTCCTCGCCATTTGAAGGCGGGGACGGGGCGGGGATTCCCTGTCGGGGAAACGGGTCCTCACGAGGTCCCATTCCCCGTTTTCCCGCGGAGATTCCCTATTAATTCTCCGCATGGAATCCCCTATTACATCCTAGCGGGGATTTCTCATTTTTTTCTTTTAATTTTTGAAGTTTGGGCTTGACTTTGGGCTTAAATTTAGAATTTATATATTCAATATTGGGCTTACAACATAAGTCTATAATATACATTTATAAACTACATATAAATAAATTAATTTATATATTATAAATATATATTTATAAAATATTAAAAATAACTATATTAAATCGGGGTCGGGTCGGGGCGGAGATACCATCCACGTCCCTGCCCTATCCCCAGACAGGGCATCGAAAAAATTCTCCGGTTTGATCCTATCCCGGTCAAACTGGGGATTTCCCACCCCGATCGGGGTGGGCCCCACGGGGACCCGATCTTATGAAGAATTTTGCCAATCCTATCTATAACTGATAATAGTAAAAAAATAAAGATTACTTTTTACGAGAAGATGTTATTGAAATGCTCAAAGTCAAAAGAATATAGGAATATTCAAAATCCCAAAATGCATCTCTAAAGAATAAATTAAACTTTAAACTTTATTATTTCATAAGAAGTCAAATGAGTTATGGGAATACTTTATTTATTTTTATTTTTTATAGAATTAAATTAGTGATGACATACACATTAACCTGCAAAGTTTTAGGAAGATTCTCTCATAATAATGCATTAAAGTTTGAAAACATAAATGAATTATAATTCAAGAAATGATGAGTAAGATCTTAATCAGATAATCCAACATATAATATATTCTATGCTTGCGTCTAAGCATACATCTTAAAAATGCCATATTTTTTTAATAAGTTAAACAAATTGATATATAGTATCTATTTATTCATTTGGATAAAGTTAAGATTGATAGTGCCTTCTATAATTTTTATTTATCAATCATTTAATTTATGACATGCTTAGCTTAGCTTTTATGATTGATGCCCAATAGTATTTGGATGTTAATCATATGTTAATTTTTTCTATACAGAATTGGGGTTACTCATCCTTTAAAGGTGTAATGCAATATTTTTAATGATATCCAAACAAGAGTTCTAAAATCTTCCTATTTTAAAATTTCTTAAATCATGCTTAAAAAAAGTTGGACTTTAAATTACCTTTCCAAACATAAGATTTTAAAAAAGAATTTAATTAGTTTTCTTACTTTGAAACTATTTCAATTATGTAGCTAATATTTGATTTTAAGGCTTAGTTTAGGATTGTTGTAACTTTTGTAATAAATTGTTAGCCATGTTTCTGGTAGAAATTCAGTTCAAAATAAAGTAGACCAATATTTGATAAATTTCTATTTTAAATTAGAAACTAATTACTTTGTTCGGTAAATTAATACTAAATTGAGATGAATTAGTTATATGGACTAAATAAACATATTCTATCAATCATTTTCATACGGATATTCAATAACAATTTATTATAATATAATTTTTTTTTCAAAATTTAAATAACTAAACTGAAACTAGTTTTGTTTAAACTAAATTATTTAATAGAAGTTTAAGAAAAATAATTGTTATTAGAAATTGAGTTAATCAAAATTTTATTAGAGAATAGAAGTTAAAAAAGGTATATTAACATGGAAGGATGAATATGAAATTTGTAAGATGTTAGAGAAGTGGCAAATTTTTAGAAAAGTTAAATCTAAAGGCTGATATCACCTGCTTTTGCAATGTAGAATAAATTTAAGACTTCTTGCAATTATTTTTTTTTAAAGAAAACAATAATTAAATGAAAATAGTTATAATTAAATGTATAATATATAAAGACAAGAGATGGTGCAAATCTTGTAAAAGTTTAGGCTCTTTTTAATAATTATTTGGTTTTTAAAAATTAAATCTATAAACATCACTCCTACATTTATAGATTTTTTAAATACTTTCTACTAATATTTTCAAAAATTAAGTGAAGATTTGAAAACTAAAAAAAATAGTTTTCAAAAACTTAGAATTTTGCTTAGAATTTAACTCCTTTACTTAGGAAAGATGAAAATAACTCTAAATAATTGAGAAAAAATAAACAACATAATTTTTAAAAACTAAAGGAAAAAAAAAATTAAATGATTACTCAATGAACCTTAAAGTTTATGTTATAAAATTACACCAACTCTCAAAATATAGAGATACAATTTTTTTTTCTCCCAAAATTGATATGTAGAATGCGATATTAAAATATAGAGCAAATAAATTTCTTTAAAATAATTCAATAAGTCATGATAATAAAATAAGGTTTACTTTTTCATTTTATTTATTTTAATTCATTTTCCCAACAATAGAGTATAAGATGTTCATGTTTGATAGCTTATCTATACTGACAAATAAGTCCTCAATAGAATAATTAGAAGCAACCTACACAAGTCTAAGTTTAGAGAGCCCATCCAACTGTCTAAGTTCTGCAAAGTATATATATATATTTTAGAAATAATAATAGTTAAATGAATGGTTATTAATGTGGATAATAATGTTAGTTAGATATTGCAAATTATTTTCTCTGCCACTATTGATGTAATATAAAATAATAACAAAAACTTAGTCAACAATGCCCATTCAAATATTTTAGGGGCACTTACAAGACTAAGACAAACCATTATTATGGATTGTTCTAATGCTAATGAAACTATTCTCCAAAAGCATAGAAGTGTGAACTTTGTAAATATTGCATTTCAAATCAGTGTAAATACTAATGCAATTTAGTTGTATATAATGTTGATATGTCTATATCATTAATACATTTCAATTTCTGTATCATTAGTGTATACATGTATCTTTGATACATCATTGAAATGTCTTAGTTAGAGTTCTAAAATAATTGAAGTACACTCTAAACTATGTATTGAATTATATGGAGTATCCATATGTATTACGAAGATTTAGTGATGCTAATTGGATTTTTTTTATAGCATGGAGACTAAATCAATCGGTTAGTATATTTTTATCTTAGGTTGAGTAATTGTAACATGGAAATCTTCAAAGTATTTGTGTATAGCACGTTCTAACTATAACATCAAAGTTTACAGCTCTTGATAAAGTAAAGAAGGCGGACGGTTTCAAAATTTTCTTGACGATATTTCATTATGGCCAAAGCTTGCAAGTGCAATGTGTATTTATTATGACAATTTACCGTCCTCTGTGAAGGCCAAGAATAATGTCTATAATGGAAGGTCAATGAGCACCTGAAAAGTGTTATCTTGCTGATCAACTTATTCCAGGCTCGTTCAAGTGTTTATTGTGCTTATTTGATGATTTTGTAGGTCTCGAGCGTTCAGTAGGTATAATCAGGCATTTGGTTGAAAACTTAGCTATAATGAAGCATTTGGAGCCTTAATTTAGGAAATCGGTCAAAGAGGAAAAAAACTTTATTGAAATACCCCCAGGACCAGCATCGCAAACCATAGCTTGACACTTCACAACACATGATGACAGTAGCATAGCATCGCGATGCTCTTGGAAAATTTCATCAAGTAACATGGGTAAACGCTGCGGGGCGCTGGGCTTTTTAGGGCAATGTTGCAATGCTCCTTAGAGTGTCGCGATACCATCAGCCTGTTGTAAATAGATCTTTTGAAAGTTTAGGACATGGAAGCTCCGATTTCTTTCATCTCTCTTTACTCTTCCCTTTTATCCACTATATTATACACCTTGACGTTTGATTATGACATTGAGTGACTAAGGTAAGCCATCTAACTTAAGATTAGGATTAGGATAAATCCAATTGTTTTAGTTTGTGATGACTGATGTAATCTTTGATTTTCTCTTTGAATACTTATAATTCTTGATCTTGTTTAACATCTATACTCTCAATTCATGTTTGGCTTGAGCATTAAAAAGAACTCATAAGTGCTATATAAGACAAAGGATTTAGTTAGTTTTGCTCCATAATTTTTTTCTTTGATGATTCTCTTTCTTAATTTTGTGGGAACCAAGCATTTGGATGTGAATTGAATAAGCGTTGTTTTCAAATGTATCAATATGAGCTAATTTATTTTCAAATATAGCAAAATGTCATTATCTATCAGTGATAGACAATGATAGCCATCTATCAGTATTTGTGACATCTATCAATGTCTGCGCAGATATGAATAGATGTCTATTGCTATCTATCATTGATAGAGAGTGACATTTTTCTATATTTTAAAATATTCGCAGCAGTTGTGTTATTTGAAACAACTACCCATTGAATAATTTGGATGAAATTTGGAATAAATTGGCCTTAGGAAGGTGAAATAAGACCAAGGCATAAAAAGGGACAAAAAAGACTTTAGCATGCAATATTACTAGGTTAATTAAGTGGATTAATTCACCTAGAATATCAGAGTAAAAACCTTTTTATAAGAGTTATAATAGGTATAGACTTAGATATATTCATTAGTCGGAATTTAACTTAGTATAATAAAACCCTAAGCCGGTAGAACACTTTAATGGGAGAAAAATTGTATATGTGACATCAATTTGTAGCTCTCACATCCTTAAAAGTTCACACCGTGAGATCTATGCTCGACTTCATGTCGCCTTGGGCGCAACCTACCTTCGGAAAGTATTTGCATGGGTCAATACTAAGGTGAATAGGTCAAATGTTCATAGTAAGTAGAAGAAAGACGTGTGTTAACATATCATACGGTCTCCTCTATTAGGTTATACCGTGAGATTCTTATAATCTGCTTGTGTGTTGTCTTGGAACGACCACCCCTTCAGAGGGCCTGATCATAGGACTCGGAACAATGCAAACTCCAATAATGGATAAGGTTTCTTAGGTTAATCTTCAATAGTGGTCTTTCATTATGGTAACCTGTTGAAGCATACCTCTGGGATTCGAAAATGTTAGGGACACACTTATGGGATGAATTCAGCTAGTAATGAATCTTTGGTAAAAAAACGGTAGCTAAAAACTATAGGAATAAGAGTTATTCTGGTATTAGTAATTAGTTGAGATTGGCTCAATTCAGGGGAAGGGTGGTTGATCACTCTTAAATGGTAGTTGCTCTAAACCTTTGAAGTATCGTTAAACTAAATCAATAGTTTAATTAGGGTTCTTTGATTTTAGTAATTAATTTTAGTATAAATGTGATTTATATTAAATACTGTACATTATTGATAGAAATAAAACTATAGGTTATATTGTAATATGAAAACTATAGGTTATGTGTTATATTTGACATAACATATGGTTATATATATAATTATTAATTAAATTAAATTATTTTAATTTAAATTTAATTTTAAAATTAAAGGTAACTCCTTCCCCTTAAGGGGACGTGATCGGAAGTATCACCTAATCCACGAGATAGTGCATTGAGGGGATGCGATCATCACGAAGATCGCTTCGGAGTACAACGTTGCTGACCCATTTATGAAAGCTCTCACTGGACAGTGTTTGAGGGTCACCTTAAGAGCATCGGTCTATAGGACCACCTGCGAGTGGACTAGGGCAAGTGGGAGATTTTATTGTACTCGGCCTTTGTGCCCTAGTTTATTGTTTTATACTAGTTTTTATACACTCCACTCGCTTTTGGACAGGTGGGAGATTGTTGAGGATGATGCCCTAAAGTCTCGTGTCATGTATTTTGTAAACAAAGTTTGTACGAACATTTGTGATGTGTAATATATGATATTTTCTTCACTCATTGACTTTGCACGTTGGATGTTTTATTTTCTTTAGCACAAACCAATAAACTAAAATCCCTGGTTGTCATTATGTAACTTAAGCATGTATGTGGTGACATACAAGTGGATCATGTCTTAAGTGATAACCAAAATGATCTGTAGTATATGGATATAGGAGGGAAACCTTATCCTAGTAACGCTATAGATGCGACCCGCTTTGTGGAATAGTTACAAGTGTTGTGACTTGCCACAGATGGTTTAATCCTGATCATTCGTATGGGGACATACAAGCGGGGGCGTCCTATACAAAGAGTTTGTATAAGACCTAACCACGAAGTGTTAACGTCTCATTATATAAAGTCGTTTATGACAGAGATTTCACTTCACTAGGATGACCATAGGTAACATGACCTCAATCCTGAGTGAGTTGGGAACTTCTGCCATTGAGGGTGGTCCTTTGATTTGCATGAGTGCGAGTGGCCAGGTCGCCGACTCAAATCTACCACTTTGGGGATTCATTTGATTTGGGAGCTAGAAACTCAGCTACACAAGATGGAATTCACTCCTTCCTCGAAACAGGGGTAAGTAGATAGATTGCTCCCTTAAGAGTTGATCCCGGGACTTGAACGATGTAGTGCCACAAATCTTCTCATGGCCCAAGAGGTGTTCACACATAGTAGAACTATGTTGTATTGTTCATTATAGGGATCAGTGGTACTTAAGGAGTAAGATGTAACTATAGGGGCAAAACGATAAATTGGCTCAACTGTACTTACGAGTATCAGTGAAGGGTTATCATACTGATGATTGGTTATATCTGATGGACACAAAAATATATCTGTGGTAAGAAGATTTCAGCTATCGGTCTTTAGTGGAATGCCTAGCAGTTATCTGACGATGGATCTCGTGTCTAAAGAGTTTAGCCAGCTATTTATGTACCATTGGAGCTTCGAGCTATAGGTCCATAAAGTCCCTTTGGTAGCTTGGATTCAAGTTGAGAATCAGTTTTTGGGTCAGTTTGAAATGTTCAAATTGACAAGAGGGAGTTCGATTATATATGATAAGATTGGACTAGTTAATTATATATGATATAATTGAATTATGTATGAGATACATTATTAGAGGAAATTGGATATAAATATGATTTATATCCAGGGGAGAGAAAACAATATGGTTGATATATGATATTAAACTATAGGTTAATGAATATAATATGATTATATTTATTATTATTATTTTTGGCAATTATGAGATAATTGACCACCGTTTTGTCCGTAACTGTGTGTTAGTGGGGAGTTCCATTTAGTTTTTGTAACTGAAGAATAAAATGAAAATTGTTTTCATTTTGCAAAGATATCAACAAAACACAGTTAATAGCTCATGGTGTGTTTGATGCCCATCACTTAGTGAATTGAGAGCCTATACTATAGCTCATCTTTTACTAGACGATCGTTTATACCTGCACACGCTTCTACTAAACGATCACTTACCTTTTCCTAAATGATCGCTTAGCACCCGAATTTTACTAAACGATCATATAGACGATCATTTAGCTTTTCCTACACGATCGTGTACTTTGCCCAAATGATCAAATATTTTGTCTGTACTATAGACGTTGCCTTCTCCCATTTGATTGATTGTTGTATACGATCTCTTTCCCTCCTCACCTCTACCAAATTCGAATAGAGCCCACTCTTTGGATTCTCACTCCGAGAATATTAAGGGTTCCAAGTAGTGGCATCATCCCCATCTTTGTTTTTTTGTGTTGCTGAACAAAAGCTTGCTGTTATAGCGAGAGCACGAGGAGTCTATTTTTGGAGAGAGTGAGATTTGCCTAGAAGAGAGTTTTCAACTGGTACGTTTTTGTTCTCTGTGTTGTTTTATCTCTTTGCATGCCTGTAATTTAGTAGTTTGATGCATATCTGTATGTGTAAATTAAATGTGTAATTTTGTCACAACGTTTTTGGAAAGATCTGCTTCTGCTCAGAGGTACTCTTGTATAAGAGTTCCTTCAGGAATGTCCTCTAGTACCAGCTTAAAATATCACTCGAAATGTTTGAGATGCATATGAGCAATGGGTACAGGAAAATGAAAAGGCCCAATGTATATCTTGACAAGCCTTTCTAAAGTCTAGGTCAAGAAGCATGAGCCCATGCTCACTACCCGTGAGATCATGGAGTCTTTGTGAGGAATGTTTGGACAATTGTCCGCTCAACTCAGGCATGATACTCTGAAATACATCTTCAATACCTGTATGCAAGAATGGGTATCTGTTCGAGAACACGCTCTCAACATGATAGTCCACTTTATCGTGGCGGAGATGATTATGCCTGTCATCGATGAGCCCAGTCAAGTTAGCTTCATCTTGGAAACTTTACTTGAAAGTTTCCTATAGTTCTGTAGTAATGCTTTTATAAATAGGATTGACTATAACTTGATCACATTGCTCAACGAGCTACAAACTTTGTAGTCCTTGATGAAAGTTAAGGAATAGAAGGGAGAGGCAAATGTTTCCTCATCCTCTAAAAAGTTCTTTTGAGGTTCGAGCTCTAGAACTAAGTTTATGCCTTCTTCTTCCAGCACCAAAAAATAAAAGAAGAAGAAAGGTGGAAAGGGGAAAGCTAACCCGCCAGTTGCTGCCTAGAAGAGTTAAAAGACTAAGGTCGCAAAGGGAATCTATTTCCGTTGGAACCGAGAGGAACATTGGAAGAGGAATTGTCCCAATGCTTGGTTGAAAAGAAAAATACCAAACAAGGTAAATATGATTTACTTGTTTTGGAGATTTGTTTAGTAGAGGATGATTATTAACCTTGGATAATAGATTCAGATGCCATTAACCATGTTTCTTTTTCATTTTCGAGAATTAGTTCCTGGTGGCAACTGGATGCTAGGGAGATGTCGATGCGTATTGGAACTGGGTATGTCGTCTCAGCGACTGCAGCGGGAGGACTTCAACTTTGTTTACAAAAATCGTATATTATATTAAATAATGTATACGTGATTCCAAGTTTGAAAATGACCCTTATTTTTGTAAAGTACTTGCTTGAAAAGAACTACTCTTTACCATTTAATGTAAATGAACTGTTTGTTTACAAAAATGGAATATATAGTTGTTCTAAAAATCTCGAAGATAATCTTTATGTGCTATGATCGTTAGTAACTAAAGCTCTCCTTAATACCGAATTGTTTAAAACTATGATAACTCAAAATAAAAGATAAAAAATTTCTCCTAAGGAAAATGCCCTTCTTTGTCACCTAAGATTAGGACACATAAATCTCGATAGGATTGAGAGACTGGTCAAGAATGGACTTCTAAGCGAGTAGAAGAAAATTCTTCATCTATATGTAAGTCATGCCTTGAAGGAAAAATGACTAAAAGATCTTTTATTGGAAAGGACTATAGAGCCACAGAACCCTTGGAACTTGTTCATTCAAACCTCTTCTGGAATCTACTGCAAAAGGTCATAAGTCATACGTCATAGAGCAAAGTCAGATGTCCTTTATTTTGGAATCTCCTCTGAAGAATATCATCTAATTTCGTAGCAATGCAGTTATGAATAAAATAGAGTACACCATAACTACCCTTCTAAATGAGTTACAGACTTATCAGTCTCTTATGAAAAGTAAGGGACCAGAAGAAAGAGAGGAAAATGTTGCCCATTCTAAGAAGTTCCATAAGGATTCATCCTCTAGAACTAAGTTTGTTCCCTCATCATCTAGTTCTAAGAAGATCCACAAAAAGAAAGAAGGAAAGGGAAAGGCATCCGCAGTTGGGAAAGGCAAAGACATGGCCAAAGTGGCCGACAAGGGAAAGTGCTTCCACTACAATGTGGGATGGTCAATAGAAATGCAACTGCCCCGAGTACCCATTTGAGAAGAAGAAAGAAAAAGAAAGTACATATGATTTACTAGTTTTAGAAACTTGTTTAGTGAAAAATGACCATAATGCCTGGATTTTCTATTCAGGAGCTACTAATCAGGTTTTTTCTTCTTTATAGGGAATTATTTCTTTCCAGCAACTTGAGGAGGGTGAAATGGCACTCAAGGTTGGAACAGGTCATACCATTTCAGCTCATGCAGTGGGAGCTGCGAAGTTGTTTTTTGGAATTGATATTCGTTTTTAGAAAACTTATATATTATTTTTAAAATTAAAAGGAACCTTGTATCTATTTCATGTTTAATCAAATAGATATACTCAATTTCCTTTTCTTTAATGAAACGTTCATTATGAAAAATGGTGTACTTATTTGTTATGTTAAATTAGAAAACAACTTGTATGTGTTAAGACCAACTGAAGAAAAAGCACTTTTAGATCATGAGATGTTTAAAATTGCTAACACTCAAACAAAAAGGAAAATAATTTCTCCAACCAACAATAATACCTATCTTTAGCATATGAGATTAGGTCACGTAAAAATTGATAGAATCAGGAGATTGGTAAAGAATGAACTTCTAAGCGAGTTAGAAGATGATTCATTTCCTCCCCGTGAATCCTGTCTTAAGGGAAAAATGACTAAGAGATCTTTTAGTGGAAAAGGTTATAGAGCCAAAAAGCTCTTATAGCTCGTACATTCAGATTATTGTGGTTCAATAAATGTAAAAGCTCGAGGAAGGAACGAATATTTCATCTATTTTATAGATTATTCTTCCAGGTATGGTGACTTTATCTAATGAAACATAAGTCTGAAGCCTTTGAAAAGTCAAGGAGTATAAGGCTGAAGTTGAAAACCTATTAAGAAAAACGATTAAAACACTTCAATGTGATCAAAGTGGAGAGTACATGGATTTAAAATTCCCAAGATTATATGATAGATCTTGGAATCCAATCCAAACTCTTAGCACCTGGTACACATCAGCAAAATGGTGTATCAGACGGAGAAATAGAACCTTGTTAGATATGATTTTATGATGAGTTATGCTTAATTGCCTAGCTCATGGGGTATACAGTAGAGATTGTAGTTCACATCTTGAACAATATTCCTTCGTAGAGTGTTTTTTAAATGCCTTTTAAGTTATGGAGGAGGTGTAAACCTAGTTTGCACTACTTGAGAATCTGAGGTTGTCCTGCACATGTGCTAGTGACAAATCCTAAGAAATTGGAACCTTGTTCAAGGTTATGCCAATTTCTTGGTTACCCTAAGGAAACGAGAGGTGATCTTTACTATGACCCACAAGAAAACAAGGTGTTTGTATAAAAAACATTACATTCTTGGAGAAAGTCCACATGAGAGATCATAAACCACGAAGCAAATTAGTATTAAATGAAGCTAATGAAGAGTCAAGAAAAGTTGTTGATGAAGTTGGTCCTCCATCAAGAGTTAATGAAGAAGCTAGAACTTCAGGTCAGTCTCGTCCTTCTCAATCGTTGAGAGTGCCTTGATGCAGTAGGAGGGTTTTATCACAATCTGATTGTTACTTGGGTTAACTGAAACTCAGGTTGTCATATCAGATGATAGCGTTAAAGATTCATTATCTTGTAAGTAGGAAATAAATGACATAGACAAGAACCAATGAGTTAAAGCCATGGACCTTGAAATGAAATCTATGTACTTCAACTCAGTATGGGAACATTTGATCTACTTGAAGGGGTTAAACTCATGAAAGAGAGATGTACCTGGAAAGGTACGGACCATCAAACCTAGACTTGTAGCAAAGGATTATACCTAGAGGGAAGGGATTGACTATGAGGAAACTTTTTCCCTATTACTATGCTTAAGTCTATATGAATTCTCTTGTCCATAACCACATATTATGACTATGGGATATGACAAATGGATGTCAAGACTGCTTTTCTGAATGAAAATATTGAAAAGAGCATCTTTATATCTCAGCCCAAGGGATTCATAGCCCAAGGTCAAGAGTAAAAATTTGCAAGCTGAATCGATCAATTAATGGACTGAAGTAGACATCCAGATCTTGGAACATTAGATTTGATACTGCGATCAAATATTTTAGTTTTGACCAAAACGTTGATGAATCTTGTGTTTACAAGAAAAACGTCAATGGTAAAGTAGCTTTTTTAGTACATTATGTAGACGACGTCTTACTCATTGGGAATGATGTAGGGTACCTTGCTAATATTAAAAAATGGCTAGCAGCCCAATTCCAAATGAAGGATTTAGGAAAGGCGCAGTATATTCATGGGATCAAATCATTAGGGATCGTAAGAACAATATGTTGACTCTATCTCAAGCAACTTATATCGACAAAATGTTGGCCTGTTATTCGATGCAGAACTCTAAAAAGAGTTTATTACCTTTCAGGCATAAGGTTCACTTGTCTAAGGAATAGTGTCCTAAGACACCTTAATAAGTTGAAGATATGAGACGATTCCCTATGTCTCAACTATGGACAACTTAATGTATGTTATGCTCTACACTATGCCAGACATTTGTTATGCAGTAGGAATAATCAATTGGCATCAGTCCAATCTAGGGTAAAACCATTAAACTACGGTTAAGAACATTATCAAATACCTTAGAAGAACAAGGGAGGGACTACATTATGGTGTATGGAGCTAAGAATTTGATCCTTACTAGATACATCGATTTTGATTTCCAAACTGACAGGGATTCTAGGAAATCCACGTCAGGATTAATGTTCTCCCTCAACGGGGGAGTTGTAATATGGCATAGCATCAAGTAAGGATGCATTGCATACTCCACTATGGAGTCTAAGTATGTAGTTTCTTGTGAAGCAACAAAGGAAGAAGTTTGGCTCAGGAAGTTCCTAATTGATTTGGAAGTCGTTCCAGACATGAGCTTGCCCATCACCTTATACTGTGACAATAGTGGGGTAGTAACCAAGTCTAGAGAGCCTTGCAACCACAAATGTGGAAAGATTGTGCAACAAGAAGATGCGATAGTCATAAACACCGCTTCGGTTCACAACATCGCTGATCAATTTATGAAAACTCTCTTGGCTAAAGTGTTTGAAGATCATTTAGAGAGTCTAGGTATGGGAGACATGTACATTATATAATCTAGCGCAAGTGGGAGATATGTCATGGGTATATGAATGCCCTAGTTTCTTGTATTTGTATATTTATCATTCTTATTGTTTTGGGTTATTGATATTATCTACAATTGGTATACTATGGGTATATTATGTTTGGTGCCTTCATATAATGCGATTAAATGAATGTTGAATA
Source organism: Benincasa hispida (assembly GCF_009727055.1). Taxonomy (NCBI): domain Eukaryota; kingdom Viridiplantae; phylum Streptophyta; class Magnoliopsida; order Cucurbitales; family Cucurbitaceae; genus Benincasa; species Benincasa hispida. Next base: position 28,173,809 of record NC_052353.1, on the reverse strand, counting down.
TTAGATTCTAACACACTGTTTTGTTAAATATTAGATTCTAACGCACTGTTTTATCAAGTTAAATCCAAGTATAAGCTCAATTAGAGTCTTGGTGAGTCCAGAGTCGAACTCAGGAATTGTTTTGTTGTGAATGCGCTAACAACTAATGTTCTGATCTTGACGCAATGTGAACACTAAACAGATGATGGATTTTGATGCTATTATAGTACTAAGATTAATTTTAGTAATGGATGCGATGGGATTTACACTTCAAGTGAAACAACGTATGCAACGAATATGAAATTCAAAGAAAGATGAGAGGGTCGAGAAGAATATTCACTAAAATTCCTTAAGCAAATATATAAATCATGTGTTCAAGCAGTGCACTCGATATTATAACCTATATCTTTCAGTGTACATAGCCAGAAAATCCTATTTATAGGATGCAAGCAATGAGTGTATGTTGGAAAAGATGTTTCTTTGTTTTTAAAGAACCTTTCTTCTTGTTTTATGAGTTCTAAATCTCTAGTTCATTCAAACCTAGATTTAATCTACTCAGGATAATCTTTTCAGTTATTCAATCGTTTCAATAAGTATGCATAAAACAAGTAGAATGCATGGTTTATATATTGCTTAGTTCATGTTAACTAAATACTTCTAAACCCATAAATGGTCTAGTTACTCATAATGAAAACAGAAAATATGGATGAGGTATGAACTGAATATGTATTCATATTGAGGAAAGAGGTCTTTCAACGTTTATACAAAAAAAATACACTAAGATAGGAAATAGAGATAGAGTAACAAACCGTGGTGTGCAATTTCATGCTTTCTCCGACTTTGTCAATGACTGCTTCACCAGGAATGTTGAAAATGGAGTTCCTTTTCTGCCTCTAGAGGTGATTTTTAAGTTTTCCCTCAAGGTTTACAAATGGTTGAAAAAGGAGTGGAGTTTTTTTTTTTGTGTGGAGTTTTCTTCCTATCCTTCTCTTATGTTTTCATGGCGGTTTCATGGCAAATTTATAGGCATTGAAATGCAACTTTTCTTTTCTTACTAATGATTGTGTTGATAAGGTGCATTAAATTCCATACCCTGATGCGTCACTTGTTGCGCATCAGAAATTCATTGGTTCTACAATGAAGCTTTCTTATCAGCTACCAACTTGATCTTTGATTTCACTTCCACTGCCCACACGTCATGTCATATCTCATCGCTTGAAACCACCAATTTCGCAAACTATGCGATCATATATTGGTGTTGAGAGTTCATGCAATCGCATCGGTAGATTTTCTACACTAAACAAAGTATGATTAGACATATTAGGTTTGGTGTGCGTGTGATCACATGATGTAATTATTTTCATGAATTCCTTATCAAGTTTTTGCATTTTCAGAGCTCTTTTCTAATTGTTTTAGATAAAAGAGGTAAAATAACTTGTATTTCTACAAGTTATCAATGTTCAAGATACAACCTAAAGGGCCTATAATATGGGGATAAGGTTGTGTACCTTATCTTGGTGACACTATGGATACGACCCACTTTGTATTTGATACAAACGAAATGATCCAACACATTCGTGTAGATGATATGCGAATGGATGTATCCTATGGAATGAGTTTTCATAAGATTGGACCACGAAATAGTAACCACTAAATGTAATTCTGTTGATTAGTTAGGTTTCATTTCAATATGATGACCTAGGCAACTTTAGTCTTAATCATGAGTGTATTATGAACTAGTATTCATGAGGAATTTATTGTGTTTTATGTCCTAAAACTCGCGTATTGTAAACAATATAACTTATTCTGAAAATTCAATAAGGTGTTATTGAATATATTGTTTTTTAGAAATCCAATAAACCGAATTCCCTTGACTATTATATGAGTACTTGAACTTTATGTGGAGACATACAAGTGGATCAGGTTCGAGTAAATAGTCAAAATGATTTATAGTATATGAATAAGGTTGGGTGCCTTATTCTGGTAACACTATTGGATGCGGCCTACTATGTGGTTGCTACAAAGAGTTGTAAAGTGCTACATACGAAGTGATCCTAATTCGTGCATGTTGGGACATAAAGAGCAGAGGTGTCCTGTACAAATGAGTTTTGTGCAAGATCCGACCACGAAACCAATCATTCTTACTTTATAATGCTGTTTACTATTTAAGACTAACTATTTCAAAGTGATGACCTAGATAACTTGGCCTTAATCCTGAGTGAACTATGAACTCCTGCTTGTTCGGGATTATCCTTTGACCTGCAAACGGTGAGAGTAGATCAACTACCTCTACTCAATAAGCTTCCCAGTTTAGGGATAAGACCGAATGAATAGTTGGAAACATAGGGTGCAAGATGGAATTCACTCCTACCCAATTAGGGATAGTAGAGAGGTTATTCCCTTCAACTGCTAATTCTGGGTCTTGAATAAGAGGCCTTACCCTCTCATTGGCCCAAAAGGGATTCGATTTGTTGATTGGATCAGAAATCAATTGTTCATTAAGAGATCGGTGGGACTTAAGGAACCAAAGGTAATTTCGAGGGTAAAACAAAGATTCGACCCAATCATTATTACGAGCAACCTGGAAGGGTTAACTTACTAATCATGGTTATATCGAGTGGACATAATATATCTATAGTGAGGGGAGTTCAGGTATAGGCTTTAGTGGAATCACCCATTAGTTAACGAATGGAGGTTTGATCCATCCAATGAGTTTAGCCGACTAATCTCGGATCATTGGAGCCCATGATCTGTAGGTCCGCGAGGTTCTCTTACTAGCTCGTAAATAGATTAGCTCTAAAATAGCGTGATAAGTTAATTTGAAGTGTTCAAATTAAAATTAAATGAAATTGGAGAAATATGATTTAAATATTTGAAGATGGAATTGTGTAAAAATTAATTTTGTAAAATTAATAATATTTTTAGTTTTATTAAATAAAATCGATTTATGAAAATTGAAAAAGAATAAAAAACACAAAAGGGAAAAATTGGATTTTCCATTGTCTTCATGTAGAAGCTCACTAACAACCCACTTGTTCAACGTTCATTTACTCTAAGCATGAGTTGCATCTCATGCAGCAAATCTCTTTGCATGAATGTCGCAATATATTGAAGAGAATGGAGTGTTTCAAAGGAAGGCAACTGATCAATTTTTCTGAAAAAATTGAGAGAAGAAGCTATTCTTCACATTGGGTTACTGCTGTGAGTTTTCTCCAAATTCCCTTAATTCAAGCTTATTTTGAGTCCCACTGCTCAATCTAGAGCACCGAGACAATAGTAGGGAAGATCTTGGGAGTGGTCTATAACAAGATTGAGAGGAGATTTGCAGCTGATTTCAAGCTTAAAGGAAGTTTTTCAAAGCTATGTCTTGAAACCAATTTATTTCTACTGAAGCATGTTTTCATTTTTGCCAAAATTAATGAATTAGAGTGCTTATGGATTCTTGTCACTTCCGCTATGCATTGATACGTTCCAACATAATTGTCCTTTGATTTGTATGTGTAAGAGTGGTTAGTTCGTCGACTCAATATGTCTACCATTTTGGGGACAAGACTGAGTGGGGAGCTGAAGAAAATAATAATACACAATGGATTTTACTTCTTCCCGATTTTAGGATAAGTAGATGAGTATTCCTTTAACTGGTGTCTCCAAGACTTGAAGAAATTGCCCTACCCTTTCACTAGCCGGAGAGGGTTTCTGTTTAATTGTTGGATCATAAACCATTAAACAAATTGTTCACTAGAGGAGAAGTGGTACATAAGGATACATATGTAACATAGGGGTAAAACGGTAATTTATCCTAGCTGGTATGACGAACACTCGTGACAGATTAACTTGTTACTATTGGTAATTATCCATGGACACAAAAATATATTAGCAGTAGAAAGAGTGTAGTTGTAGGTCTTTAGTGAAGTGTATCCACATCTAATGAATATTGATTAACGTGGTTAATGAGTATAACTAATTAATCTCAAATGATTGGAGTTTCTGATTTGTAGGTCCACTAGGTTCTATTCCTAGCTCGTAAAGGGTATTAAGGTAATTATGTCTTGAAGAGAATTTGAATGTTCAAATTCACTTTGGGAATATTATAATGTATGATGATATATTATTATATAAAGTTTTTAGTTTAATTAAATTTTATAATATAAAATTATTTTGAATATTATTCAAAATTAATTTATGAGAGAATTAAATATTTGAAGGAGGTCAAATATTAATATAAATTGGATTCACATTAAAACTATAGTTTAATACTAATGTGTATCATATGCACATTAAAATTATAAGTTATGAGAGAAATACAACTGAATATGATTTAAATATAGGCTAAATTGAATATTTGATATTTAATTTGATAACTAATTAATTATTTTATTTAATTAAATTTGATTAAGTTAAATTAATTGAATTAATACTATATGTTGTGTGAGAGATGTTCAATTAAATTTAAATGAATTTACTAATTAAATTGGATTTAATGAATTATTAATTATTTAATTTAATTTATTAAATTAAATAATAATGAATAAAACTCTCACACGTGGGAATTATAAAAAAAGAGTGGATCACTGCCCACATTTAAAAGTTCATCTCTCTCTCCCCATTAGACTCTCAATCATGATATACTTGAGAGGTGAAAAAGTTTTTTTTTTTTTTTTTTTTGAAGAAGAAGATCAATTACAGAAAGTTATTGTGGAAAACTCTCTCTGAAATTCTCTGGAAAAAAAAAATCACACTATTCTTGTTGATTTTCTCTTCACAATTTGAGATTCGTTCCCACAAACCAATAAACTCGGTTTCTCAGAGAATATGGAGGTTTCCAAGTGGTTGTATTTATGAATTCCATCCCAAGAAGAATTCGTCTTTTCATCTGAGTCATCAAATGAGAGTAAGTGACGTTTTTAATTCTCTGTAAGATTAAATTCGCAAAAAGGTAAAGCATGTTTAACCTAATTTGTACAGTAGGTTGAGGTTTTTTATATCTCTGTTTTCTTCTGTATGTTTTGCCAGTGTACTGGTATTTTGGATTCTAAATGATTTTTCAGTTGGGTCTTGGTTCTTCCGTTGCATTAGGACTTTTATCCCTACAGTCGATACACTAGAACATTCCTCCAGGTTGTCGCCTATTTTACTTTAGTCTTAAAAACCATCATCAATTATGAATTGCTAAATAAAATCAGAAGAGTTTTCTTATAGTGTTTCTTCAAGACGACACTCAGTCTAAGATGATTGTCGAAATATCACTAAGGCATTCAGTTCAAATGAAAAAATAGCAATTACTTAAGAATATGGAAGTTGAAATTTGTTAGAATATCCCTTTCTATGCCAGAAAGAAACACGTGATAAACTTTTCCCACGTGGATAATTTTGATGATGCCTAAATCCTCACTAGGGCTCGACCCATTAAAAATGAATAAAGATCTGGTCAAAATTTGCATAAAAAAAATATACTATCTTCTCAAGAAGGGCTTAGTAAGCCCATCTAAAAGTTTATGGTCATGTGTAGCCTTTTATGTTAACAATCAAGCAGAAAAGGAATGAGGAGTTGTACGACTAGTCATCTGGCGAAGAAGAAGTGAACACTTTGCTAAGGAACGAAGCTTCATGTTCGTTTTTCTTCAAACCCCCAATTTGGTCTTCAAAATCACTCCCAACAGATAGTAATGAATGATGGAACAGACCTTAAACAAGGTTCTCAAATGAATTAGGTACCTGATTCCTAATTGCCAAGACTTCCTAAAAAGGATTACCACAACAAAGATCTTTTCAAAATTTGATATGCAATCTCAGTTTTGGCGAATTCATATTAGCAATGAAGACAAATACGAGACTGCCTCCAATGTTCCATTCAGACAATTTGATTAGAATGTTATGGTTTTTGGATTAAAGAATGCTCCATTTGAATTTTCAAAAGACTATGAATGATATATTCAACAAATATCAGGATTTTATAGCATAGATGATGTCTTAGTATTCTCAAAGATAGTTGAACAACATTTTAAGCATTTACAAGTATTCAACAAATGACTATTTGTCTTTTGTTATCCCTACCTAACACTTTAAGCACAACACTTTAAACACTTTAAACGTTTTCAAAACAAATGGTCTTGTGTTATCCCTACCCAAGATGAATTTATTGCAAACAAAGATCCGATTTCTCAGCTACGACATAGATGAAGGGATCATCAAGCCAACCCAACAGTGACTGGAATTTGTGGATAAGTTTCTAGAAAATATACAAGATAAAAACCAACTATAAAGATTACTGGGTTGCATCAATTATATTGGAGATTTTATCAAACATCTTCGCACAATTTCTTTTTCACTATATAATAAAGTAAAAAAGAATAAAAAGTCATGGACGGACGAGCATACACGAGCAGTACATGGCCAAAAGTTTGTTCCACAGTAAAAAGGAAGGTACTAGCAATATACTTTTGTGTAAAAAGTTCTAGGGAGTTCTCATCAACAGAAGTTTCCTTGTCCAAATAGATTCAAAAGAAAACAAAAAATATGTAAAAAATCTTTTCTCAAAACAAATCTTTGCAGATTACCTCTCTAGAGAACATCTTTCATCTGGAAGAAAACCTCCTAATGTACCATCAAAATTTCTCTCCCATAAGCATAGAACAATCTCCCAATCGTCCACGACCATCACGATGGCCTCCGTCGTTGAACACAAAGCAACCTAACTTCTCTACAGGAAATGCTTCAAGGGAAAAAAAAACCCATTTCTTAATCATCTGCACCAACTCCCCTGAGCGTGGACAATTATGCAATGGATATCAATTTCGATGCTAAAGGCTCTGCTCAAAGAGCTCTTTCAATTCAGTCAAGTTCATAAAACCTGTCTCCTCAACCATCAACAACCTTATTGCACCTTTCTAATGCACAAAATACAAATAAAAGATCAACAATGTATTCTTCAAGCATGATTCAACAAAATATGTCATCTTACTCCCAGGATGTTCGACCGAGGGCGTTTCAATCTAGACCTACAATTGTGAATTATTTTACAAAGACAACTCTGATCGATCTAACTATCGATCAAGAGTTCAGTGAACCTAATATTCAAAGGTCTATTTTCAAATCTTTCCTTCTAGGGGGTATATCAAAAACTCGAACTTTCTACGAGTTTATTTTAGTAGATTCCAATTTTGCTGAAATAACTCATGTACCAGATCATTCTGATCCTCCCAAAATTGTTTACTTAAAGTTGAGAATTCTAAAGTTTTAATGCCATCCTATTGGAATCAGAGGATGTTTGCTCAAAGAAATTCTAAACAATCGTCAAACTACAACATTTTACCTATCGCCATTATAGGCGTGCATGGTACTATATTTTTTTGTATCATGCTTATAACCATTCTTTGTTTATCACATTTTATAAGCAAGCTTACAAGATGCATTATCCATACTAGTTTCAAACTACTTGACATATTTTGAAATTTGTGAAGAAAATTTTCTAATAGAAGTTCAAAGATCTTACTACCTATTCCAAAATAGCATCTATGCATCACCACTTTCACAGAAGTATAGATTTGCTTTATATGTTCAAATACTTGGACCTTCTGGTGGAATTTCTAGCTACAATGACAAGAAAACTTCAAAGCCTTAAGCAAGGCACTTAGGATCAAATGGTGGGAAAATTTTGACCACTGCCACTTAGAAGCTTCAAATTCAAACGATTGATTCTATGCTAATGTCCATTTTCAACACTTAACTCGCCAAGATGACGAACAGTTCATAATGGCAAAAAATTCAATTCTCAGTTCCTTGGCATGAGCAATCTCTCAAGCTGATTTTGCCTCGATAATCAACATAGTCGTACATCAACTTTTTTTACCATGACGAAACTCAACAGAAAGGGATTAATTCATCTCACTACAAGAAATTAGGCATTCATCGACGAACTACTTGCAACTATTCTACAATCGTCACTTTGTTAGTGACAAAATATTATTTTCATCTCGAACCAAGCGATGAAAGGAAACAAAGTTGCAATAATGCGATGTTTAACAGTAATAGTCGTTGCCTGATGATGCCGGATGCGACAAAACATATGTTCGACGCAAATTCCTTTGCGACTAATTGGGCTTTAATTGTAAGCTCAATTAATGGGCAGGAGGTTTGGCACTTTAAGGCATGCAACGAAAGCCCATATCATTGCAGAATGCGATGAAAGGATGATTTGTCGAAAGTCTTTTTACGTTTTTTGACTAATTGGGCTTTGCAACTAACTAGGCTTTAGTCGAAGGCCCAATTAATGGGTGGGAGGTTTGGCACTTTAGGTCATGGGATGAAATCCCTGATCATCAAATGATGCAACGAATCATCCGTTCTTCGCAAGGGCTTTTACTTTTCCCTTTTTCTTTCATTCGATAGCGAGGGTTTTTGTTCCACTTTTTCTACTTTGTTTGGCCATTTGTCTGAAAGAAACTAAATCTGTCGTTTGCGTTCATTGTTCATCGTTCATCCAACATTCACCAAGAGCTCGTTCATCATTCGTTCAGTGTTCGTCTGAAAGTAGGGAGCTTGTTCATCATTCATCTGACGTTCGTCTGAATGTGGGAAGCTCTTTCATCATTCGTCTGGCGTTCATCTGAAAGTGGGATTTTTTTTTGCTTTTGTAGAAATAGGGTTTTTTCCTTCTTCTTTTGTTCTGCCATGTTTGTTTAGGACAAGCGTTTGATGGATATTACTCAAAATTAGTGAGAGAAACTTCTGGTTTTGTGCTCCATTTAACCTAATTTTGTTGGGGTTGGTTTTGACAATAAATTACTTTTTTGTTATTCGCTTCCAAAGAAGAAGAACTTTTGTTATTTTGATATTTTAACAAGTGAATTGAAGAGATTTTCCTTTTGTGATTGTTATTATGTATTATTATGTGTTTTTTTATCCATAGCAGCAATTAGTTCTCTCTCACTTTGTGTGCCTTTCAACTTCATAGTTGCTGAGTTTTTAAGTACGTTTTCCCCTATTTTAATTGCAGACTCTTGCTACATTTGATGGGAGATGAAGGAAAATTCTTATTGAGGGAATGGTGTTGAAAAGATCCATAGGTTCATTTACTTTGTTTCTCAAATATTTAATTAGATTTTTTTTGTAACTATTCTTCCCACGTTGACTTTCCCTTCACTGAAGTTCATTTACTTTGCTTCTCAAATGATATAGTGAAATAATCGTGCCACAACCTTTAGATTTTGTACAGATCTAGTTGAGTTTGTTTTGGCTTGATTGGATCCAAATTTTTTTTATTGCCTCATAGATCCATGAACGATCTATTTTGCCAAATGTTTAGATTCCTACTACCATATCTTTTTTCTAATAATTCTTTAAGTGCTTGATTTAGTTTCATCTTAATCAGAAGGATAATGGTAATGAATAAAACAAAATTTTGCAACTTGAGTTCTACTATTATTCACTACTCTTTTTTTTTTTTTTTTTGAAATTTAGTTTTGATTTTTCATCACTTGTTTGTTGTTCCATGCCAAAGTTTTATTAATGGAAATTGAAAAACTATCAATGTCCCATCTAAAACCACTTGTTTACTTTAAAAAAGTTTATGATAAGTTTAAGATAAGTTTCTATATGATGTGTTTTTTATAGAATAAATTATGGATAAAAGTTGGATAAAACTACGAAATAGATTATGCGAAGAATATACTAATGGAACAAGATCGTTTATTAGTTTGGCAGAGAAGCATGTCGATACAAGAAGGTTTACACGTTGTCCATGTAAAAAGTGTCAAAATGTCATAATGAAACTACCCCGTGATGTTGAATGTGATTTATACACATATAGAATGGCCCAGATTTATCCTTTTAAAACCTACGAGAATGGATAAAACATATAATGAACATGTAGAGTCTTCTCACCAAAATTTAGATAATGCAAATGAAATGCTTGAACTATTGAATGATTTGACGGGGGGGGGGTTGGAACATTGAAGTTGAACATCATGGTGACGAAAATTCTACCGAAGTTGAAACAAGTGAGAATAAGGGAGATAGAAGTAGTAAGTATTAATCAATGTTTGATGAGGTTAATCAAGAATTATACCCTGGTTGGAATAAGATTCTACCTTACTTTGTTTGGTGAAATTAATGGATATCAAAGTACTTAATCAGTGGAGCAATAAGTCATTTGATATGTTATTAGAACTACTCAAAGAACCCGAGGGTACCAAAATGCCAAAATCTTATTATGAAACAAAAAAGATGTTGTGTGACTTGGGTTTAGGTTATACATGCATACATGCTAGTAAGAATGATTGTATGCTATTTTGAAAAGAAAATGAAAAAACAGAAATTTGTCCTCACTGCAATGAACCTCGTTACAAAGTAGGTAATAAGAAAGGAAAAAAGTATCCACACAAGATTTTAAGATATTTTCCCTTGAAACCAAGATTACAAAGATTATTTTATTTCAAGCACACTACTAATGATATGAGATGGCAAAAGGAAAAAAGACTGAATGTAGATGGAGTTTTAAAACATCTGACAGATGATGAAGCATAAAAAGATTTTGATAGACAATTTGATTGCTTTGCAAAAGATCCAATGAATGTAAGGTTAGCTTTAGCTACTAATGGATTCAACCTATTTGGCAACATGAGTACATCTTAATTTAAGGATCTCTTTACGAAGAGCATCCATGAGTGCGTTCGGATCTTTCCGATTTTACTATGACCGAAATACAACATATATATTCTAACATACAGTTATGCAAATAAACAGTAATTAACGACATGCTTTGAACACTAAAGAATAAGGGAAAGAGTTCTCATACCAGTTGAAGACCCTATTAAAGCTTTAGATCTCAGATGCAGCGGAAGAACCTCCACCCATATTCTATCGCTCAGTAAATGCGTTGTCTGTAGTAGCACGATCAATAACGAACAAATGAACACAGTGGGGATGACACCACCAAAATGGAGCCCTTGGTATTCTCGGAGTGAGACCCCAAAGTGTGGTCTTTGGTTAATTTGGTAGAGGTTGGAGAATGAACTAATCATGTAGACGATAAGCAAGTGGGAGAGAAAAGGAAGCTATCGTATAGCTAAATGCTTATCGTTTAGAAGAAGCTACACGATCATGTAAGTTTTACTAAGCGACCGTTTAGTAAATGGTAGATGATCGTTTAGAAAACATGACACACTATTCAATCGTTTAGGAAAGCTAAACGATTGTCTAAGAACTAGCGTACGATCGTTTAGGCGCGAGGTGTGCAATCGTTTAGGCGTTGAGCGACTATCATATAGGCTCTTGACTTATGCGATCGTTTACATTTCCACATCGATGCCAAATTTTTCGAACCATTCGAACCCTTGCAAAATGAAACAAAATTTCATTTTATTCTTCAGTTACAATAATTGAAGGGGTTGCTCCCACTAACGCACGTCCGAGAGGAATTTTAGGCCAATTATCATATAATTAACCAATTTAATAATTAATAAATATAATCATATTATATTCTTACCCTATAGTTTGATATCACATATCTACTATAGTAATTTCTCCTCCATATGATATAAATCATATTTATATCCAAATTTTCTCCAAAATAATGTATCTCATACATTTAGTCAATTATATCATATATAATCAATCAGTTCAATTATATCATATATAATCAATCAGTTCAATTATATCATATATAATCAATCAGTTCAATTATATCATATATAATTAATCAGTTCAATTATATCATATATAATCGAACTCCCTCTTGTCAATTTGAACATTTCAAATTAACCCAAAGACTGATTCTCGACTTTATCCAAGCTACCCAAGGGACCTAATGGACCTGTGGCTCGAAGCTCTAATGGTAGGTGAATAGCAGACTAAACTCTTTAGCCACGAGATCCACCATCCATTAACTGTCAGGCATTCCACTAAAGACCAACAGTTGAACTCTTCTTACCACAAATATATTTCTGTGTCCATCAGATATAACCAATCATGAGTACGATGAACTTTCACAGATGCTCGAAAGTATAGCTAAGCCAATTTACAATTTTACCCCTGTAGTTACATCTCACTCCTTAAATACTACTAATACCTATAATGAACAATACAATATAGTCCAACTATGTATGAACAGCTCTCGGGCCAATAGAAGGTGCTGTCTCTTATACACATCTAGATGTGTATAAGAGACAGGTGTGGTACCATATCGTTCAAGCCCTGGAATCAACCCTTAAGGGGGCTATCTATCTACTTACCCCTGCCTTAGGGAATGAATAAATTCCATCTTGTGTAGCTGAGTTCCCATCTTCCAAATCAGACGAACCCCCAAAATGGTAGGTTTGAATCGACAACCTGACCAATCGCACCCATACAAATCAAAGGACCGCTCTCAATGGCAGGAGTTCCCAACTCACTCAGGATTGAGGTGTGTTACCTATGGTCATCCCAGTGAAGTGAAATCTCTGTCATGAACGGTATTATATAACGAGATGTTAACACTTCATGGTTAGGTCTTATACAAACTCTTTGTAATTGATACCCTCGCTTGCATGTCCACAACACGAATGATCAGGAGCACACCATCTGTGACAAGTCACAATACTTGTGACCATTCCACAAAGCGGGTCGCATCCGTAGCGTTACCAGGATAAGGTTTCCTTCCTATATCCATATACTACAGACCATTTTGGTTATCACTCAAGACATGATCCACTTGTATGTCACCACATTCATGCTTAAGTAACATACAGATAACCAGGGATTTTATGTTTATAGGTTTGTGATAAAGCAAATAAAACATGCAACTGAGCAAAACATAAGATGTGAAGTAAAATATTATATATTATACAACACAAGCATTTGTACAAACTGTTTACAAACTACAAGACATGAGACTTTAGGATATCAACCCCAACACATACAGTAAATGACCAGTAATATTAATTCCATATAACTTTCCATCATGGAAATGCATGAAAGAAGCATTTTTCTTCATGTCATTGCTTATACTGGGGCTAAAATCTCAAGGAAAATAGATAAATATTTATTTACAGCCGTTAATAGATGAATTGGAAGATTTATGGAGTATTGGCATTGAGACTTACGATACGTATAGTGGTCAAAACTTTCAGCTTCATGCAGCTTTAATGTGGACAAAAAATGACTTTTTAGCATATGGCAATTTTTCAAGATGGAGTACTAAGGGATATAAAGCATGTCCATTTGTAATCAACATGTCTCATTTGTGTCATTGCATAATGAAATATGTTACATGGGACATCTTGGCTACTTACCAATGAATCATCTTAGCGTTGGAACAAACAATTTAATAGGAAAATGGAATATAGAATTACACCACGGTCTTTTTTAGTATTAGAACTTCTTCACCAGTTAGAGGCTATATATTTTCCACCACTAGGGAAAACTATTATTCTCCCAGATGACTAGATCTACACGTTAATAATCATAATAGACTTAGTTATAATGGTTGATAACAATTAAGGAGACAAGGGAGATAGAATTTAGATGCTTGAAAAACCTTCTGTCGTTTACCAAAAGTCTGCACGATCGTGTAGACGATGCACCAATAATTAAACGATAGGCCAATTAAGTAAACGATAGGAGGAAGCATTAAACAATCATGTAGACGACAATTGACTGAAGCTAGAAAATCGCATGGACGATGGCTGGGGAGCTAAACGATCGTATAGACGATTGAACGCGGAGCTAAACGATCGTGTACACGATGCGATAGGAACTACATGATCGTGTAAAAAATACTTTAGCAAAATCTAAATGATTGTAGAGGAAAACGAAAAGGCACAGGAGTTTAAGTGGTTCGGCCAAGGGCCTACATTCGTTGTGCAAATTAAAAGGTTATCTTTTATTACACTTCAAAGTATTATAGAACGAAATGTCTTCATCTCTTTCTTTCTATTCACTATTACATTGATCTCTCGTTTGATTTCGTTTATATATGTGCAGGCGATTCGGTAAAGGATGATGAGCTCTAGTGGTTAAAACATTTAACAGAAAGAAGTCGACAACCGTAGTTGCCAGCTACATTGTTCTTTCTTGATTTCGAGTTTTTCAATCTCCACCTTCGTAAGCATCCGGAGTTCCTTCCCTCTTTGCTTCATTGAGCTGACTTGAACTAACCTTTTTCAGGTAACTCGAACCCGAGAAGGTCCAAGCATCTCCCAAGCTTGTTCAATGTCACTGTTTTTGTTAGCATATCAGCTGCATTATCTGAGGTATGAGTCTTCACTACCTTGACTTTCCCTTTCTCAATCTCTTGTCTGATGAAATTATAATTGTTATCGATATGCTTGGTTCTGTTGTGAAACTGCTGATTCTTAGATAGGTATATTGTACTTTGATTATCACAATAGATTCTAACTGTAGTTTGTGTTATGCCGAAATAATTTAGTAAACCTTTCAGCCACAAACCTTCCTTCACAGCTTCAGACAAAGCGATGAACCCTGCCTCTATTGTGTAAAGAACCACAACAGGCTGTAATGTAGCATTCTAACTTATCAAATTGTTCCCCCATAGGAAAATATAACCCGATGGGGAACGTCTTCTATCCAAATCCCCTGCATAATATGCATCTACATAAACATAAACCTCATCATTGGATGGTTCATTCTGTCTATATAAAACGTTTGCCTCCTTGGATGAACATAGATACCTTAGTATCCACTTGACTGTCTCCCAACATCTTCTACTAATATTTGTCATGTACCTATTGACCATACTTGTTGCATAGGACCGGTTTGGACATGTAGAAGTCATAAGATACATAAGAGATCCCACTGCTTAGGAATAAGGAACAACCTTCATATGGTTCAAATGCTCTTCATCAGTGCTTTTTGGACTATTAGCAACTGAAAGCTTGAAGTAAGGGGCAAGGGGAGTACCTACTGGCTTTGCTTTCTCCATCTTGAACCTCTGTAAAATCTTTGAGCAATATTCAAATTGGCTAACAAGAAATCTGTCTTTTTTTCTGTCTCTTTCTATTTCAATGCCTAGCTAGGATCCTCCTTGACTCCTCTAGGTCTTTCATGTCAAATTCTCTCTTAAGAAGCATTTTCACTTGCTTCAATTTCTCTTTGGATCTCTCGGCTAGTAGCATGTCATCTATATAGAGAAGTAGATAGACCGGTTTCTTGAACCTACTAGTATTTGTGTATGCACACCAATCAAATTAGCTCCTTTTGAACCCCATCTTGGAGATCACCTCATTAAACCTCTTATACTGCCATCTAGGTGACTATTTGAGGCCATATATGGACTTGTTCAACAAACACACAAGGTCTTCTTCTCCACTTTTAACATAGCCTTGAGGTTGTCTCATGTATATTATCTCATTTAACAACCCATGTAAGAAGGCTGTTTTCACATCCAACTGGTCAAGCTCCAAATCTTTTTGCATGACAAGAGAAAGGAGCTGCCGGATGGAAGTATGCTTCACAACTGGAGAGAACACCTCATTATAATCACTACCTTCCTTTTGAGTGAACCTTTTAGCAACAAGCCTAGCCTTAAACCTAGACTTTTGTACACCCAGAATCTCTTCTTTAAATTTTTAAATCCATTTGCTTGAGATAGGTTTGTACCCTTTAGGCAAAGGTACTAATCTCCAAGTGTCATTTTGATTGAGGGACTTCATCTCATCATTTCATAGCCTCAATCCATTGCCTAGCATCCAGACTATTTGTTGCTTCTTAAAAGCTGGAAGGTTCATTATTACTCAATGAAATGGCAACACTTAATGCTACACTTGCAAAGTTAGACTCTTGGTACGTTACTGGTGGTACTATTGTTCTTCTCGACCTATCTCTTGCCAATGATTAGTTGTGCAAGTCCCATGTGCCTCAACTTGATCAATTGACACATGATCATTGGATTCAACTACCTCATCACCTTCTAACTCTTGGTTTTGTGAGGAAGTAGAAGCTTCATTATCATTTTGAGGCTCCACCTCAAATCAAGTTCTATTAGTCTTAATTATTGTTGAAGATGGTTATTCTGACATCATGAACATTTCATTTTCTCTAAAGATCACATCTCTGCTGTTTACACACCTATTTTCAACTGGATGACATAGCCTAAAGCCTTTTGCTCCCAGTGTAAAGCCTAAGAACATGCACTTTATAACCCTTTGTTTCAATTTCCCTTGGCTTTGGTGCACGTAGCTAACACAACCAAACACTTTTAGGTGTTCCAACTTAGGTGGCTGCCTTATCCACCTCTCTTCAGGAGTCTTCAGCTCTATATATTGATGAGGGCATCTATTAAATGTTTATATGGTGTAGGAGATAGCTCCAACTCAATATTTTTCAGGTAACAAGGCATTAAACAACTGAAATCTTACTCTTTTTAGCACTATTCTGTTTAATCTTTCAGCTACTCCATTTTGTTGAGGTGTGTACCTTATAGTTTTATGACTTACTATGCCATGCTCCTTGCAATACAAATTAAGCTCCTCTCCACAAAACTCTAAATCATTATTAGTTCTCAAATGTTTAATTTGTTTAGAGGTATGCTTCTCAATCCAGGTCTTCCAATCTTTAAATCTATTAAATACTTCATCCTTGGATTTTAAGAAATAAACTCTACTCTTTATTGAATAGTCATCTACAAATGAAAGAAAGTACCTTACTCCACTAAGAGATGGAGAGTGAACTGGCCCCCACAAATCGGAGTGCACATATTCAAGGATTTCTTTTGAAGTGTGTTGTCCTTTGGGAAATTGTTGTCTAGTTTCTTTGCCCAATATAAAATTTAAGGTTATCTCCAACACCCCTTGGTAGCATACCCTTTTTAGATAGCATTTGCAACCCCCTCACAATGATATGAAAGAGTCTTTTGTGCCACAACTCAGCTTCAGTAGGTTCCTCATCCGTTGCTAACAAAGCCGAGTGTGCCATTTGCACATCTTTGATGACATATAGAACATTTACCTTGGTTGCCACCAATACCACTTTGGAATCCTTAATAATTTCAAAGGTGCCTCCTACACCCCTATATTCACATCCTATGGCATTAAACATCCTCAATGAAAGGAGATTCCTCTTTAAAGTTGGAACATGCTTCATGTTCCTTATCAATTTGACTAAACCATCATGCAACTTCAAGGACACAAACCCTATTCCCATAGCTCTGCATGTAATATTATTTCCCATATAGATCCGTCCATCATCCCACTTCTTATAAGTGTAAAACCATCCCTTGGATGGTGTCATGTGGACTGAGCAACCAGAATCTAACATCCAATCTTGAGTCTTCATAGTATTTTGGTCTCGACCTTCTTCAATAGCAGCTAAAGCATCTGAATAAACTAGGGAATTCTCACCTACAAGAATCTCGTTCTGTTTACCCCCCTTGTTCTGTTGGTTCAATTTTCTCTTCAAGGAATAACGGTCCTTTTTCATGTGCCCCATCTTATGATAAAAATGGCAGTTTATTTTGGACTTGTCACCATTGTTCTGTTTGCTCTTCCCATTGTTCTTGTTCTTCCCTTTACAGAACAAGCCTTCACCTCCTGGTTGATCATTTGTAATTCAAGCTCTTTGACTCTTACAGCTGATATAATAGCATCTATGGTAATTCTTTTTCTACTGTACTTTAATGCAGTCTTCACATCTTTGAAAGTCTCTGGTAGTGAATTAAATAGTATGAATGCTTCATTCTCTTCTCCGATATTATCTCCAATCGATCTGAACTCAGAAGATAGCCTCTTGAACTCATTAAGATTGTCTGTGAGGGACTTTGTCGGATCCATCTTATAAGTGAAGAATCTTTCCCTTAAGAAATTTTTGTTGGGAAAATCTTTGTTGAGATATATCTCATTCAACTTATTCCACAGGGCATAGACAGTAGGCTGATCCATAATTTGCCTTAAAACACTGTCTGTAACATTGAGAATGATGGTTCCATATGCATTTGATTCAATAGTCTCTTTTTCTGCCTCAGAAAGTGTTTCAGGGTACTTTGAAGGGTCTGTAATGGCCAAGAGTGCCTTTTGCTGCCCTAGGACTGCTTTAATCTTTGCTTTCCTTAGTTCAAAGTCTATCTTTTCGTCGAATTTCTCAATCTCATATTTGGTAGTTGCCATTCTTGGTCTTCAAGATT
Source organism: Benincasa hispida (assembly GCF_009727055.1). NCBI lineage: Eukaryota > Viridiplantae > Streptophyta > Magnoliopsida > Cucurbitales > Cucurbitaceae > Benincasa > Benincasa hispida. The sequence goes on along the minus strand of NC_052353.1, from coordinate 28,155,718 downwards.
GATTACTCTGAATCAAGAATTCAAATCTTGGAGTTGTCTTGAACTTTTCACTGAGCTCTGATACCACTTATTGTCCCAAATGACTATATCTTCACGTTAATAATCACAATATACTTAGTTATAACGGTTGATAACAATTCAAGAGACAGGGGAGATAAAATGTAGATGCTTGAAAAACCTTATGTCGTTTACCAAAAGTCTGCACGATCGTAAAGACGATGCACCAATAACTAAACGATTGGCCAATTAAGTAAACGATAAGAGGAAGCATTAAACGACCACGTAGACGATAGACTAAAGCTAGACGATCATATAGACGACAACTGAGGAGCTAAATGATCGTATAGACAATTGAGCGCGGAGCTAAATGATCGTGTACATGATGCGATAGGAATTACACGATCGTGTAAATGTTACTTTAGCAAAATCTAAATGATCGTAGAGGAAGAAGAAAAGACACAAGAGTTTAAGTGGTTCGACTAAAGGCCTATGTCCAATATGCAAATTGGGAGGTTCTCTTTTATTACTCTTCAAAGTATTACAGAACGAAATGTCTTGCTCTCTTGTTTTCTAATCACTCTTACATTGATCTCTCATTTGATTTCATTTATATATGTGCAGGCGATTCGATCAAGGATGATGAGCTCTAGTGGTTAGAACATTTAACAGAAAAAATCGACAACCGTTCAACTGCTAGCTATACTGTTCTTTCATGATTTCGAGACTTTCTGTAACAACTATAAATATATTACAATGGAAAAGGAAGCGTGTTCATAATGAATTAAATTGGGTGAAAAAGAGCATTTTCTTTGAGCTACCATAGTAGTCAAGTTTTAAGATTCGACACAAACTCAATGTAATGCATATTGAGAAGAATATTTGTGATAATGTATTGGGTACATTATTGAATATTGAAGAAAAATGAAATACTTTGATAAAACACGTAAAGATTTAATGAAGCTAAATATTCGTAAAAAAAACTACAATTTCAACATGTTGGAAAGTAATCGGTGAAGCCACATTCTAGTTACACATTGATAGATTCTGAAGAAAAGAAGTTTTATAGTTTCTTGATAGTTTTGCATCAAACATCTCAAAATGTGTTAGTGTCAAAGATGGAAAGATATATGGACTAAAATGCCACAACTCACATGTGTTATTGCAATGACTTTTACCAGTAGGAGTTCATCAATTTCTACCAGTAGATGTGAGTAGTGCAATTTTTGAATTGGCAAACTTTTTCAAAGAATTGACTACGAAGACATTAAAAGTAGAGACTTTGAATAAACTTACAAGAGTCGATTGTGATAATTCTTTGCAAGCTTAAGGGAAAAATTCCTCTAGTTTTCTTTGATATTATGGTTCTAGCTGTTCATTCACTGAGGGAAGCCAAACTTGTTAGACCTGTCATTTATAGTTTGATATATCCAATTGAGAGGTATGCTTTCTTTAGATTTTTAATTAATCATTAAATTATTTTCATGTGTCAAACAACCTCAAAACATACATATATGTGTAAGAGTTTTAGAACACTTAAACAATATGTAAGAAATAAAGCTCGTCCGGAAGGTTCAATTGCAGAAGCATTTATAGTGAACTAATCATTGACATTTTGTTGAATGTACTTAGATGGTATTGAAACAAAGTTCAATAAGACAGTTCAAAATATTAGACATCTACATATATTTTCACAAAAAGTACGTCCTATTGGTAGTTCATGTATGAAAGAACTATACGGTGATGAATTACAAAAGACTCATTGGTATGTCTTAAGCAATTGTGAAGTATGAGTGAAGGAACTCTTATTCAAGAGTACCCATGAATGGAAGCAAGATCTTTCCAAGCCCATTGTGAAAGAATTAAACGCATTCACAAACATACAAGAATAGTTATTTATGAAAGAAGGAACCTCTCTTAGAGAACATGTTCTGGATATGATTGTCCACTTTAATGTGGCAGAGGTAAATGGTGTTGTCATAGATGAGAAAAGTCAGGTTAGTTTCATCATGGAATCTCTTCCGAATAGTTTCCTACAATTCCAAATGAATGCCATGATGAACAAGATTGAGTACAATCTGACTACTCTCTTCAACGAACTTCTATCATATCAATCTCTTATGAAAAAGAAGGTAAATGAAATGGAAGAAAATGTTGTAACCTCAAATAAGTTCCATAGAAGATCTTCCTCAAGAACTAAGACTGGACCTTCCACTTCTAAGAATAAAAGTATTCAGATGAAGACGAAGGGTAAAGGGAGAGGTAAGGCTCTTGTAACAAACAATGGAAAGAAAAAGGTCGTAGATAAAAAAAAATGTTTCCAATGTAATGAAGATGATCATTGGAAACATAATTGCCCAAAGTACCTAGTAGAGAAGAAGGATGAAAAGGCAAAATAAGGTAAATATGATTTACTAGTTGTTGAAACATGTTTAGTGCAGATTGATAACCCCACCTTGATACTAGATCGAGGGGCACTAACCATTGTTGTTCTTACTTTTAGGAAATTAGTTTCTAGAAGCAGCTTGCAAGTGGCGAGATAACTTTCAAGGTTGGAACATGAGAAGTAGTCTCTGCTAAAATAGTGGGAGACCTGAAGTTGGTTTTCTGAGATAGATATATTTTACTTGAAAATGTCCTTTTTGTTCCTGAAATGAAAAGAAATCTTGTATCTATCTCGTGTCTGCTAAAACAAATGTATAATGTATATTTGATATCAATTAAGTGTTCATTAGAAAAAGAGATATTCATATTTGTTATGCAGAACTTAAAGACAACTCATATATGTTAAAGTCGGCCAAAGAAAAATCTATTTTAATACCAAGATGCTTAAAACAATTGAAACTTAGAATAAAAGGTGGAAAATTTCTTCTAATACCTATATTTGGCACTTAAGACTTGGCTATAATAATCTCAATAGGATTGGGAGATTGGTTAATTATGGACTCCTAAATCAGTTAGAAGACAATTCTCTACCTTCTTGTGAGTCATGTCTTGAGGGTAAAATGACCAAGATATCTTTTACTCGAAAAGGTCTTAGAGCCAAAGAACCTCTAGAACTCGTGCATCCATATCTCTGTGGACCAATGAATTTCAAAACACGAGGAATGTATTATATTTAATTAGTTTCATAGATTTCTATTCTAGGTATGGTTATCTTTACATAACGCGTCATAGGTATGAATCCCTTGAAAAGTTCAAGGAATATAAAGCTGAGGTTGAGAACCTATTAAGTCAAACAATTAAGAAACTTCGATCAGATCGAGGTGGACAGTATATAGATCTAAGATTCTAAGACTATTTGATTGAACATGGAATCCAATCTCGATTATCAGCACCTAGTACACCACAACAAAATGGTGTATCGAAAAGAAGAAACTGTACCCTACTAGACATGATTTGATCAATGATGAGCTATGCTCAGTTGCTTGATTCCTTTCAGGGACATGCAATAGAGACTGCGACTTATATTTTGAATAAAGTTCCCTCTAAAAGTGTTTCTAAAACACCTTATTAGTTATGGAGAGGGCATAATGGTAGTTTATGTCACATTAAGATATGGGGATGCCCTGCACATGTATTAGTACAAAACCCTAAAAAACTGGAATGTTGTTCAAATTGTACCTATTCGTAGGATATCCCAAAGAAACGAAAGGTAGTTTATTTTACAATCCTCATGAAAACAAAGTGTTTATATCAACAAATGATACATTTTTAGAGGAAAACCATATGAGAGGTCATCATTCTCGCAATAAACTACAATTGAGTGAAATTTCCAAAGAAACTGCAGATAAATCAACAAAAGTTATTGATATGGCTGGTCCATCTACAAGAGTTGTTGATGGGACCAATACTTCTAGTCAGTCACATCCATCTCAAGAATTGAGAGTGCCTCAAAGTAGTGGGAGGGTTGTTCATCAGCTTGATCGATACATGGGTTTAATAGAAAATCAAGTCATCATACCTGATGATGGTATTAAAGATCCATTGACCTATAAATAGGCAATGAATGATGTAGACCGAGACCAATGGATCAATATCATGCACCTCAAAATAGAGTCTATGTACAACAATTCAAACTGGGAACTTGTAGATCAACCAAATGATGAACCTTTTGGATGTAAATGAATCTACAAGAGGAAAAGAGACAAAGATGGTAATGTACAGACTTTGAAGGCTCGACTAGTGGCAAATAGTTATACCGAGAAAAATGAGGTAGACTATGACAAAACCTTCTCTCCTGTTGCCATGCTAAAGTCTATTAGAATAATCTTATCCATTGCCACTTTTATGATTATAAAATTTGGAAATGGATGTCAAGAAAACCTTTCTAAATGGTAATCCTGAATCATGTGTCTATATGTCTCAACCATAGGGGTTTATAGATCAGGGAAAAAAGCAAAGGGTTTGTAAGCTTAAACGATTGATTTATGGGTTAAAAAAAGCTTCTCGATCCTAGAATATAAGATTTGATACTACCATAAAATATTTTTTTGGCTTTGAATAGAATGTTGACGAATCTTGTGTCTACAAGAAAATTGTCAACACTACTGTAGCTTTTCTGGTGTTGTATGTAGATAATATCATACTCATTGGGAATGATATAGGATACTTGACTGACGTTAAATAGTGGCTAGCAACCCAACTCTAACTGAAATATTTGGAAGAAGCTCAATATGTTCTTGGAACCAAAATCGTTTTGAATGACGAGAACAAAACATTAGCCTTATCTCAAACATCCTATATTGACAAAATATTGTCTATATACAAGATGCTGAATTCCAACAGAATTTTGTTACCTTTCAGGCATGGAATTCATCTGTCAAAAGATTAATATCATAAGACACCTGAAGAAGTTCAGGATATAAGACAAATTCCCTACGCTTCAGCAGTGGGTAGTCTGATGTATGTCATGTTATGTACATGACCTGACATATGTTATGCTATAGAAATTGTCAGCAAGTACCAGTCCATGGGATGTGATCATTTTACTCCATTAAAAATATATTTAAATATCTAAGGAGAACGAGGGATTATATGCTCATGTATGGTGCTAAGGATCTTATCCTTACAGAATACGCTGACTTTGATTTTCATACTTATAATTATTCGAGGAAATCTACACAAGGATCAGTGTTCACTTTGAATAGAGGAGTAGTACTATGTAAGAGCATCAAGCAAAGTTGTATTGCTGACTCTACCATGGAGGCTGAGTACGTAGTTGCATCTAAAGCAGCAAAGTAAGCTATATGGCTTAAAAAGTCCTTCACAAATCTGGAAGTGGAACCAAATATGCATGTCTCTATCACCCTTTATTGTGATAACAGTGGAGGAGTTGCAAATTCTAAAGAACCCATAAGCCATAAATGCGGGAAGCACATTGAGCAAAAATATCATCTCATCTGAGAGATTGTCTAATGAAGAGATGTTATTTTGAAATAGTTAGCCTTGGAGGACAACATTGTTGATCCGTTTACAAAGGCACTAACGGCTAAAGTGTTTGAAGGGCAGCTAATGAGTCTAGGACTTCGAGTTTTATAAACTACGACAAGTGGGAGAAGACATGGATATATGTTGTATGCCCTAGTTTATTGTATTTATCTTTTTCTCTTAAACTCAACATTATGTATATATTTTCCGACTAGAGTTTTAGTCCAAGTGGAAGTATGTTGAGTTTTATGTCCTAAAGCTCGTGGATTGTAAAAAATAAAACATATTATATATTCTATAAAGTTGTTAACGTTTATTAAATAATGTTGTTATTGAATTAGTGATTTGTAATCCTAAATACAATAAACTAAGAACCATTGGCTATATCATGAATATTGAACATTATGTATAGACATAAAACTAGATCAAGTTGGATTAAATAGCCAAAACATTTTATAGTATAGGGATAAGGTTGGGTACCTTATCTTGGGGAAACTATTGGATGTGACTCACTTTGTATTTGATATAAATGATGTGATTTTGAATCGTTCATGTGGAGACATGTGAGTGAAGGTGTCCTTTGCAATGAGTTTACATAAGTTCAGACCATGAAAAAGTCACTTTTACTTTACAACGTCATTTATTATTAAGACTGACTATTTCAATACGACGATCTAGGTAACTCGATCTAAATTATGAGCTAACAATGAACTTCTGTCTACTTAAGATTATCCTTAGATCTACATGGGTGAGAGTGGGTAAAGTTTGGTGCTCAATAAGCCCCCCATTTCAAGGGTAAGGCTGGGTAGATAGTTGGGGACATAGGGTACGAGATGAAATTCACTCCTACCTGTTTCTAGGGATAGTAGAGAGGTTGTTCCCTTAAGTGTTGAGTCACAAAAGGCCCCACCCCCTCACTGATCTGAGAGGGACTCGGTTTGGTGGTTAGGCAATAGATCAATTGTTCATTAGAGGATTAGCATGACTTAAGGAACAAGAAGTAATTACATGAGTAGAACGGTAATTTTGACCTAGTTGTAATTACGGACAACTTGTGAAGGATTGACTTACTGATCATGGTTATATCAAGTGCACAAATATATATTTATAGTTAGGAGAGTGTAGCTATTGGGCTTTAGTGAAGTGTCCCAGTAGTTAACGAATGTTGGTTAACAAGTTTAAAGAGTTTAGCCGGTTAAACTCAGATCGTTGAGCTAATGATCTATAGGTGCATTATGTCCCCTTGCTATCTCATATCAGGTTAAACCTTAGAGCATTGTGATGAGCGAATTTGAAATGTTTGAATTTGATTAAAGGAATAAGGGTTAGTTATATACGTTGTACTTAAAACAAAAGTCATTTAATTATGAATTAAACAACAAGAAGCACTGGAAATATTTCAATTTCATTTAAATATTGTTTTTCAGAGATGTTGGGATTAAGTGTGAATATATTAATTTAATATTCTATTTTAAATTAATTTAAATTAACTAAAAGGTTTAATTAATTATTATTTAATTAAAATGTTTAATTAAATATTTAAATATTTAGAATTGTTTTATTTAAATTAATTTCATTTTAAAATAATTTTAAATTCAAAGTGGATTTTTTAAACTAAAATTAAAAATTGAATCTAAGAAACTCAATTTAAAATGGTTAGTGGATTTAGATGGATTTTGACTAACCTACTTGCTTGAGCACAATCTAAATCCACATCTTGCCACATGGATTTCACCAAAGAAGTAGGCAAATTTTTTGTAAATTTGTTTTTAATCCCATCATGCGTAACTTTTTCTATAAATGGAAGAAAAGAGGATGACACTTGGGGGCAATTCTATAGTGAAGTAATGCCAAAATTCTCTCTAAAAAATTTTCAACCAAGAACACCTAAATTCTAAAATTCTTTAAAATTGATCACAAATTTGGATCCCACATTTCGTTTTAAGATTAAAAAATAGTAGGGAAGACTCTAGCAATGGCCCACAACGTATTTGTAATCAAAATCATCGAGAGCAAAGGGACAAATTTGAGCTATAAAGGTTGTTATTCTTAAACCCATTGTTTCCCTTTCATGAACAAGCATGCTTAATCCGTGAAATTAGTGTAATTAGAGTTTTTTTTTTAATCCATGAAATTAGTGTAATTAAATTTTTTTTTTTAATCCATGTTTGTAACTCTATCAGTGAACTTCTAGGGAGAATGTGAAAATAAATTGACATATCATATACATTTTTTTTTTCGTCCCACTAAGTGTTTTAAACTTAGGTTTTATTACTTAGATAAATCTTGCTAATAATTTATCTAAGTCATTGTTAAATTTGTCTAATATAACACTTATATTGGATAGTTTAACAATATATGGCCACTATTTATTAAACACTTTATTAAATTTAATTATGTATTACATGCTTATAAACTATATGTCTAATTTATCTTCCAGGTCGATTCCTAGGTAACGTCGTTCTGTTTCCGTCAGCTTAAATACCCAATTCATAGACAAAACATACCTTAAACAAAGGTCCCTTATAGCAAATATTTTATAAATGGTGAATTAATTTTAAACGATTTAAAATTATTAAGATCTATGTTTGTATGCAACTCTTGATTATAGATTTTAATCTATTTCTTTAAACTTATAGCTCTTACAAATTAATGAAATATTAAAACCTATAACATGCATCTAATGAAATTTATGAAACATAACAATTATACTTACTAAATAATCTCATGCTTAATGCATCTCCATTTTCATCATATAATATAACTTTTATGTTAAAGCATGATGCATGGATATGCTTTATGAAACATACAATCATATAATATAACATTTATATTAAATATGATGCATGTGCATGCTTATAATTTTATACAATCATATGATATAACATCTATATTAAATATGATGCATGAATCATGTTTATCCTATGGTGAGATTTTAAAAAAAAAAAAAAAAAACTGTATGACATACATTATGCAACATATATTATTTAGCTATACATCACGTGCATTAATTAAATAACAGCAAAATAAATTGAATTTTTTCACCTCTAACCAAATAATTAATCAAATTAAGATAATCATATTCTATTAATTTAATTAATATAAAAAAAATGAAGGAAAAAACAAATAAAACTACTGCAAACACCAAGGATGAAACCCATGTCTAGAAACTATTTGTGGCGCGTCTCATCCTCCGACGGTAATGACGCTCTGCCCAGAGCATAGCTACGTTGGTTTTCTTTTCCGCAGTGTAACACTACGCTGCGGCACGTCGTTGCTACACTGGGCATCAATATTATTATGCTATCGCCTAGCACAGCGATACTGGGCCTTCTGTGTCACAGCATAGCTACGCTGTGCGTTACGCTTCAACACAAAATGTTATCCTCTGCCTCAGTCTTCATCCAAATTACTCCGTTTTTTATCTTTTTATTAGGGTTGATGCCCTAAATCTCGTAGAATCCTATAATTTGTAATTGACAAACATCTTATTTATCTAATAAAATATATTATGTTTTATTTGATATTTAGTTGCATTAAACTCACAATCCAATAAACTAACATCCAAGGTTATTTTGTAGCTTAAACATGTATGTAGAGACATACGAGTGAATCATGTTTAAGTGATAACCTAAATGATCTGTAGTAGATGGATAAGGCTGGACACCTTATTTTAGTGATACTACGAGTATGACATGTTTTGTAGATGTTACAATTGTTGCAAAGTGCTACAAATGATCGGATTCTAATCATTCATATGGAGACATGTGAAACCGTCTTATTATATAACACCTTTCATAATAGAGACTTACATTTCACCAGGATAACCATAGGTAACATGACGTAAATCCTGAATGAGTTGAGAACTCCTACCTATGAAGATGGTTCTTTGATTTGTATTGGTGAGAGAGGCCAGATCGTCGACTCAACAAGCCTACCATTTTGGGGATTCGTGTAATTAGGGAACTGGGAACGTAGCTACACAAGAAAGATTCACTCCTTCCCCATTGTCAGAGTAAGTAGATAAATCGCTCCTTTAAAGGTTGATTCCGGGGCTTAAACAATGTCGTGCCACACCATCTCTTGGCTCGAGAGGGGTTTTGATCATAGTTGGACTATGATTTATTGTTCATGACAGGGATCAGTGGTACTTAAGGAGTTAAATGTAACTAAGGGACAAAACGGTAATTTTGGCTTAGTGTACTTACCAACAATTTGTGAAAGGTCATTTTACTGTTGATTGGTTATATCCAATGATATAAAAATATATTTGTAGTGCGAAGAGTGCAGCTATCGGTCTTTAATGGAGTGCCCTACAGTTAACGGATGGTGAATATTTTAATTAAGAGTTTAATTAGTTACTAACGAACCATTAGAGCTTCAGGCTATAGTTCCATGAGGTCCGCTCTGTAGCTCAATAGGAATTAATGAAAATCATTTTTTGGATTAATTTGAATTATTCAAATTAAGTGAGGGAATTAATTATATGTTATATAATTATTTTATTTTAATTGTATATGATACAATTACTGTAGGATCTAAAGGCAACATAAGAGGGGAGCGAATAGGGTTGACTACCAATTTTTAAAAAAATAATTTTATCTTCAAACAATGCTCAATAAAGTTAACCCACTAATTTGATTAAAGAAAATTTATGCAAGACAAAACTTAAATCATACAAGCTATGATAACTTCAAATCTAAAAACAATTTAATCAAGGACAAATTTAAATAACACACTAAAAATTAAATCATACAATTAGGAAAGATTAAAAAATAACTAAGACAAGAAGCAAAAAATTTGAAAACAAGAAACAAAAGAAAGAGAGGAAGAAAAAATACCGGGAATTATAGTGGTTCAGCAAATTGCCTACTCCACTCTCCAAGACTCTTCTTGGGTATTTTACTAAGTGATCCTCTTGCAAGTGAGGACCAAACCGACACACGACCCTCTTTTTACTAGGCTAAAGAGAACCCAAGATCCTTTTTACTGGTTCAGGATCAAACCAATTTCTTTTTCTCACAACCCAAGGTGTACCTACACCTTAATACAATTCCCAAAAAAATAAAAGAAAACCTCACAATATTACCTCTTGAAGGCTAAATACAGAAGTTGAGCACTAAAAAAAACTCACAAAAATAACTCTAGGCCAATTTAGGAGCAAGGAGGACAAGAATTTGAGAGCTTAAGACTTGATAGCTTTTGGTGTGTCAATGAAGAGTAAAATCAAGTCGAATTTATAGGCGAGGGGGATAAATTTTGGCCATTGGATATGATTGCAAATGAAAGGTAGAGATTGAATAAAAATAGAAAAGGAAAGGATTTGTAATTAAGAGAGAAATTGAAAAAGAATTTTGAAAGATTGGAATTATTGAGATTTGGAGAATAAAAAGGATTTGAAGGATGGCAATTTAGAAAGGAAATCAAATTTGAAAAGGCTCAAAAATCTTAACCCACGCCACGTGTCGCCATACTATTGATCCGTGTGTCAATTAACGATTTTTCCTCCTTTAAAAATCAGCTACCACTTGTCATTATCTCATTTGTCCACGGTCGCCACGTCACTACCACTTTGTGCCACATCATCGCCATGTTAGCAAAAAGTGACTGGCTGGAGTGCCACGTCAACAATATTGACCGTTGGAGCACCACATCATCTGACACATAAGCTGCCACATCATCAACATGGACCGTTTTGTGTGCCACGTCAGCCGCCATGTCGGATGCCACGTGTCACTGCCACGTTGGATTACCTCTCCAATCTTCTTTTGCTTATAACTTTCTCGTTTGAACTCCAATTTGAGCGATTCAAATTTTGTTGGAATCGTCTTTCCAAGCTCTAAGAGATAGTGACTTTGAAATACTGAAAATATTAGTACAAAAAATCTGAGTTTGTTATCATCAAAATACTTGGTTTGATTGAAGCCTTAAAGCTAACAATATCCCCATTTTTTATGATGACAAACCACCATAATACTAAAAATACTTCTCCCCCTTTTGTTATCAACAAAAAGATATACAAGTGATTTTTCTCCCTCTCAATAAATTATAACATAAATTCATAGAAATATGAATAATGCTCCCCCTATCAAACATAATTAGGAACTTCTAATAATACCAAGTGCAAGTCTATTTTTATAAAAGGCTTCTTCATTTAATGCCTTTGTAAGAATATCTGCTACCTGGTTCTCAGTATTAACATAATTAATGCCAATATTCTTTTTTGCACATGCTCTCGAAGAAAATGATGTCTAATATCTATATGCTTTGTTTTAGAACGTTGAATGGGATTTTTAGTTAAATTAATTGAACTAGTATTATCACAAAAGATTTTTACTTGTTCAAAATTTGAACCAAAATCACGCAACGTTTGTTTCATCCATAAAACTTGAGAAAAACTAGTAGCAACAGCAATATACTCAGCCTCAATGGTAGATAATGCAACAAAATTTTGCTTTTTACTATACCAAGATACTAAAGAACTACGTAGAAAATGACATGTTCCACTAGTACTTTTTCTATCAGTTAGACTACCAGCAAAATCAGCATTAGAATATGCAATCAAATCTAAAGATGCATTTTTAGGAGACCATAAGCCTAAATCAATGGTACCAAGCAAATATTTAAAAATTCTTTTTACAGCATGCAAGTGCGATTCTTTAGGACATGATTGAAATCTAGCACACATGCATACACTAAACATAATATCAGGTCTACTCGCAATTAAGTAAAGCAAGGATCCGATCATACCTCTATAAGCTTTAATATCTACGTTTTACCTTTTTCATCCTTATCAAGCTTTGTAGTGGTACTCATCGGGGTCTTTGCTACTTTTGCATTATCGAACTTAAACCTTTTGAGTAGATCCCTTGTGTACTTCTCTTGATTTATGAAGATTCCATCTTCAAGTTGTTTAATTTGAAGCCCAAGGAAGAATTTAAGTTCTCTCATCATGCTCATTTCAAACTCACTATGCATACACTTAGAAAATTCCTACAAAGAGAAGAGTTAGTAGCACCAAATATAATATCATCAACATAGATTTACACTAATAAAATATTATTATCTTTAATTTTGATAAAAAGAGTAGTATCAATAAGTCCCATTTTAAAACCATTTTCTAGCAAAAATTTACTCAAACGGTTATACCAAGCTCTAGGAGCTTGTTTAAGACCATAAAGTGCTTTATTTAATTTAAAAACATGATTTGGATTATCAAAGCTTTCAAAACCAGGAGGTTATTCAACATACACTTCCTCCATTATGAAAGAATTTTGAGAAAGCACTTTTTACATCCATTTGAAGTAAATTAAAATTCTTATGAGACGCAAATGCAAGCAGCATGCGAATAGATTCTAATCTAGCAACAGGAGCAAATGTTTCCTCATAATCTATTCCTTCTTCTTGACTATAGCCTTGAGCAACAATATTACCAGATTCATCCATTTTATTTCTAAATATCTATTTAGTACCTATAATAGGATGATCACTAGAACGCGGGACTAGTTCCCACATATTATTTCTTTCAAATTGATTTAATTCTTCTTGCATAGCAATTAACCAGAACTCATCAGATTCAACATCTTTAAAGGATTTTGATTTAATTTGAGACACGAAAGCAACATTATTTAAAGCATTTAAAGAAGAGCGAGTTCTTACCCCTTGAGATACATCACCTATTATTAACTCCTGAGGATGGTGAGTGGAGAATCTCGAATCCTGAGGGAGGGATTTTTCTGGCTCTTTCTAAGATTCATTTGATACTGCTTCCTTATCTTTAATACTAAGATCTTCAACAGGTATTTCTAATTCATCACTAGCAGAAACTTTATTAGTGGCAACATGTGTTTCATCAAAAACAACATTCATTGACTCTTCAAGTACATGAGTTCTTTTATTAAAAACTCTATATGCTTTACTACATGTAGAATATCCTAAGAATATGCAATGTCCGTTTTTTACTCAAACTTTCCAAGTTTCCCTTTGTCTTTCAAAATAAAATATTTGCAACCAAAGACTTTGAAATAGCTAATATTTGGAGTTTTTATTATTAAAAAGCTCATAAGGAGTTTTATCTAAAACATGTCTTATTAAAACACGATTCATTACATAAGATGCAATATTAACAGCTTCAGCCCAAAAAGATTTGGTAAATCATATTCATTAACCATGGAGGTAGCTAATTCTTGTAAAGATCGATTTTTCCTTTCTACAAACACCATTTTGTTGAGGTGTTTTTGGAGAGGAAAAATCATGAGAAATTCCATTTTCTTCACAAAATTTTTCAAAATAAGCATTTTCAAATTCTCTCCATGATCACTTCTAATTTTCGAAATCATAAAACCTTTTTCATTTTGAATTCTTTTTGAAAAGCTAATAAAAGATTTTAAAGCTCATCCTTATGAGAAAAAAATAAAACCCAAGTAAATCTCGAAAAATCATCAACTATAACAAAAACATAATGTTTTCCACTTAGACTTGCAACACTAGTAGGTCCATATGTAACAATTGCAAAGGTCTAGAAGTAGAAACCATTTTCTTTGGTTTGAAAGAAGACTTAGTTTGTTTACCCATTTGACAAGCATCACAAACTTTATCTTTTTCAAAGTTTAATTTTGGAAGACCTCTAACAAGGGATTTCTTAGAAATATTTGAAATTAAATGCATGCTAGCATGACCGAACCTTCTATGCCATAACCACGAATCTTCATGCAATGCAGATAAACATTTATTTTTTTACTATAGGACAATCTAATAGATCAATAGTATAAACATTTTTATCTCTGTTTCCTACAAACATAACTTTTCCATCACATGCATTTTTTATTGTACAATTTTTATCACTAAAAATTACTCTATATCCTTTATCACATAATTGAGTAATACTTAATAAATCATGCTTTAAACCATCAACCAACAAAACATTTTCAATAAGAAAATTCGAACCGTTACTAATATTACCTTTGCCAACAATCTTACCTTTTTTATTGTCATTGAAGGTAACGTATACTCCATCTTTATTTTCTAGGTATGTGAATTTTGTGTGGTCCCCAGTCATATGTTTTGAACATCCACTATCCAAGTACCACTTATTCTTTACGGATCTCAAACATACCTCATCGTCGTCGTCGTCGTCATCTCTAAAAGCCACAATGCACAGATTTGCTACTTCTTCCTCGCTTTTAGATTCGCTTTCATCGCTTTCATCCCAAGTAGCTTTCACGGCCTTCTTGTTTTTTTTTTTGAAATGGCTTTTCTTTGAGGACAGTCCCACTTCATGTATCCGGGTTTTTTGCATTCATAACAGATGATTCTATCTCTTTTGCTCTTTTCTCCTTTGCCTTCTTGATTGTTGACTTTCTTTGAGAAGTTCATTTTCCTAAAATGTTTTTTGAACTTCTTGATCAAGTAAGCGAACTCCTCATCATTTAGTTCAACTTCAGTTTCAGAGTCCTCGTGAACTTGAGTGGACTTTAATGCTAGGCTCTTCTTTTTGACATCTTCTTCCACATTGGTCTTCATGATTATCTCATGTGTCATTACAGATCCAACGAGCTCCTCTAGTGGAAGTTTTGAGAGGTCTTTTGCTTCTTGAATCGCCGTCACCTTAGCTTCCCAACTCTTAGGCAATGATCTAAGAATTTTTCTCACATTTTCAGAGGTGGTATAATATTTTCCTAATCCCTTCAAAGCATTAACAATGTTAGTGAACCTAGTAAACATTTCAGATATAGTTTTATTTACATCTATTTTAAACAATTCATAATTATGAACTAACATGCTAATCTTTGACTCGTTAACTTGATTAGTTCCTTCATGAGTTACTTCAAGCATATCCCAAATTTCTTTAGCAGAATTACATGCAGAGACTCGATTAAACTCATCATGACATAAAGCACAAAACAGACAATTCATGGCTTTAACATTAATAGAAAACTTCTTTTTATCTTCATCATTAAACTCTTTTTCTTCCTTAGGAATATCTTTATTATCAACTATCTTAGTAGGAATTAAAGGGCCATTAGAAACAATTTCCCATAGATTATAGTCAATAGAAATCAAATAAATTCTCATCCTAGTTTTCCACCATGCATAATTATTTCCATCAAACAAAGGTGGCCTAGTGGTAGATTGACCTTCACCATACCCATTTATTCCAGTAGTTGTCATAAGCTCGAACAATTAAGTTTTTCGAAAAAGGAAGAGAATATAATAATTTTTTTTAAAGATTTTTATAAAGAGAAATACTTTTCCAAAATTTAGATTTTAATCAAAAATATTTCAAAGATTAAGAAGTAGAGAAAAATAAAAGGTTTTAATAACCAATTTTCAAGAAAAAATTTCTAATGAAAACGACTTTTAAAACTCATTTTTTCAAACTTTTTGCAAAAACTAGAAAAATTCCAGATTTAATAAGATTAAAAATACAGAATGTAAAATCATGAAAAAAATTACAAAACCTTTTTGAAATAAGAGAACCGAGCTACCATACCAATTGTAGGATCTAAAGGCAACACTAGGGGGGGTGAATAGGGTTGACTACCAATTTTTTAAAAAATAATTTTATCTTCAAACAATGCTCAATAAAGTTAACCTACTAATTTGATTAAAGAAAATTTATGCTGCATTAGCTACAAAAATAGAACATTGAATGCATAATTAACGCAAAATAAGACAAAACTTAAATCATGTAAGCTATGATAACTTCAAATTTAAAAATAATTTAATCAAGGATAAATTTAAATAACACACTAAAAATTAAATCATGCAATTAGGAAAGATTAAAAAATAAATAAGAGAAGAAGCAAAATATTTGAAAACAAGAAATCAAAGAGAGAAAGGAAGAGAAAACACAGGAAATTATAGTGGTTCGGCAAATTGCGTACTCCACTCTCCAAGACTCCTTATTGGGTATTTCACTAAGTGAACCTCTTGCAGGTGAGAACAAAACCGACACAGGACCCTATTTTTCCTAGGCTAAAGAGAAACCCAAGATCCTTTTTCCTAGTTCAAGATCAAACCAATTTCTTTTTCTCACAACCCAAGGTGTACCCACACCTTAAGACAATTCCCAAAAAAATAAAAGAAAACTTCACAATATTACCTCTTGAAGGCTAAATATACAAGTTGAGCACTTAAAAAAAAACTCACAAAAATAACTCTAGGCCAATTTAGGAGCAAGGAGGACAAGAATTTTAGAGTAGAGAGAATTGAGAGCTTAAGACTTGATAGCTTTTGGTGTGTCAATGAAGAGTAAAATCAAGTCGAATTTATAGGCGAGGGGGATAAATTTTGGCCATTGGATATGATTGCAAATGAAAGGTGGAGATTGAATAAAAATAGAAAAAGAAAGGATTTGTAATTAAGAGAGAAATTGAAAAGGAATTTTGAAAGATTGGAATTATTGAGATTTGGAGAATAAAAAGGATTTGAAGGATGACAATTTAGGAAGGAAATCAAATTTAAAAAGGCTGAAAAATCTTAACCCGTGCCACGTGTCGCCATACTATTAATCTGCGCGTCAATTAACGATTTCTCCTCCTTTAAAAATCAGCTGTCACTTGTCATTATCTCATTCGTCCACGGTCGCCATGTCAGCAATATTGACCATTGGAACGTCACGGCATCCGACATGCCTGCTACCACGTCATCAATATGGATCGTTTGTGTGCCACGTCAGCCGCCATGTCGGATGCCATGTCAGCAAGTTGCCATGTGTCACTGCCACATTGGATTTCCTCTCCAATTTTCTTTTGCTTATAACTTTCTCGTTTAAATTCTGATTTAAGTGATTCAAATTGCTTGGAATCGTTTTTCTGAGCTCTACAAGATAGTGACTCTGAAACAGTGAAAATGTTAGTACAAATAATATGAGTTTGTTATCATAAAAATACTTGATTTGATTGAAGCCCTAAAGCTAACAATTACTATAATGTATTTGATACATTATAATATCAAGTTTACTTGAGAGAAATTAAATATTTGAATATGATTCAAATATTAATTATGTTAATTGCATTCATATAATTAAATTTAATATAAATGGGATTTATATTAAATATCATTGTTGAGAGAATTAAACTATAGGTTATATTGTATCCATTGTATTGTATACAATATTAAACTATAGGTAATATGTTATATTTGATATAACATATAGTTTAATATATATTGTATAATAAAAAGGTTATCATATACGTATATATTAAAGTTTTTATTCAAATTATTTTATTTATGTGAATTATTATTATTTTAAATAATTTTAGGGAGGGAGTTGTAACTCTCTCCCCCTTTTTTTCTTTACATCATGAGAGTGAGAAGCAATTCATTCTTTCCTTTCCTTCTTCCTAAAGAACATTATGTAACGGTTATGTAGGTTTTCAATCTCTTCCCAGTCGCTTGCTCTTATCTCATAAAAATCATTGTCTACCAAAATAGTCAGAGTCCACATCTCCTAGATTCTCATCCAGAGAATACAGAAACTTCCACGTGGTGGTGTCCTTTCGGTTCGAGGGGTTTTACTTGAAGAACAGTTCTTCAAAGGCAAGAGTTTCTAAAGCCATTTTTTATTCCATAATTTTGTTTTAAGCGTGTTGTAATTATCTCTTAAATGTATAATTTGTATGTTTTGTTTTCTGTAAAATTTAATTATGTAAATTTTGCATTTGGGACCAATCCCGTCTTCCGCTCAAGGACCTTCAATGGTTCCTTCACTTTTTTCTTAGCAACACTTGCCAAATTAAAGTACATGGACTTACAGACTCAATAGCAAAATTTAAATACCCAAAACAATGAGCCCTTACAATTTTGATCTCATCAAAATAGTAAACTAAAGTTTCAAAATTCGAAAACATCTATTTTGCAATCCAACATTCAAAATGTAGAAATTCACCCACCCTTTCTCTTATTTTCGTTTCAAAAGAGGAAATCAAAGGCACAACCTAGCTCGGATACCAATTGAAGGAACTGAATTCCTCACGAAAGCATGTGAACGTTGTGCAATGGACAGTCAATTTTGAAAACTCCAAAAACAAAGAAATAATAAAGAAACATAGGATAAACGTTTAAATTATACAACATGCATTTTAAGAGGAAAAAGATGTGAATAACTTATCCTTGTAGAAATTTCTTCTTAATGTATTTTCTCTCTATGAAAAGGTCTTCTCAATATTCACAAACACCAAACTCTCTATCAAACGAAAAAAAAAAAACTTTTTCACGAGCAAGAATAGCCATGAGTAGTGAATGGGACACAACCACTCAATAACCTTGCTATTCTCTAGAATAAACACCAAGGATGTGTAGGCTCCTTGTTTTGGAAGGGGGAGTGAAATTTGTTTAGGAGAGATTTTGTTGTTCAAAGAATTCTTTTTGCAGAAGGAAAATTATATTCCTTCTGTATTCTCCTTCTCATTTTTAACGAGAGAACTGGGGGAGATTGTAACTCCCTCCACCACTATCGAAGCTATTTTGATTTTTATTAGATAGTATATATATATACCCATCTATCTGTGTGTGTATTATTAAATTATTCTAAAATTAAATATCACATATTTAATATCTTTGAATCATATTCAAACCACACTCTCTCATATAACATATAGTTGTAATATAAATTCCATTCATATTAATTTAAACTTATAGTTTTATATGAATCTTACTCATATAGATAATATTTGAATGTTATTCAAATATTTATCTTTCTTTTATTATAAAGTATAATTTAGAATCTCATTCATATAATGTATCTATATACATTATATTAATTGTATTTTATACAATTAATTTCCTCATTTAATCGAATAATTTAAATTAATCCAAAACTTATTAATACATATTTTTAACCCTTGATGAGCTACCAAGGGGAACTTGTGGACCTACAGATTATAAGCTCTAACGATTCAAGATTAATTGATTAAACACTTAAATTAAATTAATCAACATTCATAATCTGCGAGTAACTCCACTAAAGACCCACAATTGCACTCTTCGTGTTATTAATATATTTTTGTGTCTATGAATAGAATCAATCAACAGTAAGTCAACCCTTCACGAATTACTCGTCACTGCAACAAGGTCAAATTATCATTTTAACCCTGTAGTTACATCTAACTCCTTAAGTATCGCTGATTCCTCTAATGAACAAACAGTTTATAGTCTAACTATAAACTAATTCCTCTCGGACAAGTGAAAGGGTGAGGCCTCAATGTTTAAGACCCATAATCAACTATAAGGGAGTAATCCATCTACATACCCTAATGACAGGAAGGAGTAAATTTCATTTTGCATAACTGTTTTTCCAGCTCCATACTCAGACAAAATCCTAAAATGGTAGGCTTATTAAGTCCGCGTATCTGGTTAATCTCACAAATACAGATAAAAAAATTGCCCTTGTAGGCAAGAATTTACAACTCACTCAAGATTAAGGTCGAGTCACCTATGGTCAACTCCAAATATGTTTAAGTTACATAACATAACATTTTATCTTAGTTTATTGGATTAGATTAATGCAAACTAAATGTAGAATAAGATATTATTTTATTAAACAAATAATTCGTTACAACTTTACAAATTACAAATCTCATGAGATTTAGGGTAGCAACCCCAACAAAATTATCATAATAAATACGTATTGCACTTGCAAACTTTGGCCATAATGAAATATCTTCAAGAGAAATTTGAAATCATCTAGCTTCGTTGCTTTACTAAGAGTTGTAAACTCTAATCTTATAGTTAAAACGTGCTATACACATATATTTTGAAGATTTCCATGTTACAACTACTCCACCAGATAAAAATATATTGACTTCTTGATTTAGTCTCCATGCTATAAAAAAAAATATAATTAGCATCACTAAATCCTTGTAATATATATGGATACATCGTATAATGCAATACATGAATGAACTCGTATGAGGAGAACCTTGAGCGGAAGGAGATCAACCAAATTCAATTAATTGCTCGTAAGTACAACTGGGCTAAATTATCGTTTTGCCCCTATAGTTACATCTAACTCCTTAAGTACTACTGATTCCTCTAATGAATCATAGTCCTACTATGACTAACCCCTCTCGGGCCAAGAGAGGGTGTGGCGCCACATTGTTCAAGACCCATAATCTGCCCTTAAAGGAGCAATTTATCTACTTACCCCTGCTTTGGGGAATGAGTGAATTCAATCTTATGTAGCTATGTTCCCAGCTATCCAATCAGATGAATTTCCAAAATGGTAGGCTTGTTGAGTTGCCTATATGGCCACTCTCACCCATAGAAATCAAAGGACTACACTCATAGGCAGGAGTTCACAACTCATTCAGGATTCAGGTCATGTTACCTATGGTCATCTCGGTGAAATATATGTCTATATTATGAACGGTGTTATATAATGAGACTAAACATTTCGTGGTTTGGTCTTATACAAACTTCTTTGTATAGAATATCCTCGCTCACATGTCTAATACATTAATGATCAAGATCAGATCGTTTGTAGCACTTTACAACAGTTGTAACACCTACAAAGCGGGTCATACTCGTAATGTCACCAGGGTAAGGTACTCAGCCTTATCCTGTTAGAACCAGAGAACACTCAGCGGAAGTGAAATAGATCAATAAACATTCTAATTCATTAATTTTGGATTTAAATTAAGCATGCTCATAAACTAATAAGAGGTTTTCATGTACCTTTGTAGAACCACTTGAATCTCGATTTGAACTACAACTCTTCTCCAAACCAACATGTGAACTACCTCAAGGCCTTCCCTACTATTCTCTTAGTACCTTAGATTGAGTTGTGAGACTCAAAATAAGTTTGATTAAAGGAAATTTTGAGAAGAAGATCACTGCTACACCATGTAAGAAGACATTTTCCAACCTTAAGTTTTTCAGCAAAAACTCATATGTTGCATCAGTTTCATGCTCCATTTCCACTTTAATCTTCTCTTGTAAGATCATCATGCAAAGAAAATTGCTACATGAAATGCACCTCATGCTTGGAAACTTGACTCAAGGAAATGGTGAAAAATGAGTGAGCAAGTTGGAATGGAAGTGGAGAAATCCCACTTTTTCCATTTTCCAACTTTTCAATTTTGTTTTACAAATTGATTTCCGAAATCATTTTTTGTTTTCAAAATTGAAAACTTTATTAATCTTACAAAATTAATTCATTAATTAATTTTCTAATAAAATTAATAATAAATAAATAATTAAACAATTTAATTAATTCTAATTAATTTAATATCAAATATTAAATTATTTTTTCAATAATTCCTCCATCATGAATCTCTATTCAAGAATTTAACATTTAAATCATATTTAAATATTAATTGATTCTCCAATTCCGTTTAATTCTGAAATTAAACGTGTAATTATATCACATATAATTACTAATTCCCTTAATTCTATTTTGAACGTTTCAAATTAACTTATCATTCTACTCTAAGGCTAATCTATTTACGAGCTAGTAGGGGACCTCGTAGACCTACAGATCATGGGCTCCAACATTCCGAGATTAATTGATTAAACTCTTTACACCGAATTAATCCCCATTCGTTAACTGCTGGGTCACTCCATTAATGCCCAGAGTTGCATTCCTCTCACTATAGATATATTATGTCCACTCGATATAACCATGATTAGTAAGTTAACCCTTCACAGGTTGTTCGTAATAACAGCTGGGTCAAATGCCTATTTAACCCAGAGATTATCTCTTGTTTCTTAAGTCCCACTAGTCCTCTAATGAACAATTAGTTTGTGATCTGATCAACAAATCGAATCCCTCTTGGGCCAATGAGAGGGTTGGGCCCTTTGTTCAAGACCCGGAGCCAGCACTTAAGGGAACAACCACTCTACTATCCCTAAAAGCGGGTAGGAGTGAATTCCATCTTGCACCTTATGTCCTCAGCTATCTATCCTTTCTTACCCTTGTAATGGAGGTTTATTGAGCCGACGTTGTTGAGCCAACCCCCGTCTATGTAAATCTAAGGATAATCCCGAATAAACAGGAGTTCATAGTTAGCTCAGGATTAAGGTCAAGTTACCTAGGTCATTGCTTTGAAATAGTCAGTCTTAAACAGTAAACAACATTATAAAGTAAGAGTGACTAATTTCGTGTTCCGATCTTGTACAAACCCATTGTACAGGATACCCTCACTTCTTATATCATAACATGTACGAATTAGGATCACATCGTCTGTAGCACTTTACAACTCCTTGTAATAACTACAGAGTGGGCCACATCCGATAGTGTTACCAGAATAAGGCACCCAACCTTATTCATATATTATAGACCATTTTGACTATTTACTCAAACCTGATCCACTTTTATGTCTCCATATAAAGTTCAAGTACTCATGTAATAGTCATGGATCTTTTTGTTTTTTTGATTTATTTATAAAACAAAATAAGCAATTCATATATTCAATAACAACTTATTGAATTTTCAGAATAAGTTGTATTGTTTACAAATCACGAGTTTTAGGACATAAAACCCAAAATATCCATCTACTACAGATCATTTAGGTTATCACTTAAACATGATCCACCCATATGTTTCCACATACATGTTTAAATTACAAAGATAACCTTGGCTGTTAGTTTATTGGTTTGTGGTTAATGCAACTAAAATATCACATATTTTTAGACAATGAATAAAGTATCGAATACTTTATTAAATACAAAATAAGTTTGTTCATACAATGTTTACAAGCTATAGAACCCTACGATATTATTTAGAGCATCAACCCCAACAATCTCCCACTTGACCTAAAGTTAATGGGGTACACAATATAATAAAAATACAAACTACACAAACAATAAACTAGGGCACAACACGCCTAGTACAATATCTCCCACTTATCCTAGTCTAGACGTGGTCTGTCCCATAGACCCATATGTTGGCTTTTTGGCCTTAATCTTAAATTAATTAATTTTAATTAATTAATTAATCAATGTTTTGATGATAACCAACTCAATTTTTAATTACTGAAAATCTTAGTGTTTTAATATGTCCATAGCGTAGAGCTCGGAACAACTATTCCAACACCTCTTGAATCACTCAAATTAGAGCTAAAACGAAGACGATATGACCGAAACAAGTCTATAGAGAAAATACCGTGGTGGATGACGTGGCATAACCAGACCATTTGCATATAGACATGTGGTAGCATATTGGTTGAATGATGGATCATTAAGAGATAAACATATGATGGAATTTTGATTTTTGGATTGATTTAAAATAAAAAACATTGAAATTTAAAAGAAATTTAAATGGAAAATAAATTTAATATTATTTTATGTTTGTGTCTAACGGCTAGTTTTTTACACATGGTATATATATTTTTTTAATTTTTGGATTGACTTTAAAGAGAATAAATTTAAAAAGAAAATGAATTAAAAGGAAAATCAATTTAATATTATTTTATGTTTGTGTCTAACGGCTAGTTTTTGACACATGGTATGTTTTTTTTTTTTTTTTGGATTAATTTTAAAAAGAAAAGGAATTTCAAAAGAAAAGAAATTTAATATTATATGTTGTTTGTATCTAACGACTAGTTTAGTTTAAAATCTCCACCATTGATTTTTCTCTTCCAAAATCCAATGGTCCAAATTAATTGTGGTTTCTAAAAATTTTTCCATCTCTATATAAACCTTCTTCCTGTCCAAATTTTAAACCAACAAATTTTACATTTCATAATCCTCCAAAACTCAAAAGTTCCATTGTTTCTCTCTCTAAGTTCCCAATTTTTTTTCATCTTATTCTTGAGAGAGTGTTATTGTATGTGAGGATAAACTTGTTGAATTCTTAAACTTGTAAATCCACTCTAGTGAGAGTTGTATTGTTTTCTTCAAAAATTCCAACATTTGTAACAGTTTGATCCTAAACTGTGGAAAGGATCGGGTTTGATCTTGAACCCGTAAAAAGAGCGGTGGTGTAACGGTTAGGCTCTAATCCGTGGAAAGAGTTGGAAAAATTTTATTCAAATTCCCAAGAGGCGCTTGGGGAGTGAAATAGGTCAAGTTTGACCGAACCACTATAAAAATTATGGTGTCTTATTCTCTAACTCTTTCCTTTTTATTTTTGCAATTAATTTAAGCAATTATTGTATGTTTTAGTTTGTTCTTATTTATTTATTAAAATTTGATAGAATTAAATTATCACATTTTTTGTCATCTTATTTGTTGCATAATTTGAATTTTTCTTATTATTTATACAAAGTGTATTAATTAGTTTAATTGGGTTAATTTAAAAAAAATATTAATTAAACCCTATTCACCCCCCCTCTAGGGTTGCCATATCAATCCAACAATTGGTATCAGAGTGGGCTAATCTTCTTGAAATATTTATTTCTTGATAAACTTAATTGTTTTTGAGCTATGACAACTTTAGGTTTTATCCCTTTTACCGATAGTCAATCTATTACAAAGTCTCCTTTCTTTAATGGTACTAATTATAGTTATCGGAAAAATAGAATGAGATTTTTCTTGCTTTCTATTGATTATGATTTATGGGATATTGTTGAGGAAAGTTTTAAAATTCCAACAAAAGATGTTGATGGTGTTAGCACTATAAAATCTAAGGAAGAATGGTCAATAAATGAAAAGAAAGCATGCTCTTTAAATGCCAAAGCTATTAATTGCTTATTTGGTGCTTGAATGAATTGAGTATAATAGAGTATCTATTTGTAAAACCGCTAAAGAGATATGGGATAAATTAGAAAATTACTCATGAAGAAACTAGTTCAAGTAAAAGAAACAAAATTGACATGTTCATCAATATGAAAATGTTTAAAATTGATGAAAATGAAGCTATTTTCAATATGTTTATTAGATTTACTAACATTGTCAATGCTTTAGAAGGACTTGGGAAAAAGTACTCAAATCTTGAGAAGATAAAGAAGCTATTGTGGTCTTTGCCTAAACAATGGGAGGCTAAAGTCACCGCCATTCAAGAAGCAAAGGATCTCAAATCTCTCTCCATTGATGAACTCATGGGCTTGATGTTGACGCATGAGATAAAGATCAAGAAAAACATGGAGGATGAGAAGAAAAGAAAGAAAAGAGTAGACCATCCTTTTAGAAGTTGACTCCCAAGATGAAGATGACCTTGATGAAGATGATGTTGCCTATATTTCACGTAAGTATAAGAACTTCATCAAGAGAAAGAAGCATTAAAGAAGTATCTCTCCAACCAAAAAGATTCAAAAGGTGAAAAGAGCAAAAAGGATGAGGTAATATGCTATGAATGCAAGATGCCGGGTAATTTAGAATCGATTGTCCTTTTCTCAAATCATCCAAGAAATCAAGAAGAAAGCAATGAAAGTTAACTTGGGATGATAGTGATGAAAGCGAAAGTGGTAGTGATAATGAAGAAGTGGCCAATTTTTGCTTCGTGGCTCATAGTGACAAAGAGGATGAACAAAATGATGAGGTAACTGTAGAACCTCTTTCTTATAATGAATTGTTCGAAGCTTTTGAAAATATGCAAAATGATTTAGAAAAATTTAGTTCAAAGTATGTTGTGCTTAAAAAGAAATATAATGTTTTATCTAGTAAAAATAAGTCTTTACTTGAAGAAATTGCTTGCTTAAAAGAGAATGAGCATGATGCCATGCATGTTAATGAATGAATATCTCTTGTGACAAGCATGCTTTTGATTGTGATGAGAAAAATGTCTTGCTTGACAAAGTTAAATTTCTTGAGCATGATAGTTGTGAAAAAGATTAATTTGATTAAATTACTCAAAGAAAAGAAAATTTAGTGCTTTGCAAGAACTTGATAAGGCTAAAGAATTTATTAAAAGTTGACATAGGTGCTCAAAGATTAGACAAGATAATTGAGTAGGCAAGCTTTTGGTGATAAAAGAGGTTTAGGCTATATTGATGAATGTTCTACTTCCTTCAAGTTCTAAAACTATCTTTGTTAAAGCATCTCATAATATGCCTAAAGCTTAATATGCCTAAGGTTGTGTCTAAGCATGTTAAATCTAAACTTTGTTCCTATATGTTATTATCGTGGTGTTGAAGGCCATATTAGACCTAAGTGTTTTAAATTGAAAATATGCTCATACTACTTCTCCAAAAAGAAATTATTCTCAAAGGGCAAAGTTTCAAATGCTCTATGGAGTAATTCTCCAATAAAAGTAGAGTGTATAAATTTGTTGTAAGAGATAAATCTTTGCATAATATTGTTTGTTTCTCATGTGGCAAGTTTAGACATACAACTTATTCTTATTACTTGTCTAATCCAATCCTTAAATGTCTATGCAAAAATGAAAATGATTCCCAATTTTGTCAATGTTAACCATCTAGGACCCAAACAAGTGTGGGTACAAAGAATCAAACTTGAAACATTTGTGTTTGTAGGTTTGTTTGAAAGTCTCTAAGAAAACAAGTGGTACTTGGATAGTGGTTGCTCGACGCACATGACGGGAGACCATCGAAGTTTGTCTTTCTCTCCAAAAAGGATGGAGTCTTGTAACCTTTGGTGACAACAAGAAAGGTAAAAATAATTGGTAAAGGGGGTATAGGTAATGAATCTTTCTATTTCAATTGAAAATGACTTTTGGTTGATGGTTTGAAGTATGATTTACTTAGTATTAGTCATATTGTGTGATAAAGGCTTTAGAGTTGTGTTTGAAATAAAAAGAATGGCATCACTGAAAATGCTAGTGATAGAAAAGTTATATTTGTTGGAAATAGAGATGAAAATGTTTATATATTGATTTGAATGATGTCCTAATTAATGATAAAAGTTTATCGGCTTTTGCATAATGATTCTGGGTTATGGCATAGAAGACTAGGACATGCTAGCATGCACTAATTTCAAAATATTCCATGAATTCTTTTGGTTAGAGATCTTCCCAAATTTAAATTTGAAAAAGACAAAGTTTGTGAAGCTTGTCAAATGAGTAAGCAAACAAAGTCCTCTTTCAAATCTAAAAAATGTAATCTTTTACAACTAGACCCTTCAACTATTACACATGGACTTATTTGGCCCTTCTAGAATTGCTAGTTTTGGAGGAACTATTATGCCTTAGTGATAGTTGATGATTTTTCAAGATTTACTTGGGTTTTGATGCTAAAACATAAGGATGATGCTTTGAAAAGTTTTTTCTAGTTTTGCAAAAAGAGTTCAAAATAAAAAAGGTTTTTTGCTTTCTAAAATTGGAGTGATCATGTGAGGGAGAATTTGATAGCCAATATTTTTTAAACTTTTTGTGAAGAAAATAGTTTTTCTCTCATAATTTCTCCGCTCCAAGAACTCCTCAACAAACGGTGTAGTTGAAAGAAAATTTCGTACTTTGCAAAGAATTTGCTAGATCAATGTTGCATGAGTATGGTTTACCTACATACTTTTGGGCGGAAGCCGTTAACACGCTTGTTATATTTTAAAAAAGAGTTTTAATTAGACCTTCTTTAGATAAAACTCCTTATGAACTTTGGCATAACAAAATTCCAAATATTGGGTATTTCAAAGTTTTTGGTTGCAAATGTTTTATTTTGAAATAACAAAGAAAAACTTGGAAAATTTGATTTCTAAGACAGATGTTGGTATTTTCCTTGGCTATTCCTCTACTAGTAAAGCTTTAGAGTTTTTCAATAAAAGAACTTTAGTAATTGAAGAATCTATGCATGTAGTATTTGATGAATCTTGCAATGTTAATTTCTAATGAGCCTATTTATAGTGATGTTTTAGAAGGAAATTTTGGAGATTTACTTGTTAGTGTCAAAAGGCAAGGAAATTGATTCAAGTAAGCAATAGGTGAGCTTATTCGAAAATAACGAAGTTGGTTCTTCATCCATGCATAAAGAGTGGAGGTATGCTCCTTCCCATCTCAAAGAATTAATTCTTGTTGGTCTCGAAAAAGGTGTGAAAACTCGTTCCTCTCTTAATATGTTTAATAATCTTGCTTTTGTTTCTCAATTGAACCAAAATGTTTTAAAGTTGCCAAAAATGATGAATTTTGTATTTTAGTTATGCAAGAAGAATTAAATCAATTTGAAAGGAATAAAGTTTGGGAGTTAGTCCCTAGGCCCTCATGCTTCTATAATTGGAACTAAATGGGTCTTCAGAAATAAAATGGAAGAAAATGAAAATATCATTAGAAATAAAAGCTAGACTTGTAGCTCAAGGTTATTATCAAGAGGAATGAATAGATTATGAAGAAACTTTTGCACCCATTGCTAGATTAGAAGCTATTAGAATATTGCTTGCTTTTGCTTCTTATATAAGAATTTCATTTTGTATCATGGAGGAAGTTTATATAGAACAACCTCTAGGGTTTGAAAGTTTTGATTTTTTTTAATCATGTCTATAAGTTGAAAAAGATCTTTATGGCTTAAAACAAGCTCAAGAGCTTGGTATGATAGACTTAGTAATTTCTGCTTGAGAATGGATTTAAAAATGGGTAAAATGGATACTACTCTTTTTATTGAGACTAAAGAAAATTGATATGCTTTTAGTACAAATATATGTGGATGATATTTATTTTTAGTTCTACTAATCCATCTTTGTGTGAAGAATTTTCCTAAGTGTATGCATAGTGAATTTGAGATGAGTATGATAGGAGAACTTAGCTTCTTCCTTGGACTCCAAATCAAACAACTCAAGGATGGTATTTTCATAAGTCAAGAAAAATACACAAGGGATTTGCTCAAAAGATTCAAATTCAATGAAGGTAAAATTGCAAAAAACTTCTATGAGCACATCCACTAAGCTGACAAGGATGGTAAGTGTGTGGATATAAAAACTTATAGAGGTATGATTTGGATCTTTACTTTATTTAACCGCTAGTAGACCCGATATTATGTTTAGTGTATGTCTTTGTGCTAGATTTCAATCTTGTCCTAAGGAATCACATTTACATGCTGTTAAAAGAATTTTTAAATATTTGATTGGTGCTATTGATTTAGCCTTATGGTATCCTAGAAATGTTGAATTTAATTTGGTAGGATATTCCGATGCGTATTTTGCGGGTAGTTTACTTGACATAAGAAGTACTAGTGGGACTTGTCAATTTCTTGGTAGTTCCTTAGTTTTTTGGTTTAGTAAAAAACAAAATTCAGTTGCTTTATCCACTACCGAAGTAGAATATATATTGCAGTTGCTAGTTGTTGTGCTCAAATTCTTTGGATGAACAAACTCTTTGTGATTTTGGATTAAAGTTTGATAATGTGTCTATATTTTGTGATAATACTAGTGCTATTAATTTGACTAAAAATCCTATACATCATTCTAGAACAAGCATATTGATATTAGGCATCACTTTATTAGTGAGCATGTGCAAAATGATAAATACTAGGCTCTATAATCAATTAGCGGATATTTTTCCAAGCCTTTGAATGAAGAAAACTTTTGCAAAAATAGGCTTGAGCTCGGTATTATTCGTTGTGATGCCTCTTGATTTTATAATTTTACTTGTTAGATTTTTTAGAAGGCATTTTGATAGGGGGAGATATGGAAAGCATGTGTTAATATTGTTAGGGGGAGTTGTGCTAAATTTATGTTCATGTTTTTAAGGGAAACATTTATGTAGTTCTAAATTTTTCTTAATTATTATTTTTGATGATTCCAAAGGAGGAGAAGTTTAAGAAAAATATGCTATAAATTTGTTATGATTTTGATTATATTAATTAGGGGGAGAATTTATTTTTTTTTTTAGTGAATTTTAAGAATGATATTTATGGTGCTATGTTGAATTTTATTATGTGTTACATATGGTTTACATGTATTTCAATGTATTTTTCTTGAATGGTTTGTCATCATAAAAAAAGGGGGAGATTATTGGCTTTTTGGCCCTTAATCTCAAATTAATTAATTTTAATTAATTAATTAATCAATGTTTTGATGATAACAAACATAATTTTTAATTACTGAAAATCTTAGTGTTTTAATATGTCCATACGTAGAGCTCGGAACAACGATTCCAACACCTCTTGAATCACTCAAATCAGAGCTAAAATGAAGACGATATGACCGAAACAAATCTATAGAGAAAATACCGTGGTGGATGATGTGGCATTATCAGACCATTTGCATGTAGACATGTAGCACCATATTGGTTGAATGGTTGATCATTAAGAGATTAACATATGATGGACTTTAGATTTTTGGATTGATTTAAAATAAAAAAAAATTAAAATTTAAAAGAAATTTAAAAGGAAAATAAATTTACTATTATTTTATGTTTGTGTCTAACGACTAGTTTTACACATAGTATGTTTTTTATTTTTGAATCGACTTTAAAGAGAATGAATTTAAAAAGAAAATGAATTTAATATTATTTTATGTTTGTGTCTAACGGCTAGTCTTTAACACATGGTATGTTTTTTATTTTTGGATTGTCTTTAAAGAGAATAAATTTAAAAAGAAAATGAATTAAAAGGAAAATGAATTTAATATATTTTATGTTTGTGTCTAACGGCTGGTTTTTGACACATGGTATGTTTTTATTTTTTTTTATTAATTTTAAAAAGAAAATAAATTTCAAAAGAAAAAGAATTTAATATTATATTTTGTTTGTATCTAACGACTAGTTTAGTTTAAAATCTCCACGATTGATTTTTCCTTTCCAAAATCCAATGGTCCAAATTATTGTGGTTTCTAAAAATTTTTCCATCTTTATATAAACCATTTTCCTCTCCAAATTTTAAACCAACAAATTTTACATTTCACAATCCTCCAAAACTCAAAAGTTCCATTATTGCTCTCTCTAAGTTCCCAATTTTTTTTTCATCTTATTCTTGAGAGAGTGTTATTGTATTGTGAGGATAAACTTGTTGAGTTTTTAAACTTTTAAATCCACTCTAGTGAGAGGTTTAATGTGTTCTTAAAAAATTCCAACATTTGTAACGATTTGATCCTAAACCGTGTAAAGGATCGGGTTTGCTCTTCAACCCGTAAAATGAGCGGTGGTGTAACGGTTGGGCTCTAATCCGAGGAAAGAGTCGAAAATTTTTTATTCAAATTCCCAAGAGGTGCTTGGGGAGTGAAGTAGGTTAAGTTTGACCGAACCACTATAAAAATTACGGTGTCTTCTTCTCTAACTCTTTCCTTTTATTTTTGCAATTAATTTAAGCAATTTATTGTATGTTTTTGTTCTTATTTATTTGCAAAAATTTGATAGAATTTAATTATCACATTTTTTGTCATCTTATTTGTTGCATAATTTGAATTTTTCTTATTATTTATAAAAAATGTATTAATTAGTTTAATTGGGTTAATTTAAAAAAAAAAGTTTAATTAAACTCTATTCACTCCCCTCTAGGGTTGCCATATCTATCCAACAGATAGGACCTCCCTAAAAATAATATAAAAGGCTAACTATTACAAAAAATAAGTCAACTAGTTTGAAACATGAGAACTGAGTCTTGAACTGCACGAACCGAACCACTCTTCAAAGAACACCTTGCAACTGATCATGTAGCAAATGCACCATGCGTCGAGTATGAAAATATTATGCGATCGTGTAGCAAATGACTATGCGATGAGCATGATAATCTACATGATCGTGTAGCAATCAAGCATGCGTCGAGCAACAAATTACTGTGCGATCTTGTAGCAAATACAATACGATCATATAGCGAATTTTACACGATTGTGTAGCATTAGCTATGCGATCGTTTAGCAAATGCTACACGATCGTGTAGCAAATTCTACATAATCACATAACAAAAGCTACTCGATCGTTTAGCTATAGTTGCACGATCTACAACCTCTGTTTCGTCTTCTCTATCGAAACTATGAACTGCAACCCTTCTTTGAAGCCTCATGAGCGACTCAATACTAACAAATTTTCAGACTCGATTGCAAGAATTATGCCTAAAAACACAGGGGCCCTTACAAACCAACTTTGTAAATTTAAAGAAAGCCTTAAATCGATAGTTCTATACTGTAAACATCCATCAACAAAGCCATCCACAACCATTCATCACATAAACAGAATGCAGATTATAAAACTCACCAACACTGTAAACGATTCAATACATGAATGAAATTTGGAATCAGAAACCTACAACCTGACTCTGATACCAATTGAAGGAACTCGTATGAGGATAACCTTGAGCGTAAGTGGATCGACCAAATTCTATTAATTATTGAATACAAAGTTTACAGTAAACATACAACTAGATATGCATTTACAATTAAATTACGACATACTTTATAAAGAAAAGGGTTTCAAGAAACCTCACCTTTGAAGAACTTTTTCTTCACGAATTTTCCTCGAACAGTCACATACAACTTGAAGACCTTCAAAATTAAACTCGAACCAAAAACCCGGACACTTCCACAATAGAAATCTTGGTATTCTCAGGGTGAAAACCCAGAAGTGGTGGACTTTGAATATTTTGGTTTAGAGGGAAAGTTTAGGTGGACGAAGAGGATTGAGAAGTATCACACAAGAACTCAAAAGTAAGATAACATTTCTGTTAACAATTCTGAATCGTTTTTCATCAACGTAGAAGAAGAAGAAAAAAACAATTTTCTTTTATTTTTCTTGCCATAAAGAATAACCACCCCCACTAAAGTAGGTGGAGAGAAAAGATGGGGAAGCGAGTTGTAATTCTCTTCCTTACTATCAAAATAATAATAAGAATATAAATATAAATATGATAACTAAGTTATCCTATATATATATATATATATTATATTATATTATATTATATTATATGTTATATCAAATATAACATATAACCTATAGTTTTAATATTGTATTCATATACAATATAGCTATAGTTCTTTTCTCTATTCTATGACATTTAATATAAATCTTATTTATATTAAATTTAACAACTATGAATCGCATTCATAGAAAATATATTTGAATCTCATTCAAATATTTATTTCCTCCCATTAAACTATAATATATCAAATACATTATGACAATTATATCATATATAATTGTAACAATTTAATTATATCATATATAATTAAATCCCTCTATTAATTTGAACAATTAAAATTAATCCAAAAATTTATTCTCAACTAAATCTTATTGAGCTACAAAGGGGACCTCGTGGACCTGTAGCTTGAAGCTTCAATGATACATGAATAATTAATTAATCTCTTTAATACATTATTGACCATCCGTTAACTGTCGGGCACTCCACTAAAGATCGACAGCTGCACTCTTCGCACTATAGATATATTTCTGTGTCCATTGGATATAACCAATCAAGTACAATGACCCTTCACAAATTGCTTGTAAATACAGCTGGACCAAATTATCGTTTTGCCCCTATAGTTACATCTAACTCCGTAAGTATCACTAATCCCTCTAATGAACAAAAGATCATAGTCCTACTATGAATAAACCTTTATCGGGCTAGGAGAGGGTGCGGTGCCACATTGTTCAAGACCCAGAATCAGCCCTTAAGGGAGCAATTTATCTACTTACCTCTGCTTTAAGGAAGGAGTAATTTCATCTTGTGTAGCTGTGTTCCCAGCTTCCCAATTAGACGAATCCCAAAAATGGTAGGCTTGTTGAGTCGGCGATTTGGCCACTCTCACCCATTCAAATTAAAGGACTGCCCTCATAGGCTAGAGTATACAACTCACTCAGGATTTAAGTCATGTTACCTATGGTCATCCTAGTGAGATGTAACTCTCTATTATGAACAGTGTTATATAATGAGACTAAACATTTCGTGGTCTGGTCTTATACAAACTCCATTGTATAGAATATCCTCGCTTGCATGTGTAATACATGAATGATTAGGATCATATCATTTGTAGCACTTTACAACCGTTGTAATCACTACGAAGTGGGCCATACTCGTGGTATTACCAGGATAAGGTACCTAACCTTATCCATCTATTATAGACCATTTAGGTTATTACTGAAACATAATCCACCCGTATATCTCCACATACACGTTTAAGTTAAAAAGATAACATTGGTTTGTGGTTAATGCAACTAAAATATCACATATTTTATAGACAATGAATAAAAGATCAAATATTTTTATTAAATACGAAATGAGTTTGTTCATATAATGTTTACAAACTATAGGATCCTATGAGATTTAGGGCATCAATCCCAACATTACATAATTTAGATTTGTGTATTTCAAGTACCTTAAAACTCAAACTAAAGCATTACAATGATGAATCAAAGATATGTATACACCAATGATACATGAATTTAAATGTATTAATGATAGACATATCAACATTATATACAACTAAATTGAATCAGTATTTACAATGGTTTGAAATGCAATATTTGCAAAGTCCACACTTCTATGTTTTTGGAGAAAAGTTTCATTTTATTTTAGATTTTAAGAGGAAAAGTAATCTATAGATCATATATTTCATAAATTTCTTTAAATTTCTTTATTTTTTTAAATAATACTTTTAGTGTTAATTTTGAACAATTCTATCCTTTTTTCATTTATTGATATTCCGTTTTTAATATTCATTTTTTCATATTAATGAATCTCACTTAATGTTGGAGAGAGATGATGCATTTATTATGGACTGAAAAAATGTATTTAATATGATTTTTTCTATTTTCATGTTGAGACAGGAAGTACATTCAATATGATTTTCTTATTATCAATTGGATAGAGAAATATGCATTCGATATGATTTTTTCCATTTTAAATTAGAAAGAGAAAATGCATTTAATATGATTTTATTTTTCATTTCGTTTTTCATGTTTGATTTTTGATGAATTTAATATGATTTTATTTTCCATTTCATTTTTCATGTGATTTTTTATACTATGTGATATATTTTATTGTTTGTTTTCATGTAATATATTTCATTGTTTATTTTGTGCATAAATCGTAGTTATTATAATAGTATGCACTTCTAATTAGATATCACTTGTACATGTGATATATTTCCCCAATGTTCTAAGAACGGCAATATATTCCATTATTTGTTGGTGTATATATCCTAAATGTATGTGCTTCTAATTAGTTATTGCTTGTGCCTGTAATATATTCCTTCAATGTTCTAATATGTATGTCAATATTGGAATATTGTCTTAAATGTTTGCAAATATTCCAATCAATATATGAAATATACCGGTAAGATTGATTATAAGTTCAGCATAAATTACAATATGTATCATAAATTCCATTTATATGATAATATATATCATAAGTTCTATTTAGGTAACCAGAAATCCCAATAAATCAAAACCTAACATAAGCTCAAACTTCAAATTCATTTTCAAACCAAATAATTTTCAAATATGAAAGCTATCTACCACAGTATATATATCACGAATGGACTCAATATTCAATATATATGTGTATATATCATAAAATAGGAAATCTAAATATATAAACAATTATATACATCACAATATATATAAAAAATCAAAGACTCATATATCATCAAATCGAACCAAAGTGGTGTTACTGAAATGAACAAACCATGGTAGTGAGATCTGAGGAAGAAATTTCTTTATAAAAAAATTGGACACAGGTTACTCTCGACACCATTTCTGACAAAGACCTACCAACTGGTGGACGATCCTGCCACTGACGAATGAGTGCCATGTGGCCACTAGTGCAGATGGGATTGGCGGCGAGATCTTCATAGACAGGAATGGTTATGAGATCGAAAACGAGATCTGGGTTTGGTCAGAAAGACGAGAGAGAGAGTCAAAAGAGAGGATTTGAGAGAGAGATTGAAAAAGATGGAATTGGGAATAGCCCAGGGTTTTGAGAAAGAGATTGAAAAGATGGAATGAACATCAGTGCATAAAACCCTAGAATATACATGAGGGAGAGATATACAAAACCTTAGTATTTTTTCAAATTTGTTTATTTTATAAAAATCATGGATGAGGCTCTAATGATAAATAGATAGCAAAATTAGTGAAAATGTGTAATCTATTGGACTATTTTTGCAATAAATTGAAGGTAGAAGACAATAATATAATAATTAAAGGATGTAGAAAGCCTCTTTATTTTATTTTCTAAATTTGCAAGGTCAAATAGTATGGCCCATTTATAACAATCCATAATAGTGACTTGTCTTAGTCTTGTAAGTGCCCCTAAAATATTTGAATGGGCATTGTTGACTAATTTATTGTTATTATTTTATATTACATTAAGAGTGGTAGAGAAAATAATTTGTAATATCTAATTAACATTATTATCCACATTAATAACCATTCATTTAACTATTATTATTCTAAACAACACAGAGAGTCTAGATTTTTTCTTGCCAAACTCATGTATGCCCTAGTATAATCCTTCCAAATAAATCATGCAACAAGATATGGCTTTTCGGCTTATAGTATGTCTCAACAATTAAACCTTTTCTTAATGTTTTTCAGTTTTAACTTGTATGTCCCTAAGAAGGAAATGTTTTAAACTGAATTGGTGTTGGTTTGGATTTTTAATCAAAATTGGCTAATTGGGCTATTAGAATTTCTAATAGGTTGAGGGATCGACAGATTCAACATAATTAATTGGTGCCAAATGAAAGAAATTGCATAGGAACTCTCCCTTGCTCTAGAAATTAGATAGACTCATATCCTAGATTACATTTACCCTTTTATTTGAATTTCACACATGCTATCTCTTCCACATCGAAACCCCCCATTTATCACTCTGGTTAGAAAATTAATTTAACAAAACCAATCATGCTTCTTTGCGGATCGACTCGAGGTTACCATTATTGCTATGTTTAAGTAGTGATAGGAGTACTTTGGTATTTACAAGTTTCGTTTTTGATATGTCAATGATTCCACCCTCGTTTCTCTCTGAGTGTTCACGATGTGAGATTCATGTTTGGCCTCATGATACCCTGGGAGCATCCCCCTTAGGATGGTGTTTGCATGAGTCAATATCAAGGTGAACGGAGAGAGTGTTTATAGTAACTGGGTGAAGGGTGTGTGTTCTATGGTCTCCTTCATTGGTTCGTACCGTGAGATCATTCTTGCACTCCCTCATGGCACCCTGAGAGTATCCCCCTTCAAATGGATTTTATGCAGTTGGTCAATATCAAGGTGAACTCCATAAATGGATAGGACCACTTTAGTTTTTTCCCCCAATTGGATTTTTTCCCCTTTGGATTGGCTGCTTAGGACAAAACTCTAGGGCCTAAAATGGCGGGTCACATTTACGGGAAATTGTTAACAAAGATAATGATTTCTTGACAAAATCAATGATGGCTAGTCGTTATAGGAGGAAGAGTTTTTCTGGTATTAACTGGTTAAGAATGTCTCAATTCAGAGGAGGGATAAATTAACCACCCTTCGGCGGCTTTTTTTCTAAACCTTTGGATTGTCATTGTGAAACTAGATGTCACACGAGGTTTATATTAGTTTTTCTAAACCGTATTAGATGTATGTTTTTTCAACGAGTATTTGCTTAAAACCTAACGTAGGTCAATATGTTTTTTGTTTTTAGCAACATGTTTGATTTTTCGTTAAATACCTCTAGTTTAACCGGTTACATACAGTGGAAAGAGTCTTGTAAAACATATTTCGTGGTAAACGACCTCGAGTTTGTCATGGTTGAGGAGTGTCCTCAAGTCCCGACCCTTGATGTACCACGAAGTGTTTGTAAAGCATATAAGTTGTGGATGAAGGCTAATTCATGGGCCCGACTTGACATTTTGGCTACCATACCTGATGCTTTGGCCAAAAGGGTTGAACACATGGTCATTGCACGTGAAATCATGGACTCGTTGCAAGATTTGTTTGAACATCAGTTCTTACTTTTCGAGCACAGAGGGATGGATGACAAAGACACCAGCAGTGTCAGTTCCCAAGTTAAACTCTAGGAAGAGAAAGCAAGTATTGCTAACTCCATTGAAGTTCCTCAACGAGAAGTGTTCTTTGACATTGAACTTAGAGCTTATTTAGGTTATGATACTGATCCCACTACTTTTCGAAAGAGGAAGATGTCTAAGGACAGTAAAGGTGATTTATTAGTCCAGGAGACGTATTTGATAGAGAACGATGATTCTGCATGGATCATTGATTCCAGTGCTACTAATCACGTCAGTTTTTCTTACCAAGGATTCAGTTCCTGACAAACGTTGCCACAGAGAGAGATGACTCTTCTAGTCGGTACTGGTGAGGTTGTTTAAGTTATTACTATACGCAACCTGAAGTTGTTTTTGGACCAAAAATGTTATCTGTTACTGGATAATGTTTTCGTAGTTCCTCATATCAATAGGAACTTAATCTTGATTTCTTGTCTCATTGAACAAGGTTATATCGTCTCCTTTTCTGAGAGTAAAGTGTTTATTTTGAAGAATGGTATGGAGATTGGTTTTAGTTCAATGGAAAGTAACTTATATGTACTAAGGCCGTTAGTCATAAAAGCCTTGTTTAATACTGAAATGTTCGGTACAACGACAACAACTAAAAGACAAAAGGTTTCTCCTAAGGAAAACACCAATCTTTAGCATCTAAGGTTAGGTCACATCAACCTCAATATGATTGAGAAATTGGTAAAATGTGAACTTCTAAAGAGTTTAGAAGAAACCACTTTTCCGGTGTGTGAATTTTGCCTCGAAGGCAAGATGACCAAATGACCTTTTACTGAAAAAGTTTACAGAGGAAAGGAAGCCTTGGAGCTTGTGCATTCAGATCTTTGTGGTTCGATGAGTGTTAGGGCTCGAGGTGGGTATGAATATTTCATGTCTAGCATAGATGATTATTCAAGGTATGGGTATCTCTACCTAATGCAACGTAAGTCTGAAGCCCTTGACAAGTTCAAGGAGTATAATGATGAGTTGAAAACTTGTTAGATAAGAAGATAAAAACACTACAATCTAATCGGGGTGGAGAGTATATGGATCTCAAATTCTGAAACTATATAATAGAACATGGAATTACATCCCAACTCTTGGCCCCAAGTACACCTCAATATAATGGTGTATCGGAAAGGAGAAATAGAACCTCGTTCGATATGCTTCAGTCTGTGATGAGTTATGCTCATCTTCCATACTCGTTTTGGGGTTTTGCAGTGGAGACTGCATGCTACATTCTGAACATCGTTTCCTAAACAAGTATTTCTAAAACACCTTTTGAGCTATGGAGAGATCGTAAAGGTAGTTTATGCCACGTCAAAATTTGGGGATGTCGATGATGACATGCAGAAATGCATGTCATTTTAGGCCTTTTACTTAGAATTATAAAGGCTGTTAAGCATAATATGAGGCAGTTATGTTAGGAATTCATAAGAAATTGAGTTTGCGTTGATCATGAATCTCGGCTAACCCATTATTATGTGTTATTATGCGATGAATTGTTTATTTTTGTAGCTAACGCAGGAAGTGGATGCAAACGCGGAAATCGGACTGCCGCATAGACGATCGCATGCGGAGAAAAATCTCCATCGTAAAGGCAAACACGTTCGAACAACGCATGGGTGTTGCGATAATAGGCCGCATGCGTCCATCGCCTGGGAGTTGTGCTCGTCAAGCAATTGCGGTCATCGTGTCGAAGTTACGATATTAAGCGAATACGGTCACTGAATAATTGCGGCTACACGATAACGCATGATAAAGGGATTAATGCAAGGTTGGTGGAATGAACGCATCAACGCATCTACCTCGGGAAATCAAAAGATGATGTTGACATTTCACTTACCACGTCATTAGTAGCAGAGATTCAGAAAGGACTAAACACGCTGTGAATGTCAGAATCAGAGCAGTCCATTAATGTTGTCGGCGAATCAAGCTCTATATAAAGAAGCTGATGAGCAGAATTCCAACTGGTATGGGGATTACCCCTGTAACCCAGGGTTTTCCTTGCGATCCAGACAAATGCTTGAGAAGAAGCTTGAGAGTTTTTCACCTCCTTCATTCATTCTGAGTGATGACTGGAGCCTTCGACCGGAGCTAGATCTCGGGAGAGTTAGCTCTACCGCCCATCAATGGCACCACCGGCCGCCTTGACACACATCCGCTAAAAGTAAGTGTTGCTTCCAGCCAATCATTTCATTTTCCCTTCTTTTCCTATATTGTATTATATGAAATTTTGTGATTAAGGAATTAATACATTATGCTTTCAGTGCATTTCTATGTTCCTTCGATTCCATCTCCATCTTCTTTACATAGCATCCTTAATCTTCATTGCATCACTTAGTAAGATTGCTTGAGTATTGCATTCTTAGTCGTGCGGATTAGGGATATGAAGCATGTAGCAAACCATCGAGCGGTGTGCATTGTGCGAGTATATGAGAAAACCTTATTTGTTTAGTGTGAAGCTGTGGCAATGCCTATCTATAGGCTAACGCATTAATTGTCTATGAGTAAAGTCAACAACAACCAACTGCCTGGGGGGTAAGTGGTTGGTCGCATTATGCAATGTAAGTCATTGTTCACTAGAGACAAGAACAATCTTATGTCAGCAAAGTTCATGCAGTTATCTTGTCCTATGAGTGCATCATTTATTATTTAGGCATACTTGAGATAGTAGTCTAAAACCCAAATCTAAGACTCGAGAGAGCGGATTAGAACGCATAGGCAAGAATGGGGAACTTAAAGATAAGCTCCGTTTGCTTTCACACCATATATTCACCCTAAGATGAGATATTGCATGCCTTCAGGAAGTAGGATATGGTGGTTATATGCGGTCATCTCGACACTTATGCATACCCACCCCCATATGTCCTAGATTTAGGCTTTAGTGTGTGTGGCATGATCGCATGGTTTGTGTTGACTAAGGTTGCCCTTGCGGTCACTCTTAAGGGTTGCAATGAAATCATCTCCACATTTTATCCATTTTCCCATTCATTTGTTTCATGTCATGAGTTGTCGTGTATCTACCTTTCTTTCATATTCTCATTGCGTTGTCTGTTAGCTAGAAGTATGAGTAGTATTAGCTTAGCAATCCCTCTATCATTCTTTTATTTAACCACCACATGCACATTACCGCATTCATCTAGCTACAAGTCCCTGTGTTCGACCTCGGATCACCCGAGAAACTTGCGTTCGCGTTATACTTGGCGTGAGCGCAAGGAAACTTGTGACACGACGGCGATGTCATCGCATACATTTGTAACGAATAGTCATTCCAACACATGACACGACACATG
The DNA here is from genome assembly GCF_009727055.1 of Benincasa hispida. Lineage (NCBI taxonomy): Eukaryota > Viridiplantae > Streptophyta > Magnoliopsida > Cucurbitales > Cucurbitaceae > Benincasa > Benincasa hispida. The sequence goes on along the minus strand of NC_052353.1, from coordinate 28,114,277 downwards.
ATAAACAACGCATACTTTAAGAACATGCATCGTATATTGTGTCCAAGGGATTTTAGCTGTTGAGAATTTGACATCTAATTTCTCGTCATCAAGTTTTTGGCGCCCTTTTCGGGGACTTGGAGCTAATTATTTGTTGAGTTTTGTGTCTCTGCAGGCAACCTTTGTATCTTGGGTATTTCAGCTTGTGCGACCAGGTTTGCAAACAATATTGAAATGTAGGCGATGCGTCGAAAGTCAGTATTGACCCCAAGGTAGAAGGGCAATCATTGCAAGAGCTGAAGGTAATTCTAAGCAAATGGTGGCCAACATGCGCCCAACAATTGCCAAGAAGTTCCAATGGTCAAGGAAACTTGACCCAAGTAGTTGAGAGCTATCTCTTGCATGGAAGACTCCTTGCGGTGACAACACTCCTACATTTCCAGGGATGTCTTCTACTCTATTTTTACCTTGCTTTCTTAGTTTAGGTTATTTTTATTGTTATTGTTATTTTGGATATCTCAGTGCACAGTACAACGGAAGAATTCCTTTAATCTTTCAACGCATGGCTTCGATCGCGTGAATTCCAATGCATAATCGCATGCATTGTTTTGCCTAAGGTATTTTCCTGTTAACTTGTATGCCTTATCCTTTTGAAATTCATTCTTTCCCGAGTGCGCTGCTTTTTGGTGTTTCTATGATGGTACGTATAATTTACCGTATCTTCTAATTAATCATCGCAAGACCCTCTTTACTTTTAATAGCTTCTTTCAATTTTGAAAGTCTCAAGTTTTATTTTGTGCAAACCTTCACTCAAACATTTATTACCGCATTCTTGTGAGTTTTTTTAGCTTTTCAGTGAGAATCCTGCCAACCTCTAAGCTTGGAGGTGGCAGCAGTCTCGAAGAATTGTGTTCATTGCATTGCGATCATTTAAAAAAAAAGAAAAAAAAAAGAGAAGGAATTTTGAGAATAATAACTCCACTGTCAACACAATGGGGAAACCCATGTTGATAAGAGTTAAGGTGTGAAAGGAACTTGTTTGTAGTTGGATGTCCGCATGACACACGTGGGGGCAAGCTAAAAAGAAGGTAAGTCGCTAGGAACAATGCATTAGCGCAACTCCTCTGTCTGGCGCAAGCCAAATCAAGCAAGATAAAAGTTTAGTTGAATATGGAACGCAACCGAAGTTGGATGCCCGCATGACACACGTAGGGGTAAGCCAAAACGAAAGGCGTAACCAGGTTCAATGTCGCAGTCGAATAAGTCATCGCAAATTTTTGAAGTATTTTGAACGAACACATTCTCAAAAGCTAAACACAAAGTTACGGAGAATGAATAAAAAGTTTTTGAGCAATGGCTTGCTGGACATAAACTTGGAAAATATTTTTTTGAAGAACCAGCCAAAGTGGAAGAGAGCATTGCGGCGATGGTTAGAGGCATGAGTAAATTATGTTCTGAGAAACTGGTCATCGCAAAGGAAAGCCAGAAGGTGAGATAGAATTTCTTGAGTATAACGCATGCTTGAGGACAAACATGATTTTAAGTTTGAGGGTGTGATGACATGCAGAAATGCATGTCATCTTAGGCCTTTTACTTAGAATTATGAAGGCTGTTAAGCATAATATGCAGCAATTATGTTAGGAATTCATGAGAAATTGAGTTTGCGTTGATCAGCATGATGAATCTCGGCTAACCAATTATTATGTGTTATTATGTGATGAATTGCCTATTTTTGTAACTAACCCAGGAAGTGGATGCAAACGTGGAAATCGGACTGTCTTATAGATGACCCCATGCGGCGAAAAATCTCTATCACAAAGGCGAACGCGTTCGATCAATGCATGGGTGTTGCGATAATTGGCCGCATGCGTCCATCGCATGGGAGTTGTGCTCGTTATGCGATTACGGTCATCATGTCGAAGTTGCGGTATTAAGTGAATGCGTTCACTGAACGATTGCGGCTACACGATAACGCATGATAAAGGGATCAATGAAACGTTGGTGGAAAGAACGCATCAATGCATCTACCTCGGGGAAATCAAAAGATGATGTTGACATTTCACCTATCACGCTGTTAGCAGCAGAGATTCAGAAAGGACTAAACGCGCCGTGAATGTCAAAATTAGAGCAGTCCATTAATGTTGTCGGCGATCCAAGCTCTATATAAAGAAGCCGATGAGTAGAATTCTAACTGGTCTGGGGATTACCCCGTAACCCAGGGTTTTCCTTGCGATCCAGACAAATGCGTGAGAAGAAGCTTGAGAGTTCTTCATCTCCTTCATCCATTCTGAGTGACGATTGGAGCCTTCAACCGGAGCTAAATCTCAGGAGAGTCAGCTCAACCGCCCATCCATGGCACCACCGGCAGCCTTGACGCACATCCACTAGAAGCAAATGTTGCTTCCAGTCGGTCATTTCATTTTCTCTTCTTTTCCTATATTGTATTGTATGACATTTTGTGATTAAGGAATTAATACATTATGCTTTCAATGCATTTCTGCGTTCCTTCGATTCCATCTCCATCTTCTTTACTTAGCATCCTTAACCTTCATTGCATAACTTAGTGAGATTGCTTGAGTATCGCATACTAAGTCATGTGGATTAGGGATATGAAGCATGTGGCAAACCACCGAGAGGTGTGCGTTGTGCGAGTATGTGATAAAACCTTATTTGCTTAGTTTGAAGCTGTGGCAATGCCTATCTATAGGCTAACGCATTAATTGTCTATGAGTAAAGTCAACAACAACCAACTGCCTAGGGGGTAAGTGGTTGGTCGCATTATGCAATGTAAGTCATTGTTCACTAGAGATAGGAACAATCTTATGTCAGCAAAGTTCATGCGGTTATCTTGTCCTATGAGTGCATTATTTATTATTTAGGCATACTTGAGATAGTAGTCTAAAACCCAAATCTAAGACTCGAGAGAGTGGATTGGAACGCATAGGCAAGAATGGAGAACTTAGAGATAAGCTCCGTTTGCTTTCACACAGCATATGCACCCTACGGATGGGATATTGCATGTGTCTAGGAAGTAGGATATGGTGGTTGTATGCGGCCATCTCGACACTTATGCATACCCACCACATACATCTTAGATTTAGGCTTTAGTATGTGTGGCATGATCGCATGGCTTACGTGCCCTTGCGGTCACTCTTAAGGGTTGCAATGAAATCATCTCCACATTTTATCTATTTTTCCATTCATTTGTTTCATGTCATGAGTTGTCATGTATCTACCTCTTTTCATATTCTCATTGCGTTGTCTGTTAGCTAGGAGTAGGAGTAGTATTAGCTTAGCAATCCCTCCATCATTCTTTTATTTAACACCGCATGCACATTACTGCATTCATCTAGCTACAAGTCCCTGTGTTCGACCTCGGATCACCCGAGAAACTTGCGTTCGCGTTATACTTGGCGTGAGCGTGTGAAAACTTACGACAGGGCACATGGTCATCGCATATATTTGTTAACGCATAGTCATTCCAACACATGACCATGATGCATGATAATCAATGCATACTTTAAGAACATGTATCACATATTGTGTCCAAGGGATTTTAGCTGTTGAGAAATTGACACCTAATTTCCCGTCATCATCCGACCCATGTGCTTGTGACTAACCCGAAGATGTTGGAACCGTGTTCGAAAGTTTGCCACTTTGTAGGCTACCCAAGGAAAACGAGGGGTGGATACTTTTATGATCCGAGTTAGAACAAAGTGTTTGTTTCTACAAATGCTATCTTCTTGGAAGAAGACCACATCAGGGATCATAAATGATGGTATTTTTTGTTTCTATAAATGCACCGTGGGTGTCCCCCTAAATGATAGTATTTTTGCATGATGCTTTATTCAAACTCCAACAATGGATAAGGTGTCTTTAATTTGATGTCCCAATCAGTTTTTCCTTACAGTTGGCTCATCTGGGCGGAACTCTAAGACCTAAAAGGAGGAGTTACACTTACAAGAATTGTTAAACGGGTTTAACAAATTCTGGATCGAATACTGGTGACAGATAGTTACAAAAACAAGGAGTTGTTCTTTCTATTGGTTGAGAATGTCTCATTTTAGTGAAAAAGCACTTGTCACGCTATGATGACTTTTGTCCTGTCTCATTAAAATATCATTGCAAAATATATGTCACTTAGGGTATATAAGACATTTTTTCTAAAATTGATTGGTTGTCTTGTAGGTTTAATTCAAGTAAACTAATAAAAAAGAATACGTAGGTTTCAACAAATTTATTTCACAATGACTTCTGCAACCTTAAATCTACTCCTAGCTGATAAATTAACAGGCAAAAACTACACTTCATGGAAAAACACGATCAACGCAATACTTATCATCGATGACCTTCATTTTGTCCTGATGGAGGTCTGTCCTCCATTCCAACTCCAAATGCTGCTCGAAATGTTCGAGAAGCATATGAGCATTGGATACGGGCAAACGAAAAAGGCCCGAACGTATGTCTTGGCGAGTTTGTCCATAGTCTTGGCCAAGAAGCATGTGTTTATGCTTACAACTCGTGAGATCATCAAGTCCGTGAGGGTAATGTTTGGACAACCGTCCACACAGCCTAGGCATGATGCTCTAAAACACATCTTCAATGCCTGTATGCAAGAAGGGATATTTTTTTGATAACATGTTCTTAACATGATGGTTCACTTCAACGTGATGGAGATGAATGGGTCCATTATCGATGAAGCCAACCAGGTTGACTTTATTTTGGAATCTTTACCTAAAAATTTCTTAGACTTTTATAGTAATGTTGTTTTGAATAGGATTGACTACAACCTAACCACCTTACCCAACACATACCAAAGGAACGAGAGGTGGTTTCTTTTTTGACCCTAAAGAAAAAAAAGTACTTATATCGACAAACCCTACTTTTCTAGACGAAGACCAAATAACGGAGCACAAGCCTTACAGTAAGGTTGTGTTGAATGAACTTTCCAAGAAATCTACTGAACCTTCAACAAGAGTTGTTGAAAAACCTAACACTTCAACAAGAGTTATTGAAGTTGGATCATCTAGTAGCTCAAATCCACCTCAAGTGTTAAGGGAACCTCGATGCATTGGGAGGGTTGCGAACCCAATTGTCCATTATATGGATTTAACTATAATCCTAACTATGGTAGCCAATGAAGATGTTGAGGATCCATTGTCTTATAAGAAGGAAATAAAGGATGTTAACAAAGATGAGTGGGTCAAAGCTATGAATCTCAAAATGGAGTCGATGTACGTCAATTCAGTTTCAGATCTTGTAGATCTACCTTATGGGGTTAAACCTATAGATTACAAATGGATCTACAAGAGAAAATATGGTGTTGATGGGAAGGTGCAAACATTCAAGGCTAGACTAGTGGCAAAAGGTTATACCCATGTTGAGGGAGTTAACTATGATGAGACTTTCTCACCTGTTGCCATGCTTAAGTTTGTATGAATCCTCTTGTCCATTGTATCATATTATGACTATGGGATTTTGTAAATGGACAACAAGACTACCTTTTTGAATGAAAATCTTGAGGAGACCATTTATATGGAGCAACCTGAGGGATTCATAACCTAAGGTCAAGAGCAAAAGGTTTGCAGGCTTAATCGGTCCATTTATGGACTGAAGCAAACATCTCGATCTTGGAACATAAGGTTTAATTCTACAATCAAATCTTCTGCCATTGATCAAAATGTTGATGAGCCTTGTGTATACAAGAAGATCATCAACAATTTAGTAGCTTTTCTAGTGTTATATGTGTTGGGTTTTATGTCCTAAAACTCGTGGTATGTAAACAATATAACTTATTCTGAAAGGTCAATAAGGTGTTATTGAATAGATGTTTTGATTAAGATCCAATAAACCTAAAACTCTTTTGACTATTGAATGAGTACTTAAACTTTATGTGGAGACATAAAGATGGATCAAATTCGAGTAAATAGTCAAAATTATCTATAGTACATGGATAAGGGTGGGTACCTTATTTTGGTAACACTATTGAATGCGGTCTGCTTTGTAGTTATTACAAGGACTTGTAAAATGCTACAAACAAAGTGATCCTAATTCGTTCATGTTGGGGCATGAGGAGTGGGGATGTCCTTGTGCAAAAGGGTTTGTACAAGATCGGATCATGAAACTAGTCACGTTGTTTACTGTTTAAACAAATTCCTCTAAATTTTCTAAATTTACAAAAAAAGAATGATGGAAATGGAAGATTTAACAAAATTCATGTAAATATGGTTACCCGATAGAATCTAACATTTTAAAATTCTAAAAATATGGGGAAAGATTCAAATTTGAAGATAAAAACTAACCTCTTCATCGTGGAAAATAGAATTCTCAATTTTCGAATCTAAACTATGACAAAATTTGATTATTCAAGTATCAACAAAATTAGAACATTCTCATATTTTCCTATATATGTATGTAAATATATTGAACTTTTTTTTTTTTTAAAAAAAAAAATAATAAAAATGAAAATAAATATTTTAAAAAACATTGAATGTTAATATAAATTATAAAATCAACATTTTAAATCAATAAACAAGCACGATGTTTTACTTTCTTTGTTAAACAAGTATATGAATTTCCTATTTAGTAAATACTTATTTATTTCTTTCTTTTTCTCTTAGAATCAATTTCTTACAAGAAGACTAAAGATTTGAAATAATAAATCACCTTATCATACCACTTATTTATTACAATTTTAGTTTTGATTTATCTATTATTAAAAATATTATGACGGGTTGTTAGGGCAAAATAGGAATTCTCAAACGTTTAAAGAGCAAAAAGGAAAGAGAAAATTTTAATAAAATATTTCTAACAAAATTTTAGTTTTGATTGAATATTTATTAAGTTTAATTATTAAGTGTTCGACATGAACTGAAGTAATTTAATAAATATTGTTTAAAACTATATATTTATTGTGTCAAGTGAACTATATTTATCGTAAATTTTTGGAAAAAAAAAATATGCCTCAAATATTTTCAATTGCATCACCCCATTATGGTTGAAATCTTAAATTTGATTAGATACTGATAGAACGGTGCAGCCGCCTAACACCGGGAGAGAGAAAAAACCAAGCTAAGAGAGAGAAACTGCCGCCACAAATGAATCCAGTTGGAGTGGGTCTTTTGTTGCGCCAGTGGAGCTGGTTTGTTACCTATTCACAGAAGGTGGCTGTTTAGGGGTGTTGTGCTTGGTAAGTCCATGGTGGACGCATGGTGTTGGTGGCCGAATAATGTTGTTAAGAGTTGTCTAGACGGGATATGAAGAACATGTCAAACGCATGGTGTGGATGGCCGAGAGTAAGGGCAAGGCATTAGCCAAGGTAATTAGAGGTGAATTGATCGTTTGAGGGGCAAGTCAATGCCTACACATTGAAGCCATGTGATGGCTAAGTCATTGTGAGGTTAGATAAGGCCTCATGGATGTATGTGGCAAAGTTAGCCTAGGTGAGGAAGTTGCATGCATTGATTGCGTGTGTTCGTTGGAGAAACCATGCAACGGCCTAAGTATGGATGCTGAGCACATGAAGGTATGCATTGGCCAAGAAGGGCATGCGCCAAGGAAAAGCCATGCGTGGGGAAGGAGAGAGTGGCCAAAGGAGGACATGCAATGGACTTGAGTTTAGTGAGAGCCAAGAAAGAGTGAAGTATTGGACGAGAGCATGCGTTCTGAGAGGGATGCAGCCATAGGGATAAAGCATGCATTGACAAGGTGTGTCTTAGAGAGCAAGGATAAATTAGCAACTCTTTTGAAGCAGTGGTTAACCAAGGGTGATTTGGGCTTCAACGGCCATCAGCCCACCTAATAACCTCCAAAGGCTGTTTTGTTGGAAAATTAGGCCTATTTTAATATTTTTAAAGAGAGTAAACTAGTTATTTTACTTTTAGTTATTTTTTTTTATTAAAATAGAATTTTTGGAGAATTTTTGGACTAATATGGGATTTCTTGAAAAGAAGAGAAATTCAAGGAAACCTGGGCGAGGAGTTATGCTAGGAAAATTCTTGAAGAATAAATAGGAAGACTATGAGTGGTTTTTATTATTTTTTTTTTATGTTGAATTGTATATATATGTATATGTGTTATTTTTGGGAAGTGTGTTTTTTGAATTTTATTGGTTGATTTAATTCATGATATTTTACTTGATGTGACTTTAATTGGAAACTGAGATTGTACCCTGAGGAATTGTTAGCGTGCCTATGGCACATTTAGCGAGTTATAAGGGTATTGGAATTATTTCCACAACATTCATGTTGGGAATTCACGGGATTACCCGAGGAGATACATGATCATGCCAGGGTTATCTAGATACCAGGCTGGAATGGTTGCATTGTTGTTGTGATGAATATCTTCGTATGAAAATTGTTTTCCCACAAATGACTTCCTAAATCAAACTTGTTTTCATTTTTGAAAGGTACCACTCATTGGGCTTTCTAGCTCACGTTTTCCAATGTTTTACTTTCCCCCCAGGTAGTGGGAAGTAGAACATTATGGAAAAAGCCACCCAAGGATTGGAACTGCTACTCTCTCATAGTGTGGGACTTCAACTGGGTTATCTTTGAAAGTCATTAGGATTGTTAATGCTAATATTGTATTATAGTACAAACCTTCTAACTGTTCATAAAAATTAATTAGGTTCTCATTTATTAACTATTTGTGGAATGGTATGAAGTTGGGCAGTTGGTATCACAAGGGTTGTATCAGCTGTCTTCACATCTCCTTCTGAGTCTGGGAGACAAGGCTCGGGAGGGGATGTTACAATAGGTCCACCAGGTCCCCTCATTAGTTCACTAGAGGATATTTAAGAGGGATAATTTGAATTTTTCATATTAATTTGAGGAAACTATATATCAATGTGACTAATATATAATTAATTATGAATATGATGTATAATTAAATTGGAAAGTAATATTTGAATAAGATTCAAGTTAATTAATTCAAGTGAGTTCGATTCACAAACAATTAATTAATAGAGAAGTTTTACACATATACATAGTATGTATATGGTAATTAAGTATATACAGTAAATTGGGTTTAATTAAATGGATTAATTAAATAAATAAATGTTATTTAATTAATTATAGAAAAGGAAAATATTAGGAAAAGGATTTGGCCCATCTCTATATAAAGACCTCCTTATGGCCCTTTGGGAAGACACGCACAACATAATACACAATACCATAGTGTTATTGTGCAAAACCTTTTTTCCTAAGCCATAAAGAAAATCCTTTTTATTCTCCAAAAACCCTTTTCTCCTCTCCCTCTCCCAATACTTGGATACCACCTATCTCTCAATTGGAATCCCAGAGAATAACAATATTACTCTTGTGATAGTGTTCAAGATTGTTCAAGAAGTTGTTTGTGAACAAGGTTGTTGGAGATCTGTTCGTTAGAAATAGGAGAGGTTGTTTGTGACACTTGGGAATTTACAAAAATAAGAATCGTTCTAATATTTGTCCTAATGCATGCTAATTTTTATGTTTATATTCTATTTGGTATAATAATTTTATTTAATGTAAAATCGATTTGCAGGATGCAAGACATTTTAACAAAACACTTTCGCTACGGGATTCAATCCATTCAAACGAAAGCTGAAAATTTCGATCACGATTGAGATGTAGGAGAAATGTCACGATTGAGATGTAGGAGAGATGAATCGATGTGTGAGGGTAATATGAGCTTTTCTTTTAAAATTCAAGGTAAAATAGGCCGTGAAAATTTCTCCAATTATACACTCATTTAATATAGTATTGATAGCTGGCATCATGTCATTTTCTTCCTCCTCAACAGTGGAAGCATATTCATTCTTAGCATCATCAATCACTGCATTTATAGATTCCAACACTACATGTTCAATTGTTGTAAACTCGATAGACTCTGATATTCACAGAGTATCCCACAAATATGCCTTCATCAGATTTAGAATCTTACTTCTTTTAAGTCTCCCTATCCACCACAAAGTAACATAAGACTGCCAAATATATGAAAGTATTTGATATTTGGTTTCTTTCGTCACCAAATTTTGCAGTTTGTGCAAGACGTACAAGGAAGTAGAGCAACTCTTTTATGAATATGACATGTTGTATGAAGGGCCTTAGCCCAAAAGTGATAAGGCAACATTTTTGCGTAAAGCATTACACAAGCCATTTTTTGTAGAGTTCAACTTTATGGCTCCACCACACTATTTTGCTGAGGAGTTATAGCGGCAGAGAATTCATGATGAATACCTTCCGAATTGCAGAAATATGAAAATTGAGCATTATTAAATTCTCACCTATGATCGCTAAGGACTTAGTTGATATGAAGGTTTTTCTCCTTCCGAAGCAGTAAGCATAGGATTTTGAATGCCTTAAAGGCATCATACTTTTTCTTGATAAGTGCACACATGTGTACCTTGAAAAGTCATCAACACACACAAGAACATATTGTTTCCCACCGTGATGTGAAACTTGCATGGGCTTCATAAGATGCATATGAATAAGTTGTAATATACGATTTATTTTTGTATGGGATACCTGTTTACGAGAAACTTTAATTTGTTTACCTACATGACATCCCCCATAGATGACTTAATTATCCATATGCAGAAAGGGAAGATCGATAATGATATTTTACGAAACTGCCTTCTGAATAGTTAATACTAACATTGCCAAGTCATCTATGCCATAAAACATTCTCATCTCAAATAGAGAAATTGCACACCTGTCTAGATACATTGGGACAACACAAATAAAAGTTATCAAAAGAGTGTGTATCTATATGACAAGAGTTTGGTCATTATTTGGGACAACACACTTATCCTTAGTAAAATTGACACTGAGACCTTAATCAGAAAGCTAACTTATGCTAGTGAGATATTCAGGAAGTTCTTCAACTAATATAACATCATCCAACAAAAGTAGGATGGGATATTGAAGTTTCCCTTTCCGAATAATCTTCCTAATTACACCATCACCAAAAGTGACTCGTCTGGAATTCATAGTCTTCAACACCGAAATATAATTCTTCTCATGAGTCATATATCGTGAGCTCCCACTACCAAAGAACCAATAGATGTGAAAACAACAATGCACCTGTTGGAGGTATCTTTGACATGTAACTCTTGTTTTGTTCTAGAACAACTTAAATCGGTAGGGTTGTGTTTCTGAGTTAATGAGGATCTATTCCAGTTGTAATAGTACCCATGTAGACGAAAATAGAAAGGACTTATGTGGCCCATTTTTCCTCAATAATGACGAATTCAGTTCATCTTGTATGATCTATTTGTTTTATGAGCAGAGTGATCGATAGTGGATATTGAACGTTTGCTAGGAACATTTTTGCACTCTAATAAACTTCATGTTTGCCCTCTAATAAACTCCATCTTTTATTTTTTGTTATAAGAGACTCTCCAGTCAACTTTGTACCCTAGACCAAAGTGTCCTAAACTAGATACATCACTAGAACACTCACCTTTTGTTAGAATCATATCAAGCTTCTCGGATCCAAAGTTAAACATTCTCATTGATTTGCACATTGAGTCTTTTTTTGCCCGCACTTTATTCCGTTCACGATTCAAATCAACAATAATGGGCATGATTTTATGGTTATCAATTAGAAGAGATTCAATCAAGTCCTTTTAAGTAACAATAGATTTTGCATCCTCTTGCCACTTTTGACGTAACATAGGATAAGAAAGATCACATCTCAAGTCAAATTTTCTTATTTTCATTGCTTACGAACACATCAAGGTTAGGATTTTCATATGAAGAAGTAACAAACAATATATAATTGATAAGAGCTTTAACATCCTCCTCGGATTCACAACTTTCTCCAAAATCGTCATCAGATTGGCTCATGACATAACTTTTATCTTTATTTTTTAGAAAATTTGAACACTCAAATTGGAATTGTCCGTATCCATCACATGCCCTGCATCGAAGATTTTTTCTTCCCTGGGCTAACACCATATCAAATTTTGTCAGCATCCTTTATGAAATTTTGTGATCTGTAGTGTTTTGTAGATGTTACACCACTTGTCCTACTACTTCGAGGAACATAAGTTCTATATCTCTTCTCAAACTGCTTCATCACTCTGTTAATTAATTGTGTTGATAACAATGATATTAAGTCAGTAAGAGAATCTTCTGATGCTCCAATAAAGATGGCGCTAAGAGCATGAGATTTTCCAAGAGAAGCTTCATCACTTGTCTCAGTCATCCACTCAATTTCAGGTTTTAGAACCTCCTTACTATCATCAATAGTTTAGGGATGAGACAAACACAACATATTTTCCAGTCTTGTAGTTAATGGGCTTCATGAATGCTTTCATTCAAGCCTTGTAATAAGAGTACTTGGCGCCATCTAAAACAGGAGGTCGAGCAGTAGAATCACCTTCTTTTGTTCCTTCCATGATCGATGCATCTAAAGGTGACTCGGTCTGATATCATTTGAAGTAAAGGTTATTTACCACAAAGTATAATGATGTCTCACACAATACATCAACTTTTGTATGAACAAGCAGAAAATCAAATAAATAAACTCTAAAAGATATAACACATGGGTTGGTAACCCAATTCGGTGTTATACCACCTGCATCTGAAAGCAATATGCCCAGGAAATATACTTTTACTAATATGAAGTGATGCATGAATAACTTCACTTAGGCCCAGAATCACCTGCATCTGTAAAATAGACGGTAAATATAGTGATGCGTGAATAACATAACTTGATGAATGATCACTTAGGCTCTCCCTAAATGTGAGACCTCCTCTCAAGTAAACTCAGGCGCCTCGTAATTATGTGTATATAAGTGAGAAATTACTTAGACTCCCACTAAGTATGAGATTCCCTCTCAACTGTAAGTTTTGCTCCTTCTAGTGAAGATCAATTCACTTGATGAACTTAGGCTCCATCTAAGTTTGAGAAGCTTCCCCTAAGAACAAGCCAACATTCTCACGAAGCATGCTTCCGTGTCGATCTAGAATACAATCTCAAGATCTTCAAGAACTATGAATTACAATCACGGAGATTGGCATGCAACCACAATATTCAGCCACCAGCTTACAAAGCGAAAGACTTCAATAAAAATATTCAAAAGTGACAACCCTAGAAAGACAACAACATGCTCTTAAATAGGTACAACGAAAAAGGAAAATACGCCATTTAAAATTTGTAGAGTATAAATAAGGAAAATATCCAAAATAAATAAAAGAATAGGATATTCCAAATAAAGAAAAAATTATCTATAGGATCAACATTTTGAGCGATATCTTGCGAGACAATTTTTGAGCTATCTAGCAAGAAAACTTTTAAACAAGTATAGCAAATTTCAAATCTCTAACAGTTTCGGTGTACTAACTTTTTTATATTCTTTTTTATGCACCTTTCTTTTGTGTATTTGTATGGGTTTTAATGTGATTTCATCTACTAAAAAATTGAATAAAATACATAAATTTTTAAATATTTGATAGGTCTATTCAAATCTATTGGGTTCTTGAAAAAACTATCATTCATTAGATATAGCTTTATTTTATTTATTATTTTTGTTTTTGAAAATTTAAAAAACAAAACAGGGTGGAAAATATTTAAGATTCAATTGCATTCATATAAGACTTTTCAAATAATTAACTAATAGAAATTTAATATGCTAAAAAATCAATACATAAATAATTAAATAATGTCTATTGATGCATTATTTTATGCGATGAAATAATGGAATAGAATGCGATGGTGACATGTACATTGTGCAAACAAGTTTTCTCAGCAGGACCCAAGTATAAATCCTACTGAGTTTCCTGGTAAGCCCAGGGTCGAACTCAGGGACTAAGGAAAACAAGATGCGGTGGTAATTCTTAGATTACTTTGCGGTAACAAATAATTCAAGGAGTTGGTTGGTTTGTTGTTTACAGTATAAAAAGTATGCAGCAGATTTGAGATAAGAGTGATTGTGTGATAGATATACTGAGTAAGCGGCAGAACGGGTTAAGAAGGTCTTTATCTAGCGTTTCCCGAGAATGTGTTCAAACTATGCGATCATACTACACTCATACGACAGCAAATCATCTTCCAATACAAATGCAGTGGCTCCAAATTTTAGGACGCATGCAATGAATGCGATAGTGTCTATAGAGCTTATTCCTAAGTCTCTACTTCTTGCCTATGCGATGATGCGAGATGCACACAAGGACAAGGTGACTGCATACAATTATAACCTATCTCTAATATGCATGTGATGCGTTAATAGCAAACAGAGCTTATTCCTAAGCTTCTATCTCTTGATTATGCGTTCTAATCTGACTCTCCCCAGCCTAGATTCTAATCCGAATTTTCCAAGCCTAGATTCTATCCTTAGACTACCCTCTCGAGTATCTCTAATAGACGAATGATGCATACATAATACAAGATAATCGCATAGAATGAAGATCCCCAGTTATGCTAGCTAACTGCTCCTCAACCTATTCGACAGATTTAGCTACTCAGCATAATGTACAGAAAGTGAACAGATATAAAGATGCAATTTTCATTTCTATAAATAAGCTCGGAGTACAAAATGGCAATGAAAAATAAGGGTAGAGAGCCTGGTAGAAATTCTTTGCTTCCTAAGGCTTTTACACTGTTATCTCTATTCTGCTCAAAAGATGTTCTTCCTTTCGCAAGAGTTAGCCCTCTCTCAAGTTTCGACACTTCTGGCACTCTTCCAAGTTCACTAGGATGATCTCTCAGAGTAATCTCCCTTCTCTTGCTTCCGCCTTCTAAGTAAAAAGAAAAACTATAAGCAAGGTTATTCTATCTATGGGGAAATTCTCTAACTGAACGAACTCCTTCACTGAATGTGGCCTTTGGTATTTATAGAGCTTCAGGGTGAAAGGCTTCTTCTCTCTTATGATTACACTGATAGGATGGCATTAATTCTCGGTCTGATGCGCCGAATATTTGTCACCGAAAAGTTGAGTGTACTTGGTACAGTAGGTCGTTAATAGCTTGTCAACTTTCGAAATCGACCGTCATCAGCTTTTTGTCCCATCGTGATTTATTACGCTTTTCACTCAGATGCGTCCACCATGATGCGCCGGCTCTATGCGGCAACCTTCCTGAGCAGATATTCGCGAGTGCAAATGATCGCATAGCCTTGCGTTAACGTAATCTCTTAATGCGCTCGGACGTTAATTTCTTTGGATCGCATTTTCACCTTGCGTCAACGCATTTTCTGCACAAAAATACATAAGTTAGCTATTTTAATGCGAAGGACGCATGCAATCGCAATGTTGTGAACTTAATGTTTTTGGACGCAATATTGTATATTTTTATCATCGCAATCCTACATTGTTTTATGAATTTGTGCTGTAATAACGTGCATTTCTGCCCGTTATCATCTATCCACAGGAAATCTACTTTTAACTTATCAAATACCATTTAAATAACAAAGCTAGCTTGAACTATTACACAAACGTTAAAATTGAAATAAATTGGGAACAAATATCATTTTATTTATGAAGTTTTGGGTCTAATTTCTATTTTTTTCCTTAAATTTCAAAATTTGATACATTTAATATTTAAGTTTTGAGTTTTATTTCAATTTAGTATCCAAATTTCAAAATGTTACAATTTTACCCTTACAATTTGAATTTTGTTGCAAGTTAGTTCCTAAGTTTGATGATGTACACTTTTACTCTCGATTTTACACAAATACTCACTTTTCGGTCATTAACGTTAATGTCAATTGATTAATCCAAAATAATTATGAAGTGAAATCTTAATTAATTATATTTATTTTAATTCTTCTAAATTAATTAATATACATTAATATAGGAAATGGAAAGTGCACATTGAGTGAAAATTGATTTCAAAAGTGTATCTTGAAACTAAGCAACAAAATTAAAACAAAATTAAAATCTGAAAGGAAAAAGAGTAACATTTTGAAACATAAAGACTAAATTTGTAACGATTTAGGCCTCGTTTGGTAATTGTTTAGTTTTTTTTTTTAATAAAATTAAACTTATAGACATTATTCCACCTCCAAGTTTCTTTCTTTATTATCCACTTTATACCACTAGTTTCAAAATTCAAGCTAAATTTTGAAAACAAAAAAAGAGCTTTAAGATCCCGTTTCGTAATAATTTTGTATTTGGTTTTTGGTGTTTGAAAATTAAGCCTATAATTTGCATCTTTCTTAAGTACAATGGTTGAATTCTTAGTCAAATTTAAAAAAAAAAAAAAAAAATTTAAAAGCTACTTTTGTTAGTTTTCAAATTTTGACTTTTTTTTTTTTAAATTATTGGTAAGAAGTAGAGAAAAAAAAATTTGAGGTTAAAATAGTGTTTTTGTTTTTGAAATTTGGCTAAGAACTCAACTATTGCACTTAAAAAAGATGTAAATCGTTGTAAGAAATGGGGAGGAAATAGATTTTATTTTAAAAAACGAAAAACGAAAAATGAAATGGTTATCAAATGAGAACTTAGTTTTTTTATTTTTATTTTTTAAAATTAAGCCTATACACACTACTTCCACTTCCAACTTTCTGAAAATTAGCTTAATATTTAAGAACCAAAAATAATTTAAAAAATGGTTATATAACGGGACCTTAAAGTGTAACATCGTTAAACTTAAGGACCAATGGGTTTAGTATATTTTATTCAGAAAAAGATGATCGTTAGAAACATAGTAGATTATATTAGTGTATGCATGTTGTGGGTTTGGAAGAAGAGAAGTTATGTAAAGAAGCAAGGTGTGAGACATAGAATGTATAGGAGGAAAAGTATACATAATTAATTTCATGGCACGTTGTGGGCTTGAACAATATTCATGATATCGCTGATTATTTTATCCAAAATGATAATAAAAATGATTTTAGAAATATATATGATTATTGTGGTGTGTGAGTATGTGGTCATGGGCAAAAGGTAACATCATAGTTGGTTGTACTGGTGCAAGTGAAAGTGCTATTTTCATCGTCATAAGCATAGCTGTAAGCGTGTGGGCATTCTTCCTCGAAGATCTCGGCAGAGATGCTAGGTTGACATATTTTTGGGTCGCTAAATTCAGCCGTGCAACAATCCTCTGGTCGGTTATATGCGAGACAGGAACTCTTACAGCCAATAACCTCATTTTTCCCTTGGACAATCAAATCGGATGGGCACACCATATTAACATCTGAAGAACATTTGGGCGATACACATTGTCCTGTTCCACCATTTGGAGTTATGGAAGCAGGTAAGTTGAAGCCGTCAACGAGGCTGATATCGTAGAAATCTGTGCCTCAATTTTGAGCTAATGTGAATTCAGCTAACGTAGTTAGCGGAATTCCTCCAGCGCCATTGCAAAATACGGAGCCAGTGGCACAATCTCCAGTTTCACAAGAAAATCTCGAAGAGTCATCTATGGTGCAACCTGTTCAAACCCAAATTCTACCAGTCCATGGTGTAGGAACATTTATAATCTCATTCTCTTCATAAGCTAATCCAAATCCAGTGGCAGATAATTGGCTTTGTGCGCTGCCACTAGTTAATGTTGCGGGCCATATCGTATGTCTACAATTATTTTTAATCACAATTATAGCGGCATTACCTGTTTAACAAAATTGTCAATTATCAAATTCAAGACGTAAAGAGAAAAACATTAAAACACACAAAAAAAAGGTAGTATTATGTAAATCTTACTCGAGGACAATAGCAAAGCAAATGTGAAGAGGGTTGCTTGGATGAATGCCATTTAATTAATTTCAAGATATTTCTTCTATTGCTAATAATCAATATTGTGAGTTATGTTGAAAATCACATGTGTTGCCTCCCTACTTATACTTGTTGGAAAAATAGCAAAAATTCATGAGTTTGGCTAAGCCAATTTCTATGGGGCTGCCAGTTTAGTTTATTTACAATATAACCCAAATAAATATTTAAAATGCTTAATTTGTCATTTTCTAAGTTGACCATGGAATTTAATTGACATATATATAAACTATAAATTCATAATAGCTGCCCAAGTTGTAATTTAATTTGTATAATATAATACTTAATTTCTTTCTTATCCATATTCATGTGCTAAATAATATCACACCTTAACTTCAACAAACGCATCACAGTTAAAACTAAGTGAATTCTATTTTTTTTTTATTTTATGAATTATAATGATTTTAAATTCTAAATATTCTTTCAACCAATAATTTTCGTTTTGATGCAAAAAAAAAAAATAAATAAATAAAATAAAATAAAATCTGAAAATAGGGAAAAGAATCATGTATTGTGTATATAAAAGCTACGCCTGCTCGGAATAACTATAGCTGCCCAAATTGTAATTTAATTTAATTTAATTTTTTATTAAAAACCAAAAAAATATATTCATGTCTGCCAAATATTGCAGCCTCCATTTACAGAATTTAAAATTCACACGGTGTAAAATGAATTCTATTTCTATTTCATTCGTTTCGATTTCTAAATATTATTTTTTTACAAACAAACCATTTTACTACTACAATTTATTCATTGACACACCTAAAATTTATAAATTTCAATGTTTAGACTAACCATCCCTTTTATGAAAGTAATTTAGTGGACAGTCATGAATATTAAGAACAATGTTGTAACACTTTTGCAAAACAATACAGATAAAGATAGAGAGCAAAAATATAGATGTAACTAAAAAATTGGTAACTCAGTTCGATAAAATACAATGTTGTAAAGTAAAACAATATTAGCGTTAAAATACATGTCGTAGTAGTGTGCCCATAAAATATAAATTCATTAATGTAAAGTAAAAAAATTACAATGTTATACTTATCTATAAAAAGAATTCTACTACAACAAATATCACTTACAATAGCATTAAAAAGAGCTATCGTAGATTTTTTATAACGTTTTTAAACGCTATCGTAGTCCATGTTATTGAAAGTTCATGACTTTCCATAGCGTTTCTTTAATGCTATAAAAAATTTATTTTCAATAGCTTAAATTTATAGCTACGGAAACTTTCATAGTGTTAGTTAAAAACGCTATAGGATGTATTTTAGGTCTTGTTTGTATCACAAATTTTCCAATGGGATTTCAGATAGACATTTCATTTAATATTCTTGATTGTCTCAAAGATTTTTTTTTTTACCCAAATATTATTGGGGATTTCCACAAATAACAATTAGACCCAAAATATATATAAAAAAAATGTAGAACAGAGATAAACATATTAGGGATATGGTATAAAATTAGCGGCAGATATCACTAATAGTAGTTATCAATGATAGTTATATAGGTAAAGTACTAAAAATCCCTCGTGCAACCCATTATTTCACGTTTCTTTTTCAGATTTTCTCATATTGAAAACTATCACTGATAGCATCTATGAACGATAAAAACAAATAGTAGCTATCAGTGATAGCCATTGATAGCTATTATTAGTTACTTTCATTGATATCTGGTATTAGTGATAGTTTTCAATTTGAGAAAATAATAATATAACCTTAAAATAGTAACACTTGAAATGTGCTATCAGTTTTCAATGGCTTATCATTTATACACTTTAATTAATTGGAATCAAAGTTGAAATATTAACACCTAAGGCTATCAGCAGATAACAATGATAGACTTTTTTAAGTAGTTATCAACTTTTGAAAGGAAGTTATCATCTTTTAAAATTTAACATTTGAAGCTGTAAGTGATAGATGTCTATTAACACCTAAGAGCTCTATAGTTACAATCTCTGATATTTACCTAAGTCATATCATCAATATCATCAATATCATCATTTTATTGATATATTTTTAAGTCATATCACTAGTATACGATATCATTGATAGCTATGACTATCATTCATAGCTTCAATCACTGGCTATCACTGATAACTTTTAGCAATGGATATCAATGATAGACTTTTGTATCATTGATATCATCAATAAATAGATATTACCTCAATTTTATCACTGATATCACTAATATCGTAGATATTGGTGATAGCTTCTATCATTGATAACATGTTATTAGAGATAATTTCTGTTATTCCTTTTTACCATCATATAACATATTATCGGTATCACTCATAACATGCTAGTAGTGGGAACTTCTAGACCTTTCACTTACACTTTAGTTTGAGATTAAACTTTACTAATTAAGTTCATTCATTTAGCTATCAGTGATAGACTTCTATAAATGGATATTAATTGTGAAAAAAACCATCAAAGATTAAGCTATCGATAATAGAAAATATTAGTGGTTACCACTGATAGACTTCTACCAATAATATCTACCTAAATTCTATATCACTAATACATTAATATGATTGATATCTTTCTAAGTTATATCACTAATGTCACTAATAATTGTTACTATCAATACACAAATATTATGGTACACAAATACACAAATATTTCAATTTGTACACTACATTTTGGGCCATCTATGCCACTTTTTAAAGTTTATTTTTGATAGACATCATACTCTTAAAGTCCTATAAAAAATGAAAAAAAAGTACTATTAGCCTGTTTAATATCGTCCACATTTCTCAATTTTTGAGAAATAAACCTGTTTAATAACTATTCTCGTTTCTTATTTGAAACCTTTAAGAAATGTTTCTGGTGCAAATTGTGGACTAGAAAAAGTAGTTTCTTTCAAATCTGTTTTCATTTGCTATTTATATTTAATGTTTCGTTATAATAATCAAATTTGATGATTCACTTTTTGGTGTTATGTCACTTATGAATTGGATACTTTCAAGTCTTGGGTACGAAACTCAGCCTCATAATTCTTATGAAAAAGGGACAAAGAAAAAATCAGATAAAGGAAAGAAAATTAAAAAAAAAAAAGAAAAGAAAAGAAAGAAAGAGAAGAAGCAAAAACTGGAGAAAGAAAAGAAAATTGGAAGAAGCATAAACGATAGAAAGAAAATGAAATAAAAAAAAAATAAAAGAAAGAAGCATAAAGTGGAGAAATGAAAGAAACCCAAACTGAAGAAAAGAAAGAAAATAAGAAAAAAGAAGAAGAAGAAGAAAGTGTACAATAAGATAAGGGAGGGTGAAATTGGAAATTACAAAAAATTCAAAGATTAACTAGTCAATACTTCCATATTTTTAAATATTTTAAAAAGGTAATATATTTTTAGATTTTTTCTCTTATTTTACTATCCATTAAAAATATTCATATTATTATTCAGAGAACTTCAAAACTCATTTTACATGGGTTTTTAAATATCTTGTTAAAGTTCGAGATTTTTTTTATCCTTGGGAGATGACCAGTAAAAATATAACTTATTTAGTTCATAAATTAATTTCAAATACTCATTATTATAAATTTTAATTAACTATTAAATATAAATATATTAATTAGATTTAATAAATTTCAACAAATATCTTTACCATTCATATTTTATACTATCTAAACCATTTAGTATAAAATATTATTATGATGATTATTAATATTCTAATTATTTTATAATTATTTGATTATTTATATTAATTAATTTAAATTAATTAAAGACGTTTAATTTAAAAGTATTCATTTATTTTTATCTTTTTTGATTAAATTATACTAAATTTATTTGATGACTACAATAATTAGTCTTTTGTATTTAATTTTAGTTTCTATGTAGAACATTGGTAAATTGAACATGCATACTTAACTTCTAGACATTAATTGGGCATCATATCCAAACACAAACATTAATTATCCAAAACTTATAAAACCCAAACATTCAAATCCCAGATATTTAATTGTTATATCCATGAAACAATATTTTTGATCCAAACGGTACCTTATAGCATATTTCATAGCAATAAAAAAAATACTATGAAAGACTTTCTACAGCGTTTTTAGGCATGTTGTTGTAGCTGATGTTATTAAAAGTCTTTTACATTTTATAGCATTTTTTCAACACTATAAGAGAAACTACGAAAGTTCACTTTCGATTGCATAATTTTAGTTTTATTAAAACTTTTTATAACATTAGAAAAATGCTATGATATACTTTCCCTAACAATTTTTTATAAAAGAATGTTATGATCGACTTTTAATAGCATTTTTTATTGCTACAAACATTGCTATAAAATTTTAAGTTCTCTAAACAACCATGCAAGACATGCACCACTCCACGAATACGTACCAACATGCTCGAAATCAGACAGTAGCGGGAGGAACATGAGATGCACTAGATTATTTGACTTGTCAGCGAACAAAAATCCTCCAATAAGCTGCATCATGTATGCTCGTGCATACCTACATATGCTAATGTTGTCGGCATTGGGAGGTAATTTTGGAAACTGAGACGCCAACTAAGGGATACTCAATCTTGATCCTTTCAGTACATCTGGTAGAACGCCTAATAGCTCTTCATAAACATTCTTCCAATCATATTGTAGTGAACCTATCAATAATTGTCCATCCACTCGTAACCCAAACTGTATGTCAACATCGTGCAGCGTGATTCTACATTCTCCACAAAGCAGGTGAAATTTGTGGGTTTTTGGTCTCCAACGCTCAATTGGAGAAGTAATGAGGTGCCAATCAAACTTGATAAATCTTATTTATGTAACCCCAAGAAAATCTGCCTGTTCAACATAGGGAATAATGCAATGATCAAATGGGATAGTATGTTATGCAGATGCCTCCCTTCTCCGACAACTCAAAACTACTGTAGAAGAAGTATCCCATACCGATTGTGAATGATGTGTATTTTGTTGATATAGTTGTATGGGATTAGAAGGACCAGGTTCCACTACATAAGAAGTTCAAATTATATTACATAATAAAATCCATCACATAAAAGATAAATAAAAAGTACATAAAAAGATAGAATTACATGAAAAATAAATCATTACGTAAAAAGTACAATTACATAAAATTAAACTATTACATTAAAAATATAAGTATGTAAAAGATACAATTACATGAAAAATACAAGTACATAAAATATACAATTACATAAATAAATATAATTACATAAAAGATACAATTACATGAAAAATACAAGTACATAAAATATACAATTACATAAAAACTATAAGTACATAAAAGATACACCTAATGACCTGAAAACGAAGCACCTAATGTACATGGTGGACAAGTACGTCTGTTATGTCCTTCTCTCTTACAAATTGTACATCGAACTTTTTGGCTTACTTTTCTCCAATCCATTTCATTATGAATGCACGTACTTTTTGGTCGACCTTGTTCTCTTAGTAAGTTCGCATTCGGACGAACTTCTGTAAATGATAATTTGGGCCAATAATCTAGGTGTTCTATTGGATGGAAGCGAACTTCAATACATCGTTTGATATTGGACAATTTGTAGCATTCACCAATAAGTGGTATGTATGTCAAATGCATGTAATTACAAACTACAATTACATGAGAGCATGGAATCTTGAATGACTGCCACTTATTACAAGAACATGTTCCTTCTTTCAAGCCCAAAACTTGTATGTGTTGTCATTTCTAGGGAGAAATCATACTTATGTCAATTTATACTTTCAAATTTTGATTTCCTTGTCAATAAATTTCATCGTATGTGCAGATGCTCGTTTTTCCCACCTCTTAAGTTTTCTCAGGTCATATTTTGTATACATGTCTCCACGATCGAGTGTTTCACTAACTTCTTGTCTTTGACGTTCAAAATACAGTATTGTGCGATAAAAGTTAGCCTAACCAAAGAAGTAATTGGTAACATTGTAGCACCTTTGAAAACACCATTCATGCATTAATTGCTTGTCATCCACCCATTCATGTGATTGGGTCCATTTTTTCCAAGTGAATATCTGAAAAATATTCAAGGTAGTCAGGGTTCAATTGTTTCAATTCTTTCATGCACCGAATGAACTTGCGCCTTTGGTGTTGATTTCTTATCTAAAACACCAAATCTTTTAGTTACTTTGATTTGTATTTCGTATTGAAATTATTGGCAACATGGCGAAGATAATATCGATAGTACGCTCTAGGTTCACTCCAACCAATTTTCTCATTATTAATTTCAGCAAGAATGTCCTTATGTCTATCAGAAATCAAGCAACACCATCTCTTTGGGTAACATATTCACGCAATGCCCACAAAAACCATGACCAACTAGACGAATTTTCACCTTCAACAATAGCAAAAGTAAGGGAAAATATATGCCCGTTTGCATCAATAGATAAGGCGGTCAATAATTTTCCCTTATACATTCCGAAGAGATGAGTTCCATCGATCTGGATTAATGGCCTACAATTTTTGAACCCTTCTCTTGAAGGACTGAAGGACCAAAAAGCTCGACAAAAAATAGTCGTATATGGCACATCAGACGGAAGAAAATACCAATTTGTTCGTGTTCCTTGATTGTAATGAACAAGAGCACTCAACCAACAAGGAAGCTCTGAATATGATTTATCCCAATCACCAAACACAGCAATCAACGATTTTCTCTTGTTTTGACACACTCGTCTATAATTAACATTATAGCCGTATTGTTTTTTAATTGCTTCTTGGAGTACGGCCACATGTACCCCAGGATAATTTCTAACCAAATTTTGGATTTCGATACTCATAAAATTTGAATCAAGTTGTGAATGATTCTGTGTCAATTCTGAAAATAAACATGAGTATTCCCCTTGAAGTTTTATGATTTCGAACATCCCATGAGTTTTACGCCAACATGCCCGTAACCTCCAATCACAACCATCCCTCCATGATTTACATCTGACAATCCAAAGATCTTGATTTGATTCAACTACAATAATATCGTTGTGTTTTGTCATACAATATTTTTTTTACAGCAAGCTGTAAATCTTCTTTAACAACATTCCATTCTAAACTAAACTACAATTATCTACACCTATACTCCTTTCCTCCAAAGTAGACCATAGTTCACATGTTGAATTTGTAATTTCTCAATCTATTTGATTGAACAAATCCGACGATACCAACTAAATATCATGTTCCCCACTACTATCGTTTCCAAATAATTCATCAACTTCAACATAAATATCACTGTCTCCATCATTTCTAGGTTCAAGAATAACTAAATCATCAACATATTTATTATGATTTTTTCAACTGTTATAGTTGACAAAAAAATATGTTAATATGTCAACCCAACAAAATTCATCTAAGTTCAACATATAAAATCTAAATATTATACATTTAAATCAACTCAAATCTAAGATCCATAAACTATACATTTAAATCAACCCAAATAAAAATAAAATAATAAATCCATGAATCATAGATTTAATTCAGCTCAAATACAAACAAAATAATATATATATATGAAGCAATCTTCATTTTTTATAAACATATACATATATTTCTAAGTTCAACCCAACAAATAAATAATCATCCAACAAATTAATCATGAAAAAAAAAATAGTCCAACAAATAGGCCAACATAATCATCCAGAAAAATAGCCCATCAAAATCTAATTTCTAAGTTCAACATATATCCAAAAATAAATCATGGATCTATAAACTACACATTAATTTCAGCCCAAATGCAAACAAAATGATATATATATGAAGACTATACATTTAAATCATGGATCCATAAACTATACATTTTCGAACTTGATCATCATTTTTATAAGAAAATACATATATTGGGAAAAATTAAAGAAAAATTTTACCTCAGTCAAAGAAAATGCTTCGGATGAAGAAAATCATTCGATAGATCGACTCACGGTGGCAGCAACAAGAGAAAATAAGGCAAAGCGGAGGTTTTGAGACGATGTTTGGACGGAGGAAGATCGAAGTTTTTGGAGGAATAAGAAGAACCACAACGGTTTAATGGAGAAGGAAATCGTGTACTCGGTACACGACTTAAGGTAATCGTGTACCGGGTACACGATTACTCTTAGTCAACGTTGTATGACTGCTACATTGGTAATCTGCACGTAAGAGCAATAGGAACTTGTGTACCGGATACACGATTTGTTTCTTTAATGTTATTGGGCTTGACCCATAAATCAACAGCAACACACCTATATAAATATATGTTTACATTTGAAGAATGAAAAAAGAAAGTGCCAAGAGCAAAGAGCTATTTTATCCTTGCGTATTTTTCTTTTTTCTTTTTTGGATGGGGGTTTCTCTTATTATCTATTCCAAGTTGTCGAATTGCGGTACTAGATTCAAATAATTATTGTTTGGATTTTTTAGGAGTGATTTATAAACGTGAGTTTTGTTGTCTTTCCAATCTCCATCATAGTTGATCTAGTAGTTGCAGAAAATTGGACGTAGTCCCGAGTTTGAGACAAACCAGTATATTTTTCGATGGCCTTCTCTTTTTTCCTTATCTCTTTATTTTGATTGATTACTTATTTGGCTCTAACCTGTAAAGTGAGAATCAATAAACTTGACATACCACAATTATCAAGTGTATTATCTTTCTTGACACGAAAATTATATCAAAAAATATTTTTCTTGACGTTTTTCCAAAGTCAAGTTATCACATTATACTTGACAGTCGAATACTCGACGCTTTTATAAACATCCGATATATCCTTCATTTAACATTGAAAAAACATCACGTAATCCAATTTCTATAATAGTGTATAATTTTGTTTATTTCATATCTAGTTATATCTCACATAAATTTCCCACCAGCAGAAACATCAGGGGGCAAGATGTCACTTGAAACCTATCAGATTGCAACTACCATATAACGTGATTTAATTTAAAATTTGAAATAAAAAACCACTTACCAATGCTTGGAAGGCCAATTGTCGTCATTAATGCGAATTCATCACTCCAAAGTCACTTGGACCTTGAATAATTGGCAGCTCAGACATTGTTTTCCGTTTTAAAGAGAATTAGTTGCTACAAAATTGACTTGCATAAGCCTAAGGCAACTCCGAGGAATTCAAACTAGATTGTGTCAAGGGCTTTGGTAAAAACATTTGTAATTTGATCATCAGTGCAAATATCTCCAAAACAATTTACTTGTTCTCAACTAATTATGTAAGTAAGTGATGTCGAATATCAATGTGATTCATTCTGCCATGTTGAACAATTGTTTTTTCAAGATACTTATCATACTCAGGTTATCGCAGTACAATGTCTTAGCATCATGTGAAACATCATATTCCTTTAACATTCACTTTATCTATAGTAATTGTGTATAAAACTGCTTCCCACCGCAATATATTCTGCTTCAGCTATAGACAAAGAAACATAGTTATGTTTCATACTAAACCAAGAGATCATATTATTACCTAGGAAGAAACATCCATTTGAGGTGCTTTTTCTGTCCTCTAAGCTGCCGCCCAATTTGCATCATAATAACCAATAAGAAAGTTGTTAGTGTCAAAGGAGTATAACAATCCATAATCATAAGTGCAACTGATGCACTCGATTATCCTTTTGGCACCGAGTAAGAGATTAGACCTGAGAAAAGATTGATATCTAGCACAAACACTTACAACAAATGCTATATCTGGTATATTAGCAGTGAGATACAATAAGGTTCCAATAATACTGCAATAGAAGTTTTCATCATCCTTAGTACCTTCCGTATCTTTAGAAAGCTTAGCATGAATGGAAGCTGGAGTGTGTTTTATACTAGATTCTTCTAAACCAAACTTCTTGGCAATATTCTTTGCATTATTATTTAGGAAACAAATATGTCGTCAAACAATTGTTTAATCTAAAATCCCAAGAAGTAAGTCAGCTACCGTAACATGCTCATTTCAAACTCATTTTCACTTGTTGTACAAATAGATCTATCATCTATTGGTGCCCTCCAAAAACAATATCATCCACATAAATTTAAGTGATTATGAGATTTCCTTAAGATTTTTAAATAACTAAGGTCTTATCAACTCCTCCTCAACAGTAATCATTCTTGGCAAGAAAGTCAGTTAGGTGATCACGAAGCTTGTTTTAGATCATAAAGGGCTTTCTTGAGTTTGTGCAGATACTCAAGACAAGGGGATCAACAAACTCTTTTGCATGCTCCACATATATTTCTTCATTCAAGTACCCATTCACAAAGGCACTTTTGACATCTATTTGATATAACCTAAATTTTAAGAGAGATGAAATTCCCAAAAGGAGGAGAATGACTTCTAGCCTTGCCACAAGAGCTATGGTTTCATCCAAATCAACGCCTTCAAATTGTCAATAACCTTGAGCTATAATTTTACTTTCAAAAATAAAAAATCAACAATTTGACTTCCATTGCATTTTTCACGTGTTAACAAATTGACTTATAATGCAATTTTGACCAAATCCATTTAATTTCAAAATTAATTCTAATAATAATATTTTAAAATTAAATTAATATTAAATAATTAATAAACAATTTTACTAATTAATTTAATATAAATCTAGCACTTATCCGAATTTATATGATGTCCATTCATATTCTTGATATTTAAATCTTATTTAAATATCTCTAATTTTCTCTCTCTTTATGTTTAATTCACTATTAAATATTAGGTTAAATATATCATATATATTTAACGCTTTGCTCCAAAAACCAAATTTGAACACTTCAAATTCGTTCACCATACTATTCTAAAGTTTAGTTCGATATGAGCTAGTAGGGGGACCTCATGAACCTTCAGATCATGGACTCCAACGATCTGTGATTAACCAGCTTAACTCTTTAACCTAATTAACCACCATTCGTTAACTACGGTGACACTCCACTAAAACCCAGTAGTTGCACTTCCCTCATTGTAGATAGATTATGTCCACTCGAAATAACCATGATTAGTAAGTTAACCCTTCATAGGTTGTTCGTAATAACAGCTGGGTCAAAAGTTGTTTTACCCCCGAGATTACATCTTGCTCCTTAAATCCCATTGATCCTCTAACGAACAATTGGTTTGTTATCCAATCATTAAACCGAGTCCCTCTCAGACCAATGAGAGGGTGGAGCCCCTTGTTCAAGACCCAGAGTCAACACTTAAGGGAACAACCTCTTTACTATCCCTAAAAGCGAGTGAGAGTGAATTCCGTCTTGCACCCTATGTCCCCAGCTATCTACTCGGTCTTACCCCTAAAATGGGAGGCTTATTAAGACGGCACTATTGAGCCAACCCTTACCCATGCAAATCTAAAGATAATCCCGAATAAAGAGGAGTTCATAGTTAGCTTAGGATTAAGGTCAAGTTACCTAAGTCATCGCTTTGAAATAGTCGGTCTTAAATAGTAAACAACGTCATAAAGTAAGAGTGACTTAATTCTTGGTCCGATCTTATGTAAACTCATTGCATAGGATGTCCCCACTCCTCATATCAATACATGAACGAATCTGGATCACTTCGTTTGTAGCATTTTATAACAAATTGTAAGAACTACAGAATGGGCCGCATTCCCTAGTGTTACAAGAATAAGGTACCCAACCCTAGTGTTACAAGAATAAGGTACCCAACCTTATTCATATACTATAGACCATTTTGGCTATTTACTGAACTTGATCCACTCAACATAAAGTTAATGTATTCATAGTATAGCCAAGGATCTTTAGTTTATAAGATTTAGACTTTACAAGTGCAATTCATATATTCAATTCACATATTCATAGAATACATTTAACATTACAAACTGTGAGGTTTAGGACATACAACCCAATAAACTCCCACTTGGACTAAAGCTCAAGTGGATTTTACATATATATAAGAATATATATACAATGTCGAGTAATGAGAGAATAGATAGAATAAGCTAGGGCATCAGATACCCAATACTTCTTCCACTTGCTTTAGTTGTATCTATTTCGCAGTTTTAGTCCCACTAGGTGACCCTCGAACACTTTAGCTGAGAGGGCCTTTGTAAATGGATTAGCCAAGTTGTCTTCAAAGGCAATCTGCATGACAATCACGTCTCTTCGGTATAAATACTCTGCTCCTATGGTGAAGTCAACAATACTACTTTGCTTGATAGTCCTCCAAACTATAGCTCCTCTGTTTAAGTGAATACTAACACTGAAGTAGATTTTCCAAAATCTATATCGGTCTCAAAGTCAGAATCAATGTATCCAGTAAGGATCATATCCTTAGCACCATATACAAGCATATAGTCCCTCATTCTCCAAAGATACTTGAGGATGTTTTTAATGGTACTCCTCAAACTATATAAGGATTTGACTGATATCTGCTGACAATTCCAATTACATAGCATATGCTGGGATGAGTACACAATATGGTATACATTAAACTCCCTACTATTGATGTATATGGAATTCATTTCATAGCCTCACCCTCTTGAGGTGTGTTAGGACACAGTTCCTTAGCCTCTAAACTTGAAGATGGCGAAGCATCGGTGAAACCATCGAACTTGAGCTTGACAAAGCATGGGTGAATCCATCGCATTTGAGTGACACGAAGCATCGATGAATATTCCACATTTTAGCTTGATGAAGCATCGATGAATCCTCTACACTTGAGTTTGACGAAGCATCGGCGAATCCTCCACATTTGAGTTTGATGAAGCATCAATGAATCCTCCACATGTGAGTTTGACGAACCATCGATGAATCTTTCGCATTAAGCTTGACTTCGTGACTTTGAGCATGAAGATGACATTGCGAAGCCTTTATACTTGAACATGAAGATGAAGCATTAATGAAACCTCTTAACTTGAAGATGGAGGACCATCGATGAAGCCTTTGAACTTAAAGATGGAGAACCACTAACGAAGAATCCGAATTTGACTTCAAAAGGGAAGTGAAATGCCATCCACAATGTGTGTTTATAATCTATTGTATTGCGTCCTCACAAGGGATGAACGTCTTTAATTTGTTGTGTTGCCCCCAGTATGGATGTACATCTTCAATTTTGAGTGTCATTCTATGATGGAAATGAACAACATCAATCTTGTAGTGTCACACTTAGGTGGATGTGATACCCCTTTTTTTATGGACTAAACTTAAATTTCTTTAAGTTGCCTACATACTCTCTACAAATTATGACGTAGTTCAAGTGTTGTATTCTTTTTTTTACTGGACTGAACTTGAAGTTTCCGTCGAGCTACTTATGTACCCTTTACAATGACAGGGATCAAGTCATAATGTAGTTCAATAAGAGATTTTTTTGGATCATTCACCTTTTAAACTCATGTGGGCCAGAAGCACCATGCAGTTTAGGCTCTTATGATTAGAAGCTTCTATATTTAAATTTCAAAAGCTCTAATTTCATCATGGCTTTAGTCATCCTCTGCATTTGTAGGATTTGTTAATAAGATGAGTTTTGGTTTCAACATCAAGGAACCTTCTGTATTTATATCAACAGACAACTTCTTCTTCATGCGTGAAATGATACGACTGTGAATCTTTTTGTCATTCTTTTCTTCATGAAATGGTCTTACCTTTAAGGTTTTCATCTTGCTTTTATATTGATCACTTGCCATCTTATGATGATCAAAAGTAGATGTTGAAGGTCGATCTTTCTTTAATGTGAAGATACTTAGCCTTTTAAGGATGAAGTTCTAATAGAAGTAGTCATTGGATATTGGTTTCCTTCTTTCATCCTGTCCATACTCAATATTTTGAAAACTAAAGATTGAGTAGTTGAAGGCTTGATACGATTAAAGACATAAACTCTTTGCTCCCTTTCTTTTGAGTTGTCAACTTCTTTAGCAGTTATATGACTGTTGTCGACTTCTACTATGCCAATAGCATGACACGCAATAACTTGTAATACTTCCTCTGAATGGTTAACGACGAAACCTTTTGGGAGGAATTATGCCAAAGTTACCGATCGACGAAGTCGGGGGAAGTTCTTGTCTTCTTTCTGCATGATCTTAGGCTTCCATGCCTTTTTTTTTTGTTCTTTTTAGTCTTGCTTCCTCTTCTTAATTTTGATGGACACGCCCGCTACTGTAGCATAATCTATGTTGAAATGTAGTCGATGTTAGAACACTAATCATAAAATGTAGTTGGTGTTCACACTTGAAGCTACCTCTACTGTAGCGTGATTTGTCTGAGCTACTTCATCCAAATCTAGCTCAATCTTCTTTTCACGAGCCAACTTTAGAATTCACTCCTTCACCACAGAGCACATTTCCACTAGGTGGTTAACGACTTGGTGATACTTACAGTAGTTAGGATCGTCTACTTTTCCTACTTGTTTCTGTCGTTGGCATTCCGGCAATTGAATAAGTTTCTTCTCTAGCAGTTGCTTGAACATGTCTGCCACATCAAAATCATGGAATTGTAAACCTTCTCCAATATTTCTTTGAGAGTTGGACGATGCTTCTGGTCGTCATCATGCTTTCTTTCAAACCTTTTTCTTTTTCGTTGGAGGAAAATTTTAGCAAGGTCACTAAACGATCATTGATTCTCTTGTGGCACTATCCACAATCATTTCAGTGTCCTTAGCTTCATTCTTGTGTTTTTTCCCTTCAGGGACTAGGAAATCTTTAGTTTCTCTATTGATCTCAGCTCCATATCATGAGCGCGTGTTGCCAACTCCTTAAATGTACGAGGCTTTATCTCTTGCAGAATGTAGAGAAGTTTCCAGTGCATGCCTTGAATGCACATCTCCACTTCAGATAATTCTGTGAGTCTATCTTTGCAATTTAGACTCAGAGCTCTCTACCAGCTGATGTAATCATTGACCGGCTCTCCCTTCCACTATTTTGTATTCGTCAGCTCCATCATGCTAATGGTGCGCTTTATGCTGTAGAATTAGTTGAGGAACTCTCTTTCCAATTGTTTCCTACTGTCAATCGCTTCCGGCTCTAGAGCTGTATACTAATCAAATGCATTTCCTTTCAAGGTAAGGACAAATTTCTTGACTAGCTGGTCACCTTCTGTTCCTGCATTTTTGCAGGTTTCAATGAAGTGAGCAACATGTTGTTTCAGATTGCCCTTTCCATTAAACTGTTGGAAATTTGGAGGTTGATACTCAACTGACATTCTTACGTTGTCGATTCTCTTGGTGTACGACTTGGAATACATATACGAAGATTGTGATGGTCCTCTATACTGAGCTCTAATGGAGTTTGTTATCATATCATGTAGTTGTTGAACTGATAAGATGGCAACAGATGTAAATTGTTGTGATTGGTTTTCCTACAAGACAGTCTTTCCTTTGTCATTGACTTTTGTAGATGGAGATTGACTCGACTCAGTAGTATCTCGAGCCTATATCTAATCTCTTAAAGAAGTGATTTCATGATCTCACTTCTCTATAGCCTTCATTAGGAAATTATCTTCTTTTCCATCTCTACAATGGCTGACTAAGTCGTTATATCAGCCATCATGATAGACACTACGTCAAGGTATGATTCTTCCTTTGATTAGAAAGAAGCAGAGGTATGGTTGTCAAACAAGGGATATTCTCTTATGACGATCTCACCTTTAGAAGATTCCATCATCTGTTCCCAAATTTTCTCCACAAAGATAATAAAACCTTGTTCTTTCTCCTACATGCTCTACTTTGGGCTCGTTGATCTTCTTGAATGATCGACCTTTAGGCTTGATAATCCTCTTAGACGATCGACCTTTGGGCTTGTTGATCTTTTTGGATGATCGGCCTTTGGGCTTGATGATCTTCTTGGAGGATTAGTGTTTGCACGAGGCTTCTGGAGAACTTGTTTCGTGCAGTTGAACTTGAGTTCGTGTTGATATTGATGTTGATTTGAAGGGGTGTGGTTCGATATTTAGTACTTGATCGTCTAATTCTCTCTCGGTTGTATGCGTATGCTTGATGTATAGAAACAAAGCGTGTGGATGTTCTTGGGCTGGAGTCTTGGAAGAATGCTTGTATCTCTAAAGGACTTCAGTCTTCAAGTGTCGTCAAAATGCTTGTATCTTAAAAGGACTTCAATCTTCAGAATGCTTGATTCTTCAATGGACTTTAGTCTTCAAGCATGGTCAAAATGCTTGTATCTTTAAAGGACTTCAGTCTTCATAACTCTTGTATCTCCAAAGGACTTCATTCTTCAAGCGTGGTCAGCTTCAGGAGTCAAGAGTCTTCTGAATGTAGAGAATTTCCTCTATGTTCTCTAGAGTGTAGAAATTGCTGACCCTTTCAAATGAGAAGAGCTCTTCTATTTATAGGCCTCTAATGGGCTTTGATAGCCTTGGGCCTCGTTAGTCCATTGGCTTGGACTTGGTTGATCCATGGGCCTAGCTTTTGGGCCCAATTAATTGGACTTAAGTCTCATTTGACATTCGGGTCAAAATTCAACCTATTTTTGACTTAGTTGAATTTTAACCCAAACAATAATATTAAATTGGTCAAATTAATCTTATCTGATTCAACGTCACATTTAAACCACTTACGTCATTGGACTTTGTCTTCAACTTCGATTCGAGACATATGTTCACTCCTAATTGGTCCCAAAATTGATGATTTGGATTTGGTTATTAATTAGTAAATGACATGGCAATTTGTGATTGGTCCAAAATTTCTCCTTCAACAACACTTAGAAAGATGTAAATCATTGTAAGAAATGGGGAGGAAATAGGCTTTATGTTAAAAAAACAAAAACGAAAAATGAAATGGTTACCAAATGAGAACATAGTTTCTGGTTTTTTATTTTTGAAAATTAAGACTATACACACTACTTCCACTTCAAACTTTCTTGAAATTGCCTTAATTTTTAAAACAAAAAATAATAAAAAAAAAACAAAATGGTTGCATAACGGGACCTTAAAAATGTAACTTCATTAACCTTAAAGGACCAGATATAATATATTTTTATTAAGAAAAAGATGATTGTTAGAAACACAGTAGGTTATATTAGTGCATTCATGTTCTGGGTTTGGAAGAAGACGAGAAGTATGTAAAGAAAGCAAGGAGTGAGACGTAGAATGTATAAGAGGAAAAGTATACATAATTAATTTCATGTAACATCATTAATCAGATGCATTTTATTCATTAGCTAGGCTCGAACAATATTCATGAATTCGGTGATTATTTTATCGAAATGATGATAAAAATGATATTAGGAATATATATGGTTGTTGTGGTGTGTGGGTATATGGTCATGGGCAGAAGGTAACATCATAGCTGGTTGTGCTGCTACAAGTGAAAGTGCTATTTTCGTCGTCATAAGCATAACTGTAAGCCTGGGGGCATTCTTCCTCGAAGATCTTAGCAGAGATGCCAGGTTGAACATATTTTTTGGGTCGTTAAATTCAGCTGTGCAACAATCCTCTGGTCGGTTATATGCGAGACACGAACTCTTACAGCCAATAACCCCATTTTTCCCTTGGACAATCAAATCGGATGGGCACACCATATTAACATCTGAAGAACATTTGGGCATACACATTGTCCTGTTCCACCATTTGGAGTTATGGAAGCAGGTAAGTTGAAGCCGTCAACGAGGCTGATATCGTAGAAATCTGTGCCTCCATTTTGAGCTAATGTGAATTCAGCTAACGTAGCTGGTGGAATTCCTCCAGTGCCATTGCAAAATACAGAGCCAGTGGCACAATCTCCAGTTTCACAAGAAAACCTCGAAGAGTCATCTATGGTGCAACCTGTTTCGAGCCCAAATTCTACCAGTCCATGGTGTAGGAACATTTATATCTCATTCTCTCCAGAAGCTAATCCAAATCCAGTGGCAGATAATTGGCTTTGTCCGCTACCATAGTTAATGTTGCGGGCCATATCGTATGTCTACAATTATTTTTAATCACAATTGTAGCGCATAACCTGTTTAACAAAATTGTCAATTATCAAATACAAGACGTAAAGAGAAAAACTTAAAACACACACAAAAAGGTACTATTATGTAAATCTTACTCGAGGACAATAGCAAAGCAAATGTGAAGAGGGTTGCTTGGATGAGTGCCATTTTTCAAGATGTTTCTTCTATTGCTAATAATCAATATTGTGAGTTTTGAAAATCACATGTGTTGCCTCCCTACTTATACTTGTTGGAAAAATAGGAAAAATTCATGAGTTTGGCTAAGCCAATTTCTATGGGCTGCCAGTTTAGTTTATTTACAATATAACCCAAATAAATATTTTTTAAATGCTTAATTTGTCATTTTCTAAGTTGACCATGGAATTTAATTGACATATATATAAACTATAAATTCATAATAGCTGCCCAAGTTGTAATTTAATTTGTATAATATAATACTTAATTTCTTTCTTTCCATATTCATGTCTGCCAAATAATATCACACCTTGACTTCAACAAAACGCATCACATTTAAAACTAAGTGAATTCTATTTTTATTTTTTTTATTTTATGAATTAGAATGATTTTAAATTCTAAATATTCTTTCACTAACAATTTTCGTTGTGATGCGGAAAAAAAAAACCTGAAAAAAAGAAAAAGAATCATGTATTGTGTATATAAAAGCTACGCCTGCTCGGAATAACTATAGCTGCCCAAATTGTAATTTAATTTAATTTTTATTAAAAAACAAAAAAATATATTTATGTCTGCTAAATATTTGCAGCCTCCATTTATAGAATTTAAAATTCACACGAAGTGTAAAATGAATTCTATTTCTATTTCATTCCTTTCGATTTCTAAATATTATTTTTACTAACAAACCATTTTACTACTACAATTTATTCATTGACACAACTAAAATTTATAAATTTCAATGTTTTAGACTAACAATCACTTTTGAAAATAGGAAAGTAATTTAGGTGGATAAG
>NC_052353.1:28054987-28077708 GCF_009727055.1 Benincasa hispida | reverse complement strand
CTATGTTCTATCACTAATGTTAATAATAATTGTTACTATCAATACACAAATATTACGGTACAAAAATACACAAATATTTCAATATGTTCCATCTATACCACTTTTTCAAGTTTATTTTTGATAGACATCATACTCTTAAAGTCCTATAAAGAAAAAAAAAAAAAATATTGGCCTATTTAATATCGTTCATATTTCTCAATTTTTGAGAAATAAACTTGTTTAATAACTATTCTCGTTTCTTATTTGAAATTTTTAAGAAGTATTTCTAGTGCAAATTGTGGACTAGAAAAAGTAGTTTCTTTCAAATCTATTTTGATTTGTTATTTATATTTAATATTTCGTTATAATAAGCAAATTTGATGATTCACTTGCTGGTGTTATATCACTTATGAATTGGATACTTTCAAGTCTTGTGTACGAAACTCAGCCTCATAATTCATATGAAAAAGGGACAAAGAAAAAATCAGATAAAGGAATAAAAATTAAAAAAAAAAAAAGAAAGAAGGAAAGAAAGAAAGAGAAGAAGCAAAAATTGGAGAAAAAAAAGAAAATTAGAAGAAGCATAAACGATAGAAAGAAAATGAAATAAAAAAATAAAAAATAAAAGAAAGAAGCATAAAGTGGAGAAATGAAAGAAAATAAAAAAATGAAAGAAACCCAAACCGAAGAAAAGAAAGAAAATAAGAAAAAAAGGAAGAAGAAAGTGTACAGCAAGATAAGGGAGGGTGAAATTGGAAATTAGAAAAAATTCAAATATTAACTAATCAACACTTCTATATTTTTAAATATTTTAAAGAGTGAATATATTTTTAGATTTTTTCTCTTATTTTACTATCCATTACAAATATTCATATTATCATTCGGGGAACTTTAAAACTCATTTGACATTGGTTTTTAAATATCTTGCTAAACTGCGAGATTTTTATCCTTGGGAGATGACCAGTAAAAATATAGCTTATTTAGTTCATAAATTAATTCAAATACTCATTATTATAAATTTTAATTAACTATTAAATATAAATATATTAATTAGACTTAATTAATTTCAACAAATATCTTTACTATTAATATTTTATGCTATCTAAACTATTTAGTATAAAATATTATTATGATGATTATTAATATTCTAATTATTTTATAATTATTTGATTATTTATATTAATTAATTTAAATTAATTAAATATGTTTAATTTAAAAGTATTCATCTATTTTTATCTTTATTGATTAATTATACTAAATTTATTCTATGTCTACAATAATTGGTCTTTTGTATTTAATTTAGTAATTATTTAATTTTGGTTTCTACGTAGAACATTGATAAATTGAACATGCATACTTAACTTCCAGACATTAACTGAACATCATATCAAAATATAAACATTAATTATCCAAAACTTATAAAACCCAAACATTAAAATCCTAGATATTTAATTGTTATATCCATGAAACAATGTTTATGATCCAAACGGTACCTTATAGCATTTTTCATAATAAAAAAAATGCTATGAAAGACTTTCTACAGCATTTTTAGGAATGTTGTTCTAGCTGATGTTATTAAAAGTCTCTTATATTTTATAGCGTTTTTTCAAACACTATAAGAGAAGCTACGAAAGTTCACTTTCGATTGCATAATTTTAGTTTTATTAAAAAAATTTATAACATTAGAAAAATTCTATGATTTTCTTTCCCTAACAATTTTGATCGACTTTTAATAACATTTTTTATTGCTATAAACATTGCTATAAAATTTATCTCTTTAACCTCGTATGATTACCAGTTTTGACAGAATATATATATATATAGTAACAAAGTATTAAAAATGTAATTGTAAACAACTTCATCTATAAAAACTTATGTATCACGACCCATATATTTTTGAGTGGGGTTGTCATGTCTTCAAGTTACATAATAATAATAATAATAATAATAATAATAATAATAATAATAATAATAATAATAATAAAAAAGTAAATTTGGATTTCTAGTTTTCTTTAAGATATGTATTCGATCACCCTTTTGATGTGATGCATCATTTCGCATTTTGTCTTCACATTTCAACTATTTGACCGATCCGTTGCTCTTCAGTTTTGCAAAAGAAACATATATTTAATTACCATGAAATTCTCCTCAAACTCATTCACCAAATGTGTTAGATTTTTTTAAATAATAGTGAACTCACAAATGACTGCCATATAGCAATCACAAATACATACACAATAATGTAAACTTGAAATAACACACAATACTAAACCTATTTTTATAGCATATCGGGATGGGGACAAATCAGTCATAACTTGTTCGACCTAGTAAAATCAAAACCGACGCCAATAGAGAAACTTGATTTATACATTGAAAAAAAAGTATGTAAACACCACAAATATCTTTTCCTTACATAAAATGAGTACAATAGAAGGCAACTCAGATGAACTTAATTGTAACAGTATCAGACACAATAGAAGTAGTAGCAACAATTTATAGGATATCTTCAAACCCGTCGCTTTTTTTCCTTTTTCTTATCTTAACCCATAAACATAATTTTCATTGGTAAATTTAAAGGTGGTTTAATAATGGAGGATGAAGTTAGAAAATATAGTGTTTTTTCAAACTATTGACAAAAATGGGATATATGGGAAAGTATTTTTAAAAATAGGCGGGAGTGGAAAGTATTGAAAAAAGTAAGGTAGTGAAATCGTGTACGGGGTACACGATTACAATTTGGCAAAATCGTGTATGGGGTACATGATTTAACTTCTAATCCAGTCAGCACCACGTCGGCTAACTTAGTTGAACGGTCGCATG
The DNA here is from genome assembly GCF_009727055.1 of Benincasa hispida. NCBI lineage: Eukaryota > Viridiplantae > Streptophyta > Magnoliopsida > Cucurbitales > Cucurbitaceae > Benincasa > Benincasa hispida. The sequence continues at coordinate 28,074,909 of NC_052353.1, read as the reverse complement.
GAGACTCGTAGACCGAGTCCACGATTTTTTTCTTTTTTCTTTTTCTTTTGTCAAATTAGATCGACTAATTATTATTGTTTAATTGGAGATGTACAACAATATTAAGACTTTAGAACCGGGTCAACAAATTCCTTCGTTATTAAACTTAATTATATATTTAATCTACAATAAAAACATAATTGTTCTACACTCATACTAAAAAAAAATATGTCATGATATTAAAGAAGATTTACAATTAGTTCTTTAATGTGAAATTAGAAGTTTACGTGAAATTTAAAGACGAAACCCTTGGCCCTTACCCCTCATGGGGGTTGTCTTCGTATCCCTCTAAATTAGGTTCACCCTACTGTTGTTGTCATCTACGACAAATACGTCTTCGATCCGTGTCAGCAACATTGAGTCGTCTTGTTTGATGAATAATATTTTCTATGTTAATCAATGTTTGCTGACACATTAAACCCAACTCTGGTAAGTTGTGTTGCAGTGAATATTGTAGTACATCTCCGATAAAATTCTACTCTACAATGAAAAAAATAAATATTAAACAATATTCATATCCTATATGTGGAAAATGTCTAATTTTCAATCTCTTCCCATGCAGTAATAGTAAGCGCCGTCAGATGTGAGAAATCGCCTCATGATTGAATCGTACCAGGAAAAGTAGTCATCTGATACAACTGACCCATTTGTTATTTCTCCTTGTGCACAACGATCATGTCGTCCATGCTAGTAGAATATATATTCCTCGTGGATTCAACGCCATTCTTGGTCGTGCTTAGCTCTCAAATCAATCTTGTGTAGTGCTGGGAGTGTATAGGACAACGATGGTATCGTTTGTCACAAACTGAACTGTCTCGACACACGATCTTGATGATGCCACTCTACTATATGAAAGTATATAAGAGGGCTAACGGTCAACCACATGTCTTCACCATCACGACAGTAATCAGGTAGTGATGACTAAATCTTTTGTGTGTATAGCGTTCAATTAATCTAACAAAAAAAATAAGGTAAGTTTACATCCAAAATGTTATAAATATTCTTTTATATATACATTTGTTACCTGATTCTTCATCGGTCTGTCAAATATTTTTCAGTACATGAGCAACATATATGCTGATTGTTTAGAAGCAGCTAATACACCACTCCATCTAAAATTATAAAAAATACATTTAATTTATATTCTTACATAAAATGATAACGAAAGAAATATATAAATGAAATAATACCTGATACTAAGTGGACGATGATCTACGGCCTGTAACTGGACTTGTGGTGCTATAATTGGAAATCTATCATAAGCCCATACCTGTAGTAGAATCAGTGGCCCTACTATTTCCAACGCTTGTGCATTGGTAGTTCGACAAAGTTCTCTACACAGCCATGCAAGACATGCACCACTCCACGAGTACGTACCAGCATGCTCGAAATCAGATAGTAGCAAGAGGAACATGAGATGCACTAGAGTATTTGACTTTTCAGCAAACAAAAATACTCCAATAAGCTGTATAATGTACGCTCGTGCATACCTACGTACGCTGATGTTGTCGGCATTGCGAGGTAATTCTGGAAACTGGGACGCCAACCAGGGGATACTCAATCTTCAGCCTTTCAGATCATCTAGTAGAACGCCTAATAGCTCTTCACAAACATTCTTCCAATCATATTGTAGTGAACCTATCAATAGTTGCCCGTCCACTCATAACCCAACCTGTATGGCAACATTGTGCAGCGTGATTGTACATTCCCGACAAGGCAGGTGAAATGTGTAGGTTTTTGGTCTCCAACGCTCAACTAAAGAAGTAATGAGGTGCCAATCAAGCTTGATAAATTCGATTTGTGCAACCCCAAGAAAACCTGCCTGTTCAACATCTGGAATAATGCAGTGATCAAATGGGATAGTATGTTGTGAAGATGCCTCCCTTCTCCGACAACTTAAAACTACTGATATATTCGATTTGCCCGTCCACTCGTAACCCAAACTGTATGGCAACATTGTGTAGTGGGATTGTACATTCCCCACAAGGCAGGTGAAATGTGTGAGTTTCTGTTCTCCAACGCTCAATTAGAGAAGTAATGAGGTGCCATTGATAAAACTGATTTGTGCAACCCCAAGAAAACCTTCTTGTTCAACGTAGAGAATAATGCACTAATCAAATGGGATAGTATGTTGTGCAGATGTCTCCCTTCTCCGACAAGTCAAGACTACTGTAGAAGAACTATCTCATACCGATTGTGAATTATGCGTATTTTGTCAATATAGTTGTAAGGATTAGAAGGACCAGGTTCCACTATCTAAGAAGTTCAAATTATACATAATAAAATAAATCACATAAAAGATACATAAAAAGTACATAAAAAGATACAATTGCATGAAATATAAATTCATTACATAAAAAGTACAATTACATAAAATTAAACTATTACATTAAAAATATAAGTACATAAAAGATACAATTACAAGAAAAATACAATTACATAAAATATAAAATTACATAAAAAATATAAGTACATAAAAGATACAATTACATGAAAAATACAAGTACATAAAATATACAATTACATAAAAAATATAAGTATATAAAAGATACACCTAATGACCTGAAGACGAAGCACCTAATGTACGTTGTGGACAAGTACATCTGTTATGTTCTTCTCTCTTGCAAATTGTACATTGAACTGTTTGGTTTGACTCTCTCCAATCCATTTCATTATGAATGTACGTACTTTTTGGCCGACCCTGTTCTCTTAGTAAGTCCGCATTCGGACAAACTTCTGTAAATGATAATTCGGGCCAATAATCTGGGTGTTCTATTTGATGGAAGCGACCTTCATAACATTGCTTGAAATTGGACAATTTGTAGCATTCACCAATAACTGGTATGTATGTCAAATGCATGTAATTACAAACTGCAATTACATGAGAGCATGGAATATTGAATGACTGCCACTTATTACAAGAACATGTTCCTTCTTTCAAGCCCAAAACTTGTGTTTGTTGTCCTTTATAGGGAGAAATCATACTTATGTTAGTTTGTACTTTAAAATTTTGACTTTCCCTGTCAATAGATGTCATCTATGAGCAAATGCTCGTTTTTCCCACCTCTTAAGTTTTCTCAGGGCATATTCTATATACATGTCCCCACGATCGAATGCTTCACTGATTTCTTGTCTTCGATGTTCAAAATACAGATCGTGCGATAAAATATTAACCTAACTAAAGAAGTAATTGATAACATTGTAGCACCTTTGAAAACACCATTCATACATTCAACTGCATTGCTTGTCATCCACCCATAGCAGTACTCACCATCATGTGATTGGGTCCATTTTTCCAAGTCAATATTTGAAAAATATTCAAGGCATTCAAGGTTCAATTGTTTCAATTCTTTCATGCACCGAATGAATTTGCCTTTAGTGTTGATTTCCTGCCTTAAACACCAAATCTTTTAGTTGCTTTGATTTATATTTCGTATTGAAATTACTGCCAACATGGTGAAGATAATATCGATAGTACGCTCTAGGTTCACTCCAACAAATTTTCTCATTATTAATTGCAGCAAGAATGCCCTTATGTCTATCAGAAATCAAGCAAATACCATCTCTTTGGGTAACATATTCACGCAATGCCGACAAAAACCATGACCAACTAGACAAATTTTTACCTTTAACAATAGCAAAAGCAAGGGAAAATATATGCCCGTTTGCATCAATAGATAAGGCGGTCAATAATTTCCCCTTATACTTTCCGTAGAGATGAGTTCCATCGATCTGGAATAATGACCTACAATGTTTGAACCCTTCTCTTGGAGGACCGAAGGACCAAACAACTCGACCAAAAATAGTCGTATCTGGCACATCAAATAAAATAAAATACCAATTTGTTCGTGTTCCTTGATTGTATGTAATGAACAAGAGCACTCAACCAACAAGGAAGCTCTAAATATGATTTCTCCCAATCACTAAACACAGCAATCAACGCTTTTCTCTTGGCTTGCCACACCCGTCTATAATTAACATTATAGCTATATTGTTTTTTAATTGCTTCTTGGAGTAAGGCCACAGGTATCCCAAGATCAGCTTTAACCAAATTTTGGATTTCGATACTCATAAAATTTGAATCAAGTTGTGAATGATCCTGTATGTTAATATGTCAAAAAAAATATGTTAATATGTCAACCCATCAAAATCCAATTTCTAAATTCAACATATAAGATCTAAATATTATACATTTAAATCAACCCAAATCTAAGATCTATAAACTATATATTTAAATCATCCCAAATAAAAACAAAATAATATATCCATGAATCATACATTTAATTCAGCCTAAATACAAACAATATAATATATATATGAAGCAATATTCAATTTTATAAACATAAACATATATTTCTAAGTTCAACCCAACAAATACATAATCATCCAACAAATTAATCATGAAAAAAAATAGCCAACAAATAGGCCAACATAATCATCCAGAAAAATAGCCCAACAATCAATAATTGAAGAACAAATTGGTTGTGGGTACATGATTACCTCAATCAACGCCATGACTGCCACATTGGCAGTCTGCACGTGCCAGATCAACAGATACTTGTATATCGGGTACATGATTTAGAGCAATCGTGTACAAGGTACACGATTAAAAAATCTATTTTTGTCCATCTTTTCAACCCCATCCTATTTTTGTTAATATATATCAAAATAACATTATTTAAAAAAAAACAATAATTGAAGAACAAGTTGGTCGTGGGTTATCAATAAAGGATAGTTGAGGCGGTGGAATTCATTAATATCATAGTCTGATTTGTTTCTTCAATGTTATTGGGCTTGACACATGAGTCAACAGCAACACACCTATATAAATATATGTCTACATTTGAAGAATGAAAAAAGAAAGTGCCAAGAGCAAGAGCTATTTTATTCTTCAGCATTTTAGAGTAATAGTAAGAAAAATACATCGTGTATTTTTCTTCTTTGGATGGGGTTTCTCATATTATCTATTCCAAGTTATTGAATTGCGATACTATATTCAAATAATTATTGTTAGGCTATTTGAGGAGTGATTTGTAAACGTGAGTTTGGTTGTCTTTGTAATCTCCATCATAGTAGATCCTACAGTTGTAGAAGATTGGACGTAGTCTCGAGTTCGAGACAAACCAGTACATTTTTCGATGTTGTTCTCTTTTTTCCTTATCTCTTTATTTACAATTTTATGATTGATTACTTATTTGGCTCTAACCTGTGAAGTGAGAATCAATAAACTTGACATACCACAATTATCAAGTGTATTATCTTTCTTGACACGAAAATTATATCAAAAAATATTTTTCTTGACGTTTTTTCAAAGTCAAGTTATCGCATTATACTTAATAGTAGAATACTCGACGCTTTTATAAGCATCAGGTATGTCCTTCATTTGACATTGGAAAAGCATCACGTAATCTAATTTCTGTAGTAGTGTATAGTTTTATTTATTTTGTATTTATTTATATCTCACATAAATTTCCAACAACTATAAACATCAGGGGGCACGATGTCACTTGAAAACCTATCACATTGCAACGACCATATAACGTGATTTAATTTAAAATTTGAAATAAAAAACCACTTACGAATGCTTGGAAGGCCAATTGCCGTCATTACTGCGAATTCATCACTCAAAAATCACTTGGGCCTTGAATAAATGGCAACTCAAACATTGTTTTCCGTCTTAAAGAGAATTACTCCGAGGGCTTCAAACTAGATTGCGTCAAATATCTCCAAAACAATTTACTTGTTCTCAACTAATTCTGTAATTAACTGATGTCAAATATCAATGTGATTTATTCGGACATGTTGAACAATTTTTCAACATGGCCGAATAAATCAAGATTCTTATGATACTCAGGTTATCGCAGTACAATGTCACAGCATCATGTGGAATATCATATTCCCTTAACATTTACTTCATCCACATTAATTGTGTACAAAACTGCTTCACACCGTAATATAGTCTGCTTCAACTATAGACAAAGAAATTTCTTTCTAAACCAAGAGAACATATTATGCCTTCAATTTGTTATGTTTCTTACTAAACAAGAGCTAAGGTTTCATTGAAATCAATGCCTTCAATTTGTGGATAAGCTTGAGCTACAATTTGACTTTCAAAAATCAAAAGTCAACAATTTGACTTCCATTGCATTTTTTACGTAGTAACAAGTTGATTTATAATACAATTTTGACCAAATTCATTTAATTTCAAAATCAATTCTAATAATGACATTTTTAAAAGTAAATTAATATTAAATAATTAATTAAACAATTTCACTAATTAATTTAATATTAAATCTAACACTTATCCTAATTTATATGAATTCCTGTTCATAATCTTCACATTTAAATCTTTTTTAAATATATCTTATTTTCACTCTCTTTATGTTTAATTCACAATTAAATATTAGGTTAAATATATCATATATATTAACGCTTTGTTGCAAATACCAAATTTGAACACTTCAAATTTGTTAGTCATACTATTCTAAAGTTTAGTCCGATATGAGCTAGTAGGATGACTTCACGGACCTACAGATCATGGGCTCAGACGATCTGCGACTAACCAGCTAGACTCTTTAACCTAATTAACCACCATTCATTAACTATGGTGTCACTCCACTAAAACCCAATAGTTGCACTCCCTTCACTGTAGATATATTATGTCCACTTTATATAACCATGATTAGTAAGTTAACCATTCATAGGTTGTTTGTAATAACGACTGGGTTAAAAGCTGTTTTATTCCCGAGATTACATCTTGCTTCTTAAGTCCCACTGATCCTCTAATGAACAATTGGTTTGTGATCCAATCACTAAACCGAGTCCCTCTCAAGCCAATGAGAGGGTGAGGCCCCTTGTTCAAGACCCAAAGTCAGAACTTAATGGAACAACCTCTCTACTATCCCTAAAAGCAAGTGGGAGTCAATTCCATCTTGTACCCTATGTCCCCAGCTATCTACCTGGTCTTACCCCTAAAATTGGAGGCTTATTGAGCCAGTACTGTTGAGCGAACCCTCACCCATGTAAATCTAAGGATAATCTCGAATAAACAAGAGTTCATAGTTAGCTTAGGATTAAGGTCATGTTATCTAAGTTATCGTATTGAAATAATCAGTCTTAAATAGTAAACATCATCATAAAGTAAGAATGATTTAATTCTTGGTCCGATCTTATGCAAACTCATTGTATATAACGTCTCCACTCCTCGTGTCAATACATGAACGAATCAGGATCACTTCGTTTGTAGCATTTTACAACAAATTGTAAGAACTACAGAGTGGGTCGCATCCTCTAGTGTTACCAGAATAAGGTATCCACCCTTATTCATATACTATAGACCATTTTGGCTATTTACTAAACTTGATCCACTCTTATGTCTCCACATAAAGTTCATGTATTCATATAATAACTATGGATCTTTAGTTTATTGGATTTAGACTTTACAAGTGAAATTCATATATTCAATAACAGTTTGATTGAATAAACAGTAATAACATCTTTATTGATAATAAAAGACATTTAACATTACAAACTATGAGATTTAAGACATACAACCCAACAAACTCCCACTTAGACTAAAACTCCAGTGGATTTTACACATATATATATATGTAATATTGAGTAATGAGAGAATAAATACAATAAGCTAGGGCATCAGATACCCAATACTTCTCCCATTTGCCTTAGTTCTATTTATTTCGCACTCTAGTCCCACTAGGTGACCTTCGAACACTTTAACTGAAAGGGCCTTTGTAAATGGATTAGCCAAGTTGTCTTCAAAGGTAATCTACATGACAATCACGTCTCTTTAGTGTAAATACTCAGCTTATATGGTGAAGTGAGCAATACAACTGTGCGTGATTCCTCCAAACTATAGCTCCTCCTTTCAAAGTGAATACTAACCCTGAAGTAGATTTTCTAAAATCCATATCAGTCTGAAAGTCAGAATTAGTGTATTCAGTAAGGATCAGATCCGTATCATCATACATGAGCATATAGTCCTTCGTTCTCCAAAGATACTTAGGATGTTTTTAATGGCAGTCCTCAAACTATATCAAGATTTGACTGATATCTGCTGACAATTTCAATTGCATAGCATATGCTGGGATAAGTATACAACATGGTATACATTAAACTCCCTACTACTGATGCATATGGAATTCATTTCATAACCTTACCCTCTTGAGGTATCTTACGACACAATTCCTTAGCCTCTAAACTTGAAGATGGAGAAGCATTGATGAAACCTTCGCATTTGAGCTCGACAAAGTTTGGGCGATTCTTCCGCATTTTAGTTTCAGGAAGCATCGATGAATATTCTGCGTTTGAGCTTGATGAAGCATCAATGAATCCTCTACACATGAGTTTGACTAAGCATCGGCGAATCCTCTACATTTGCGTTTGATGAAGCATTAACGAATACTCTACATTTGAGTTTGATGGACCATCGATGAATCTTCTTCATTAAGCTTGACTTTGTGACTTTGAGCATGAAGATGGCATTGTGAAGCCTCTAAAATTGAGCATGAAGAGTGAACATCAATGAAACCTCTTAACTTGAAGATGGAGGACCATCGATGAAGCCTCTGAACTTGAAGATTGAGAAGCACTAACGAAGCATATGAACTTGAAGAAATGGGAAGTGAAACGCCATCCCAAGTGTGTGTTTTTAATCTATTTTATTTCCTCCTCACATGGCATGAATGTCTTTAATTTGTTGTGTTACCCCCAGTATGGATGTACATCTTCAATTTGGAGTATCATTCTACAATGGAAATGAACAACATCAATCTTGTAGTGTCACACTTAGGTGGATTTGGTACCTCTTTTTTTATGGACTAAACTTAAATTTCTTTAAGTTGCCTACGTAACCTCAAAGAAAAGATCAAATCATGACGTAGTTCAAGTGTTGTTTTCTTTTTTTTTATTTGACTGAACTTAAAGTTTCCTTCGAGCTACCTATGTACCGTTTACAATGACAGGGATCAAGTCATAACATAGTTCAAAAAGAGATTTTTTTTAGGCATTCACCTTTTAAACTCATGCAGGCCAAGAGCACCATGTAGTTTAGGCTCTTGTGATTAGGAGCTTCTACATTTAAATTTCATAAGCTCTAATTTCATTATGGCTTTGATCATCCTTTGCATTTGTAGGATTCGTCGATATGATGAGTTTTCGCTTCACCATTAAGGAACCTTCTGTATTTATATCAACAAACAACTTCCTTTTCATACATGAAATGATATGACTGTGAATCTTTTTGTCATTTTTTTCTACATGAAATGGTCTTACCTTCGAGGTTATCATCTTGCTTTTATGTTGATCACTTGTCATCTTAAGATGGTACAAAGCATATGTTGAAGGTCGATCAGAGCTTGGAACATAGAGGATAAATCATCTGTATTTGTTATAGGGACACCCTTCCCTTCTTTGGAGTTTTCTTTCGTCTTTAACTCCCTCTGTTTTCATTCCATCGAGCCATGGCACATATAGAGAACGGTACAATTCCTGTTAGTTCCATACCTCGAAAAAAAATGAGTGGTACTGATAATAGGAGAGGTTCTGAGTTCCCAACCATCATATCTGGCCGGTAGTCAATCCCTAGAGCGAGAAGCAGATTGTACAACTTCCACATTCAAGCAAAAGGAATGAGATTAACATCCTACTTCTTTGGTTCCAAGTCTCACCTCGAAAAGTCAGGCGAAGGAACCTTCTGTATTTATATCAACAAACAACTTCCTTTTCATGCGTGAAATTATACGACTGTGAATCTTTTTGTCATTTTTTTCTACATGAAATGGTCTTACCTTCGAGGTTATCATCTTGCTTTTATGTTTATCACTTGTCATCTTAAAATGATCAAAATCATATGTTGAAGGTCGATCTTTCTTTGATGTGAAGATACTTAGCCTTTTGAAGGCTGAAGTTCTAATAGAAGTAGTCATTGGATATTGGTTTGCTTCTTTCATCGTGGCCATACTCAATCTTTGGAAAACTGAAGATTGAGTAGTTGAAAGCTTGATACGATCGAAGAAAGAAACTCTTTGCTCCCTTTCTTTTGAATTGTCAACTTCTTTAGCAGTTATATGACTGTTGTCGAATTCTACTATGCCATCAGCGTAACATGCAGTAACTTCTAATACTTCCTTTGAACAGTTATCGATGAAACTTTTTGGGAGTTATTTTACCAAAGTTACTGGTCGACGAAGTCAGGGGAAGTTGTTGTCTTCTTTTTGCATGATATTAGGTTTCCATGCCTTCTCTTTTTTTTTTTTAGTCTTGCTTCCTCTTCTGTAATTTTGACAGAAGCGCCCGCTACTGTAACATAGTCGATGTTAAAACGTAGTCGATGTTAGAACACTGATCATAAAACATAGTCAATGTTAGAACACTGGAAGCCACCGCTAATGTAGCATGATTCATCTAAGCTACTTCATCCAAATCTAGTTCAATCTTCTTTTCATGAACCAACTTCAGAATTCGCTCCTTCACCATGGAGCACTTTTCCACTAAATGGCTAACGACTCGGTCATACTTACAGTAGTTAGGATTGTCTACTTTTCCTACTTGTTCCGGTCGCTTGCATTCCGATAGTTGAATAAGTTCTTCTCTAGCAGTTGCTCCAACATGTCTGCCACATCAGAGTCAGGGAATGGATAAACCTTCTCAAATCTTTCATTGAGAGTTGAGCGATGCTTCTGATGACATGCAGAAATTCATGTCATCTTAGGCCTTTTATTTAGAATTATGAAGGTTGTTAAGGAGAATATGCGACAATTATGTTAGGAATTTATGAGAAAAGGAGTTTGTGACGTTCAACATAGAGAATCTCGGATAACCCATTATTATGCGTTATTATGCGTTCAATTGTCTATTTCTATAGCTAACGCAGAAAATGGACGCAAACGCGAAAGTCGGACTACTGCATAGACGACCGCATGCGGAGAAACTCTCCATTGCAAAGGCGAACGCATACGATCAACGCATGGGTGTTGCGGTGATCAACCGCATGCGTCCATCGCATAGGAGTTGCGATCGTCAAGTGATTGCGGTCATCGTGTAGAGTTGCGGTAATCAAGCGAATGCGGTCACTACACGATTGCGGCTACACGATAACGCATAATAGAGGGATCAACACAAGGTTGGTGGAATGAACCCATCAACGCATATCTCGAGAAAATCAAAAGATGATTTTGACATTTCACCTACAACACCTTTAGCAGCAGAGATTCAGAAAGGACTCACGCGCCGCGCATGTCAAAATCAGAGCAGTCCATTAATGTTTTCCGCAATCGAAACTTTATATATAGAAGCCAATGAGTAGAAGTTCAAATCATCCAGGGTTATCCCTACGATCCAGACTAATGCGTGAGAAGAAAGCTTGAGAGTTCTTCATTACCCTCATCCATTTCGAGTGACGACCGGTGCCTTTGACCGGAGCTAGATCTCAGGAGAGTCAGCTCCACCACCCATCTATGGCACCATCAGCAGCCTTGACACACATCTGCTGGAAGCAAGACATTGCTTCCAGTTTGTCATTTCATTTTCTCTTCTTTTCTTATATTGTACTGTTTTACATGTTGTGATTAAGGAATTAATACATTATGTGTTCAATGCATTTCTATGTGTCCTTTGATTCCATCTCCATCTTCTTTTCTTAGCATCTTTAACTTTCATTGCATCACTTAGTGAGATTGCTAGAGTATCGCATACTTAGTCATGTGGATTAGAGATATTAAGCATGTAGCAAACCATCGAGAGGTGTGTGTTGCGTGAGTATGTGAGAAAACCTTATTTGCTTAGTGTGAAGCTGTAGCAATGCCTATCTATAGACGGACGCAACGCTTGTTTAGGAGTAAAGTCAGCAACAAATAACTGTCCGGGAGGGTAAGTGGTTGGTCGCATCAAGCAATGTAAGCTATTGTTCACTAGAGATGGGAATAATCTCGCATCAGCCAAGTTTATATGGTTACCTTGTCTTATGAGCACATCATTCATCATTTAGGCATACTTGAGAGAGTAGTCTAAAATCCAAATCTAAGACTCGAGAGAGCGGATTGGAATACATAAGAAAGAATGGGGAACTTGGGAATAAGCTCCGTTTGGTATTACATAGCGTATGCACCCTACGGATAGGATATTGCATGCGTCTAGAAGTAGGATACGATAGTATGTGGCTATCACGCTCATGCAACGAGAGCACGTGAGCGGGTTATAGAGGTTTAGGCATAGGCTTCCCGACACTATCGCATATACATTGCATACGTCCTAGAATTAGGCTCAAGTGTGTGTAGCATAATTACATACCTTGCGTTGGCTAAGGTTGCGATGAAGACATCTTTACATTTTTTCTATTTTCCATGCATTTACTATGCGTCAAAGGTTGTCGTGTCTCTACCTTTCATTCATATTCTCATTTCTTTGTCTCTTAGTAAGGAGTAGGAGTAGTGTTAGCATAGAAACCCCTCCATCATTCTTTTATTCAACTGCTGCATACACATTACTGCATAGCATTTAGTTACAAGTCCCTGAGTTCGACCTCGGATCACCCAAAAAACTTGCGTTCGCGTTATACTTGGCGTGAGTGCAAGAAAATTTGTGACAGGAACGCATGGTCATCGCATACATTCGTTAACGCATAGTTCATTTCAACGCATGACCACCGACGCATGATAATCAACACATACATTAAAAACATGCATCGCATATTGCGTTCACCTTAATTTTAGTTATCAAGTCCTTGACGATTTGGTAATCTAAATTCCCGTCACGAGCTTCTCACCGTCATCATGCTTTCTTTCAAACATTTTTTCTTTTCATTTGGAGGAAAATTTCAGCGGGTTCAATGAACGACCATAGATTCTCTTGTGGCACTATCCACAATCTTTTCAGTGCCCTTAGATTCATTCTTGTGTTTTCTCCCTTTAAGGACTACAAAATCTTTAGTTTCCATGTTGACGATGCTCAGTTCCATATCATGAGCGCGTGTTGCCAACTCCTCAAATGTACGAGGGTTTATCCCTTGCAGAAGAACGTAGAGAAGTTCCCAGTGTATGCCTTTGGTGCACATCTCCACTACAGATAATTCTGTGAGTCTATCTTTGAAATCCAGACTCAGAGCTCTCTATTGATGTAATCCTTCCACTGTTTTGTATTCGTCAACTCTATCATGCTAACGATGCGCCTTGTGCTGTAGAACCGGTTGAGGAACTCTCTTTTCAATTGTTCGTAACTGTCAATCGCTTCTGGCTCTAGATTAGTATACTAATCGAATGCATTTCTTTTCAAGGTAAGGATGAATTTCTTAACTAGCTGCTCTCCTTTTGTTCTTGCATTTTCACAGGTTTCAATGAAATGAGCAACATATTGAATTTCTTGACTAACTGCTAGAAATTTAGAGGTTGATACTCAATTGCCATTTTCAGGTTATCGATTCTCTTTGTGTTCAACATGGATTACATAAAGGAAGATTGTGATGGTTCTCCATACTGATCCATAATGGAGTTTGTTATCATATCCTGCAGTTGTTGAACTGACAGGATGGCAACAGATGTAAATTGTTATGGCTAGTTTTCCTACAAGACAGTCTTTTCTTTGTCATTGACTTTTGTAGTTGGAGATTGACTCAACTTAGCAGTATCTCGAGCCTGTATCTGATCTCTTAAAGTAGCGATTTCATGATCTCGCTCCTCTACAGCCTTCATTAGGAAATTTATCTTCCTTTCCATCTCTGCCATGGTTGACTAAATCATTACATCAGCCATCATGATAGACGCTACGTCAAGGTATGATTCTTCCTTTGATTGGTTAAAAGCAGAGGTAGAGTTGTCAAACAAAAGATTTTCTCTTATGACGATCTCATCTTTAGAAGATTTCATCATCTACTCCCAAATTTTCTCCGCGGAGATAAAACCTTGTTTTTCTCCTGCATGCTCTCCTTTGAATGGTTGCAGGTGACAAGTCATGTGTAGGTGTTGCTTGCAGCAATTACTTTGGATGCAGTTTTCTTTAGTGCCATTAGTTTACTTGAATGTTAAGAGAAAGATGAAAGGTAGAAAGGTCTCACTAGGCGTGCTAATTTGTTTACACGAGATTTCAAGATTATTTCGTGGAACTTGAACTTTATATTTGCATTAATTTTGTAGAAAATGAGTACAATCTCTAATACATAATATTTTGATGCTTTCAAAATAAAATATAGTCTTTAACTTTGTTGATCTTCTTGAATGATTGGCCTTTTGGCTTGTTGATCTTCTTGGATGTTCGGTCTTTGGGCTCTTTGATCTTCTTGGATGATCGGCCTTTGGACTTGATATCCTCTTAGATGATCAGCCTTTGGACATGTTGATCTTCTTGAATGATCAGCCTTTGGGCATGATGATCTTCTTGGAGGATTAGTGTTTGTACGATGCTTCCGGAGAAACTTGTTTCGTGGAGTTGAACTTGAGTTGGTATTGATATTGACGTTGATTTGATGTGATGTGGTTCGATCTTTAATACTTGATCATCTAATTCTCTCTCGATTGAATGCGTACGCTTGATGTATAGAAGCAGAGCATGTGGATATTCTTAGGCTTGGGCTTGGAGTCTTTCAAGAATCTATTTTACTTTCTGCATGTTTACTACTCTTTATGATTGTCAACTCTTTTTTTTCGTACTTCTTTCTATCTTTTTGATCTCATCATTTTGATTGCAATAAACGAATGCGATGGAGTAATGTGATGGGCTTCACACACGCGATCGGTTGAGCTTATAAAATAATAATAATATCAGCCCATTGCAATTACAATATCAGCCCATCACAGGAAATGATGCGATAAAAATGATGTGGGCAAAAATATTAAATTTGAGGGTTGTGTCCTTCTTTGCCTTATCCTATTTCAATTTTTGTACTTCTCACTTTCAATTTAATATTGTTGAATTTTATTATGACATTCTCTCTCGTTTGGCTCAATTCTGAATTTTTTATTACTTTATTTGGTCGCCACATTCATTCTTTGCCCATTATGACTTCAATGATGAAATATATGCTTCTTTTCTTATCACATAAACTAGCGTCATATTAATTTCAGGACAATTGATTCACAAAACATTTCTAAAATTTAGTGGTCTACAAGCTTTACTTCAAAACTATTTTTACTAATTTTTTTAAGTCCATCGCATTAATTATTTCGTTTTCAGCAATGAGGACATTGTTGCATCTTCATTTCAATTTTTAAAATATATATATATACACACTATATAATGTTGAGATCGGATCCTGCTCGTAGTTAGATGTCCGCATGACACCCGTGGGGGCTAACCAAAACGAAGGTGGGAATTGTGATCAACGCAGAAGCTAAGTGATCGCAACTCCGCTGCCAAATTAAAAGGTGGGCATGAGTTTTGAATGAAAAGAGCGCCTCGCTCATAGTTGGATGTTCGCATGACACCCATGGGGGCAAGCCAAAATGAAGGCTGGGCACTTGGATCAACGTAAGATCACAAAACGAATATCTGAATCATGCAAAGGTCGAAAATCGCTTGAACACCCCGGTTTCATAAAATTTGAAATAAATCATGCAATGCGATGTCCATAAAGGTTAGAAATATTTAGGAAGAGATTATGATAGAAATTAATAATGACAACGGTTCAGCTATTTGAATAAGGCATCATGAGAAGCCTAGGCAGGGTGAAGGCGATTGAAATATTGAGAAATCTTTAGTTTTTTGCTTGAGGTTAAGCATTGTTTTAAATCTGGGGGTGTGATAACTGGTAGAAATACAAGTTATTAAAGCTCAAATTATTAAAACAGTGGGAGAAAGCAATGTTGAAATATGCAATATTACGATTGAATGCGCCAAACTAAAAGAAAAATTGTGATCGCATAAAAGCAGTTAAATTGCGTTATTCTGTGTAGGCACAATGCGATGGTACATTTTGAGTTTGCAATCCAAGGATACCTCAAAGATGATCGTGTAATGACTTTATATAAAGGCGGTAGCCTAATGTAATGAAACATGATGGGACTTAAAACTGATAAAGGTCAAATCGGAAATGCAGTTGACGGTCGTTGAAGAGCATACCATTGCAAATACATTGAACTTCCGGTGACAATCAGACGGCGCAACAGGGTATAAAAATTAATGTCGCCCATCCACGTAATCATTAGTGAGAAGAACTGCTTCTTTCTAGAAGTCTATAAATACCCAATGCTACCAAACAAGAAGCAATCCGCGAAGAGGTGAGGCGAAGCTGAGGGAAAGGAATTCTTGAGAAGAAATTAATTTTCGGAGAGGTCGAGAGACTGTTGAAAACAGCACGGAGAAGAGACACCCAACCCTTGCGAGAGCAAGATTCTACAATTTGGGAAAGAAATGAAGTGATAAGAGTAGTGTAAAAAGCTAGAGGAAGCAAGACATTGCTTACCTGGCTTGATACTTCTTACACTATTTATTGTTTTGTACTCAAACACTTTATTTGCAAAAATGGAAACTTCATTTCAATTTATGATCAGTCTATCCACATAATGCATGAGTAACTAAAATTGTGAATGGATTGAAAAGTAATTAGTTAGCATGACTTAAGCTATGTACTTTATGCAATCATCTTGTCTTATGTATGCTTCATTCATCATTTGAAGTACTTGAGAGAGTAGTCTAAAAGACAGAATCCGGGCTTGAGAGATTCGGATTAGATCGCATAAACAAGAGTAGAGACTTAGAAATAAGTTCTATCTACTACATTCCATACACACTGCATGCATCCTAGAAATAGGATGTGGCGTTATGCATTGAGAAATGTAGTGCTTAATATTTGTATATAGCATGATCGCATGACTTGTACAAAATCTTAGGAAATTCTAGCTAATCTCTTCTCAACCCCTTCATCGCATACTTGTTACAACACCACCCTTTCGTTGCTACGCATTTAATTCCATCGCATTAGAAAATCTAAGTTAAATCACCATCTACTTCTTAATCACCATCGCAATAGGATCAGAGAGTCCATCGTATATCTATTTAATAATCCCCCCATTTGACCCTGGACTTACCAGGACCCTAAGAAGGCTTATACTTTGGCTTTGTTAGGAAAACTTGCATGATCATCACATCCACACACCCTTTCATCGCATGATAAATCAATGCATTAAGTTTTTGGTGCCGTTGTCGTAATAAACTCTATATTTTGTTTGTTGTTGTAAGAGACTCTCTTGTCAACTTTATACCCTAGACCAAAGTGTCCTAAACTAGATACGTCACGAGAACACTTACCTTTTGTTAGAATCATATCCTGTTTCTCAAATCCAGAGTTAAGCATTCTCACTGATTTGCACATTGACTCCTTTTCTGCCCGCATTTGATTTCGTTCACGATTCAATCAACAATGTGGGCTTGAGTCCATGGTTATCAATTAGAAGAGATTCAATCAAATCCTTTTAAGCAAAAATAGCTTTTTCATCCTCTTGTCACGTAACATAGGATAAGAAATATCACATCTCAGGTCAAATTTTCTTATTTTCACTACTTACAAACACATCAAGCTTAGGATTTTCATATGAAGAAGTGCCAAACGATATACAATTGTTAAGAGATTTAACATCCTCCTCAGATTCACAACTTTCTCCAAAATTGTCATCAGATTAACTCAGGACATAGCTTTTATCTTGAATTTTTAGAAAATTTGGACATTCAAATTGGAATTGTCTGTATCTATCACATTCCCTGCAGAAAAGATTTTTCCTTGCCTGGGCCAACACCATGCCAAATTTTGTCAGCGTCCTTTTTGAAACTTTGTAATCTGTAGTGTTTTATAGATGTTACATCACTTATCCTACTACTTTGAGGAAAATAATTTCTATATCTTTTCTCAAATTGCTTCATCACTCTATTAATTAATTGTTTGGATAACAATGATATTAAGTTAGTAAGAGAATCTTCCGATGCTCCACCATTTTCTTCATTCAGAATGTCAACTATAGACTGAGAGTTATGCCCATGTCCTTCCTACCTTGTTTGTTCTCAAAAGACATTTCAAATATCAATAAAGACCCAAACAACTCATCAGCATTCATGTTTGAGATATCCTTAGTCTCCTCAATAGCAGTAACTTTCATGTCAAACTTTTTGGACAAGGATCGAAGCACTTTTCTAACTAGTTTCTCTTCAGGGATCTTTTCTCTAGAGCATAAGATTCATTTGCAATATCCAGCAAATGAACATTGAAATCAACAACAAAGTTTTTTTCAAGCATTCTTAAGTTTTCAGACATTGAAGTTATAAATTGAAGCCTTGACATCTTTACTTTCGAAGTTCCTTCATTAGCCATAGAAAAAAGGTCTCATGTTTCTTTAGTAAAAATGCAAGTATTAATTAATCAAAATATGTCTTTGTCAATGCCATTAAAGATGGTGCTAAGAGCATGAGATTTTCCAATAGTCGTCCACTCAATTTCAGGTTTTAGAACCTCCTTACTATTATTAATAGTTCGGGGATGAGACAGACACGACACATTTTCCTATCTTGTAGTTAATGGACTCCAGGAAGGCTTGCATTCGAGAGTTGTAATAAGAGTAATTGCCACCATCTAAAATAGGAGGTCGAGCTGTAGAATCACCTTCTTTTGTTCCTTCCATGATCAATACATCTAAAGGTGACTCGATCTGATATCAATTGAAGTAAAGGGTATGTACCACAAATTATAATGATGTCTCACACAATGTGCCCAGGAAATATACTTTTACTAATATAAAATGATGCATGAATAACTTCACTATTTTGAACCCATTATTTTGAGGGACATCTTGCAAGACATTTTTTGAGATACTCAGCAAGACAACTTTTAAACAAATATAGTCAATTTCAAATCTCTAACAGCTTCGGTGTACTAATTTTTTATGTTGTTTTTTATAAACCTTTCTTTTGTGTATTTGTATGGGTTGTCATGTGATTTCATCTACTAAAAAATGGAATAAAATACATAAATTTTTAGAAATGTGATAGGTCTATTGAAATCTATTGGGTTCTTGAAAAAACGATCACGCATTAGATATAGTTTTTATTTTATTTATTATTTTTGTTTTTGAAAATTTAAAATATTTATTTGTGAAGAAACTAGAACAGAAATAATGGTTAAGAGGACAAAACAAAACAGGGTGGAAAATATTTAAGATCCAATTGCATTCAAACAAGACTTTTTTCAAATAATTAACTAATAGAAATTTAATATGCTAAAAAATCAATACATAAACAATTAAATAATGTCTATCCACAGGAAATCTACTTTTAACTTACCAAATACTATTTAAATAACAAAGCTAACTTGTACTATTACACAAACGTTAAAATGGTAATAAACTGGAAAAAATATCGTTTTCGTGTTGAAGTTTTGGGTCTAATTTCTATTTTTTTTTGTTACAATTTGTTTTTCAAGTTTGATGATTTACATTTTTCCTCTAGATTTTGCACAAATGCTCACTTTTCAGTCATTTACGTTACTGTCTATTAATTAATCCAAAATAATTATGAAGTGAAATCTTAATTAATTATACTTATTTTAATTCTTCTAAATTAATTAATAAACATTAGTATAGAAAATTGAAAGTGTGCATTGAGTAAAAATTGATTTCAAAAGTGTAGCCAACAAGAGCATAACTCAACTGACATAATGTTCATACTATCAATCTCGTGGTTTGAGGTTCGACACTATTCCACCTCCAATTTTCTTCCTTTATTATCCACTTTTTACCACTAATTTAAAAAATCAAGCTAAATTTTGAAAAAAAAAAAAAGTAGCTTTAAGATCCCATTGTATAACAATTTTGTATTTGATTTTTGGTGTTTGAAAATTAACCCTATAATTTGTATATTTCTTAAGTACAATAGTTGAATTCTTAGTCAAATTA
>NC_052353.1:28047315-28054982 GCF_009727055.1 Benincasa hispida | reverse complement strand
TCTTCATTAAAACTTGACTTTGAAAAGATTTTTTAGAAATTATAATTAAAAGGAGTGGCAATTGCAGGAGTATAACAAGTATTATAAAAATTGAATATACACATCTAGATGTGTATAAGAGACAGATAAAAGGCAGGTAAGAAAAAAAAAAAAAAAAAATTTGAGGTTAAAGTAGTGTCTATAGACTTAATTTCAAAAACAAAAAATAAAAACCAAATAGTTAATTTCCAAACGTGGCCTAAAAAACTCGTGTTTGTTTTGAAATTTGGCTAAAAACTCAACCATTGCACTTAAGAAAAATGTAAATCGTGGAAAGAAATGGGGAGGAAATAGACTTTATTTTAAAAAGCAAAAAACGAAAAAATGAAATGGTTACCAAATGAGAACTTAGTTTTTGGTTTTCTGTTTTTGAAAATTAAGCCTATACCCACGACTTCCACCTTTAACTTTCATGAAATAGGCTTAATATTTAAAAACAAAAAATAATAAAAAAAAATAGTTACATATAAGGACCTTAAAAAGTGTAACATCATTAAACTTAAGGACCAATGGGATTATTATATTTTATTAAGAAAAAGATAATTGTTAGAAACATAGTATATAATGCATGTTGTGGGTTTGGAAGAAGACAAGTTACGTAAAGAAGCAAGGTGTGAGAGACATAGAATGTATAGGAAGAAAAGTATACATAATTAATTTTATGTAACATCAACAATAAGATGCATTTTATTCATTAACTAGACTTGAACAATATTCATGAATTCGTTGACTATTTTATCGAAATGATAATAAAAATGATTTTAGAAATATATATGGTTGTTGTGGTGTGTGGGTATGTGGTCATGTGGTCATGGGCAGAAAATAATATCATAGCTAGTTGTATTGCTGCAAGTGAACGTGCTATTTTCGTCGTCATAAGCATCGAGGATTTTCGTCGTCATGTGGTCATGGGCACCGAGGATTCTACCAAGCATGGCTCCTTCTTCGGTGTCGAACAAAGATGGAGCCTTGGAAGTAGTCATAGTGTGATCCGTGGTTGAACTCTATGCCTAGATATGAGTTAGACGGATGGATGACTGGAGGCTTGGTGGGGTCTTTGTTCGAGGGAAGGATTGTTGGGAATGCGACCAAAGTCCCACATTGGTTAAATAAGAAGAGGATCATGAGTATATAGGTGAGAATGACTATCTCCATTGGTATGAGGCCTTTTGGGATGAAACCAAAAGCAAAGATATTTTGAGGATCATTGTCCCTATCAATCGTTGTCCTTTTCACAATATAATCCAAATAAAGATTTAAAATGCTTAATTTGTCATTTTTTAATTTGATTCATGTCTGCCAAATAATATCATACCTTAACTTCATCAAACGCATCACATTTCAAACTAAATTTTGTCCCTTAATCCTCCATGCTACCAACAAATTTTTTGGTTTTTATTTTTCTACTTTCTGTCTTTGTTTTCTAAATTCAATTAAAATTTTATAAACTTCAAAAAAAAAAAAAATAATAATCTGTCAAGAAATTTCGATATTTTTATAAAAGAAAGGTGGAAATCATAGAAAAAAAAGTTGTGAGGAAACAATTGTAATTAAAAAACAAATAATAATAACCTCTTTTTTTTTCTTCATTAAAACTTGACTTTGAAAAGATTTTTTAGAAATTATAATTAAAAGGAGTGGCAATTGCAGGAGTATAACAAGTATTATAAAAATTGAAAATATTTATGATTGGACCACAAGAGGTGTCACATTCCCTTTCGTCCTATCAAAAAATATTTAAATACTCTATATTCAAGTTAATATCGTAGTTATAGTTGGTCAGATCAATCCACATGGAGCGCTCGTGTTTTTCTTTAATTCCAAGTCAAATCTCTCCAAATAACCGATGGGGTTTTATTTGTATTAGCACTAAATTTAAATGGCAAAGAAAGTAAAACAACAAGAATACCTCAATTTTATATTTGTTGATTATTAAGTGACAATTAAGTATTAAAATGGTTATAGAATGATCATTATGATGAAGCCATAAATTAAGATGTTCTATGGAATAATTATTCTTTTCGAGATGTTGTATACTACTTACATCCCCCATTGACGATGGCAAATTTTAAATGTATAATTATTTTCCAAACACTTAGCACCATTAATCCATTGATTCCCTTTTCCCTTTGAACTCCTATGTTTTATTGCATGCGTGCATTGAGCTTTGTATAAATAATGTGAGTTTTTTAACCTAATTTAGATGACCAAACAGAATGCAAACAATCAGCAGAAATAAATCGAAAGCAGTAAAGAACGAACACTAGGATATATAGTGGTTCGACTAGTTTGGTCCACATCCACTTTGAGAACCAGCTTGAATTAATTTTATTATGAGCCATAAGGAATTTACAAATTACAGATAATCAACAATTCACCAATCTGTAATTTCAATATCCACTGATATCGAGAGATCTGCACTAGACGTCGTCTTTGAAACCGAGAACAACACGCTGCAAAACAAACAGCCTAAAACCGTGCACTGTCGCCTTTGACCGGCGAACCACGTGCAGACTGCGCGTCTCTCTCTCGCTGTCAACCTCCTGAACAAAACGCCTGCTCAGACCAGACCTTCCTAGACCAGACCGCACTCCTACACGGACACCCATGTTGGAACGCCGACTCGCTGTCGACTGTTGTTGTGTCCTCCAAGTCGACCGCCTCTCTCCCCTTTGTTCAGACAGTTGTGGCTTCATCGGTTTTGGTCTCAAACGGCGACTTCCCATTGCTTTGGCTATAGTCGGCTGTTGCATTTTTTCTTCTATTTAAAGGGTCACAATTTTGGCCCTAACTTGGAGAAGATAAGAATAATTACAAAATTGCCATTTTGCCCATAATCGCCAGAATGCCATTGGGCTTTTAAATTTACTAAAAACCCAATAAAACCCACTTAAATGTCTTGTTATTTTCTAAAAATTTCCCTGGTAACAAGAATATTTAAATGCCAAGTTGATTCTCCAATTTTTCTATCATCCAGATTTAATATTCAGCTCATCTAATGAGACGGATTCTTCGCAAGATGAATAGCACTCTGGCTATCACAATGGACGATAGGAATGAACTCTTGCGACAACAACTCACCAACTATCCTTTTCAACCACATTACCTCTTTCACAACTTCACCCACTGAAATATACTCTGACTCAGTAATTGTCACACCCCACCTCGATCCCGCACTCCTAAGCCCGAGGAGAGATGTGAGAGACCACAGATACCACTCTTTTGTGATACTTACTATCCAACTGAACCTCTTTACTACACTCAATAAACTTTAAGTCAAGGAGATAACAACAACTGATTAAGTAGGTCCATTTTATATTACAACAATGTAATGTTCATATAACTTCAAGACTTTATTACAAAGTTTACAACAACCATTCTCAAAACCCTCCGGAAGTGTAACTGTGGCTTGTGGCAGATCTTGACCTTACCCTGGAACTCCTCACCTTCCGCTACCTAGAGAGGGTGGGGAGGGGGAGGGAGGGAAAGATATAAAACATGGAAAACGTGAGCTATAAAGCTCAGTGAGTGGCAGTTTTAAATAAACATAAGTTTGATTTTAAAATCAACAACAACCACATAGCAAAATTTAATCTCCCCAGCCTATCAGTTGGACAGCCCTGTTAAGATTATGTATTTCCCCCAGGTATTCTCCGCGAATGACCCATGATGACCAACGTGGATACAAGATCAATACCCTATTACCCATCGACTGTGCACATGTTGACATTTCTTGTTAGCCATGTTTGGGTATGCTGACAACTCCAGCCAGATATTCTGACAATCCCAGCTAAGCGTCCCACCAAGCACGCTAACAATATCCCGAGTATGACCCCCATTTCCAAATGCAAATATATACGCATTGTGATAACAATACAACAACAATAAAATCCAGGCAAAAGACATTTTCCGTTCATGCCAATATTTCAAAATACAACCTATATATATAATCATATATATATATATGAAATTAACGATTCAAATAATGGAATAACCACTCACCTTGGTTGGTTAGGAACTTTCCTTTCCGAAGTTCCTTTCTTGGTTTTCCTTTTGAACCCTAAATTCCAGATTCAATTATCAGCTTAAATTACTCATAGTTCCAGAACTTATTTTAACACTCATAGTTCCAGAACTTATTTTAAGATACTTCCTTATGAAAATATGTTCTAAAATTTCACAGGAAGCTTACCCTAAAATCTTAGCTCATAACTCTTCATGGGTTGGCTGGAATCATCAAAATATAAGATCTAGCCCAAGCTTACCCGATAGTTCGACCCTTCTGTCTTTTCCTCATTCTCTAGCCCGATTCCTTCGAGATTCGTCTTCAGCAGCCCTACCCGGAAAACTAGACTCTCATAGCTTGCAGATGGCTTTGAAATCACTCCAAACGCATGAGTATTCTAGGAGACATTCTTGTCCTAAGTTGATGCTACTTCCAGACCTTCCTGTCTGACAGCATTTCCTCCTTTTGGAACTTCTTGACCGACGCATGGTTTTTGCTACCAACGCATGCATTCTTCTATTAACACATAGATTCCTCAAAATTGGCCTTCATGTCCTTTGAAGAGAAATTGAGTTATCATCTGAAGTTCTTGGCCCTATTTATAGGCGTCCAAAATCTCCCCCAGCGCGACACCTCCTACTTGGCCACATGTCCAAGTATCCTTTCCCTACACTATTAACACAACCTTTACATCATCGCAATCCAAGGTGTCTTCCTCCCCTTTTACCAACACATAGCCATCACATTTGCATGTCTCCTTGTGCATCCACCTCATTTGCTTAAGGCCTAAGATTTCTTTCCAACAAGACACATGTCTGGTTGACGACCTTGAATGTGTCCATCCAATCTCATATGCGCTTATCCTACCTCAATGCATCCATCTACTGCAAATGCATTCATATGCTTCCATCTACCACAAATGTGTCCATCCAACTTCATATGCATCCATCATTCATATGCGTCCATCCTTTTTATGCTTCCATCCAATTAGCGTGACATACCTATGTCCGGACACTACCCCTTGACGCATGCATCCATCCCATCTTTGCACTCTTGCGATGTCTTTTTAAATCTCAACATAACACCCTTCAAGCCATTGCCGCCTAGAACCTTTCCCCACATGCGACCTACTAACCTCATAATTGTGCCATTTCCAATTAACGCAACCTTAACTTGTGCATCCCATTGACGCAACTTGGTCACATATGCTAGATGCTCACAAGGTTCATCCTTGGCCGCATGTCCTTTTCTCGATTAGCCATCATCAACCCATGGCTTTCTCATCAATGTATAACTTGAGTCATACTAAACTCAAAGCATTGCATCCTTGGCCGTTCCTCTTTCGC
The DNA here is from genome assembly GCF_009727055.1 of Benincasa hispida. Lineage (NCBI taxonomy): Eukaryota > Viridiplantae > Streptophyta > Magnoliopsida > Cucurbitales > Cucurbitaceae > Benincasa > Benincasa hispida. The sequence goes on along the minus strand of NC_052353.1, from coordinate 28,049,591 downwards.
ATGACTTACCCTTGGCCTATACACTCAACTAAGATTATGACCTACACTCTTCCAACGCATACTATTAGCTCAAGCCTTGTCCTATGCACCCACATGCCCTCGGATGTCCTCGGCACATAGCACATCACCAACGCATAACAACGTTTGGGTTGACCTGGTTCTCAACTCAACACATCATGGTATAGTTCACCATCACCTAGGCTCTTGCTAACGCATCCCTTATGACCAACGCATGTATGTCCTTGTTGCTTGTCAACGTCCTTAGTCTCTTGTTCAAGACCAGCGCAGCTAACCTCACAAGCCTTATGTACAGCAAGCCTTAGCAACGCAAGACGTTTCACCATGCGTTCACTAGCTTATCGTTTAGCAATGTTGCCGCATAGCATCATCGCATAGCGTCTACGCCTATTGCCTCGCTTATCGTTTAGCAAGGCTGCCGCATAGCGTCTGTGCCTATTGCTTGTCTCATTGTCGTATAGCTCATCATTTAGTATTGCTACCGCATAGCACCATCGCATAACGTTATCGTTTAACACGACTCCCCGCATTGTCTAGCGCCACACTTTACCACACGATCGCATATCGTATCGCTTAGCTCCCCGCGTTGCTACACGATCGTTTAGTGCCGCTTACACGATTGCCTACCTCATCGTGTAGCATTGCTCACTTACTATACGATCGTCTACCTCATCGTGTAGCACCACTCCTTTGCTACACGATCGTCTACCTTATCGTGTAGCATTGCTTATTTACTACACGATCAACCACGCACGCAACTCCAACGCCCAACGCCGATGTCCGTGCAACTTGAGCTTGCTGCATTTTTTGCTAACCTCTTAAGATATTGGCTGCCGCATGCTTGTCCCCGCATAGCCTTTCCTCTTGGCCACATTGTAGCCTCTTTCAACACCCAAATAACCTCTCAAATGTTCATGGCCAACGTATGGCATAACACCAACGCATAGCATAAGGTCAACGCATTGTCAAATACTTAACCAAATTTTCACCAGTTAAAGCTTATTTCAAAGCTACTTAACAAATTTATTTAAACACTCAAATTTTTCCTTCTCTTTAACATAGGATTTAACTGATACTTAGTTAATTCCCTTAATCACCTGCTTAAGTAGGGAAAATGAAAATTTGGGTTTCACATTTACTTCCCTCTTAAGAAAATTTCGTCCTCGAAATTTACTCAAACTAACTCCGGTTTAATGTTTCACAACAACCACTATTGTAACCTCTTATAACCTTTTCTATTAGCACGCTTCCACTGCGCTACTCTGATATTAATTTATTAGTTTGTCCAATGGTACCCCATCTAGCCATCGTGAAGCTAGATGTTGAACCAAACTATCTACAACATAGCTTTTTTATCTCAAATACTACATGAGAATAATTTAAATTCATTCTTACCTCCCTCGGTAGATCTTTAGGTACCGGTGTGAGTTCCAACTCCGGTTGCCTGTTAGGTCATGCCACTTCCACCATTTGTCTTAGTCTATTTCGTCTAATTCTTAGGTTTCTCTTCAAACCTTTATTTTACCACACCTCTTCTGGTTTTATTAAACTCAAACCTCAGGTTTTCTAGACTTAACCTTTCGGTTTTCAAGAATTTATGCTTTGATACTGAACTAATATCAACACAATCTCAGCCTTTTCGTAGGTTTTACGTATACATTTGCTCTGATACCAAGTTGTCACACCCCGCCCCGAGCCCACACTCCCGAGCTTGAGAAGAGACGTGAGGGACCGCAGATACCACCCTTTTGTGATACCTACTGTCCAACTGAACCTCTTTACTATACTTGATATACTTTAAGTCAAGGAGATAACAACAACTGTTTAAGTAGGCCCATTTTATATTATAACAATGTAATGTTCATATAACTCCAAGACTTTAATTACAACGTTTACAACAACCATTCTCAAAACCCTCCGGAAGTGTAACTATGGCTTGTGACAGACCTTAACCTTAGCCGCACCCTAGAACTCCTCACCTTCCACTACCTAGGGGGGAAAAGACATAAAACATGGAAAACGTGAGCTACAAAGCTTAGTGAGTGGAAGTTTTAAACAAACATAAGTTTGATTTTAGAAATTCATCTTTGGGAAAACAATCCCACAATTAACAACAACCACATAGCAAAATGTAATCTCCCCAGCCTATCAGCTGGACAACCCAGGCATAATTATGTATTTTCCTCAGGTATTCTCCACGAATGACCCGACCCATGATGACCAACATGGACACAAGCTCAATATCCTATTATTTGTCA